>NW_024468936.1:0-536783 GCF_010015615.1 Cucurbitaria berberidis CBS 394.84
CCCTAACCCTAACCCTAACCCTAACCCTAACCCTAACCCTAACCCTATCTAGTATAAGTTTGGGTTTTAAAGAAAATATATAGATACACAAAAACTTTGCTAAAACTTCTACTTTATTAACTCTACAACTAAATATACATATCCTAATCTACTAGAATATTGTACTTTTAATATTATTCTTAATTAGCTACTTTCTATTTTAATATAATATAGTATATGCACTTTATTAAACTTTTAATAGCAAAGTAAACAACAAAAATTAGGTGTACTATAAGCTGTATTTAGCAGACTAGTAGTAGAATACATAAGCAAAATTGCCGCCTAGTGCTACTATTATACTAGTTATTCTAGCAGTAGACAAAACCCAACTATCTATATACTAAGGCGATATATTGGCATAGCTTGTATATTTTATAATTAGAAACTTTAGTTGTAAGGCGCAGAGGCGCCAGAGCACTCTTAGTATAGTACTAGCTAAGTTTATACTTTTAATAAATAATAATAGTATAAATATAAAAAGTTAGGCATACTATTACTGCATAGGTAAAATACTAGCTTATAAGTACTGTACTGTATTAAACTATTGCTAACTGTAGCTAACAATTAACTACAGCACTTAAGCGTTTTGCTATTACAAAAATACAACTTTAATATGCCAACAGCAAGATATAGCACTATTATTTAGTACTTTGTGCTATACTTGCAAACTATAAAAAGTAGGTTCTATTAACTAGTGTAAAAAAGGGTTACTACTGTACAAAATGCACTATTCTACCTAATAATTAGAAAAACTTATTAGGGTTTTACTTATAGCAAACTAAACAGTATACCCGCATATAATAGGCTAAAAATATAAATAGAAGCTATAATAACTAGGTGCATTATGTCGATTGCTTTAGATAGAAATATCCCTACTTTAATATATACTAATCTCTACCTACTAATACTCTATACTTATTACTTAAAAGTTTAGTTATAAGTACAACTAAATAGTTGCGCAAGTTACTTAATAATATTTATCCTAGTTATTAAAAAACTAAAGATAGTGCAAAAGTTACTATTAACTTTAATATAAGTATAAAGCAGTTAAATAAGCAATTCTGCTAAGTTAAGTACAGTAATAGGCTTAAATAATTTAATAGTTGGCAACTGTTTACTAACGTAGTATAGTAGACTAGGAATAAATAAAAAAACCTAGTGCAATAGCTTGTGCCTGTAGTAGTACTACTTCTAATATATAAAACTCTATATGCGCTATATTTTATCCGCGCTATATATAACTTTATTACTTTTGTATAGTATAAAAGCTACAATGCTAATATAATAAAGTATATTAACTTTTTAATTATTTAGTTAAATATATTTAAAAAAGAGTTTTGCCTTTATTGCGTAAGCAAGTATAATAGTAAGCTATACTTTAACTACTTAAAATAGCATGCCTTAATATATATACCTAATAATATCTAGGAATTTAGTATTTTGGATAGAACTTATATAGGCGCTAATAGCAAAGCTTACTATATAAATATAGTTAAACAGTTCTACTATATAATAAATAAAAAGAACTTCTTAACCTAAATTTGCCTATATAATTTTAAAAAGCTAGCAGTATTAGCAGCAGAATATAGGATAGCAGATAATCTAAGTAGACTGTTAACAATAGTTAACCGCAGGAAAAAAATATATTTAATATATTTATCCTTCTTATTACTGTACTAAAAACTAGGCTAGTTAATATATAGGTTTTAACTAAATACAACTATACTACTACTAAAGGAAGTTGCAATACAATTTGCTATAGTAAATTTTGTAAATGCAGCTGCTATATTTGTCTACTAGAGCTAGCGCAAGCTTTTAGGACTGTTTAGTACTTTTTAGAATAAAAATTGTTAAAAGTCTAACTTATTGTAGGTAAATTGCTTTAAAGTAAAAATTTATCTTTTTATTTACTATTAGATAAATAGTAGCAAAATCTATAATAACCCAAACTATTGTAAAGAAGATATAATACAGTATACTCTAAATTAAAATAAGTAAAATATATAGTAAAAGAATTTTGTCTAAGTCTAAGAGTTTAAATTTAGCAACTATTAATAATAAACTAAAATAGTAACTAATAGTTGCGTTGTAGCGCAGCTCTACTTACTTGTAACTTTTATTAATACAAACTATAGTAACTGTAATAGGACAAATTTAAAATATATAAAAGTATTTGCAAAAGTACTTTAGTTTAACTTAAATAGGAATATTAATAAAATATTAGGCATGCTAAGTGTACAACGCTAGTAGGCTAGAAATGCAGCTACTTATTACACGCTACAAGTATTTAAGTTCTACAATTTGTTTACTATTATTTGCTTAGTATATTTAGTATTAAAGCATATTATTACGCTTTTAAATAGAGACTTACATTTATACTATATTAATAACTATATTAACTAGGACAAATATAATAGACTGTACTTATCTACATTTAATATTAAATAGATAAAAATTATTTAGGAATACAATGTAAAGTAGTAAAAAACTAAATAAATATACATAATTTTATATTAATAGAATAAGTTAACTTAATTTATAAGCTTAAGTTTTAATACTTTATACTAATTAGTTTTAAGTATTTAACTACAGACAAATAGCGGCAGTAAGAACGCAACTATAGAAAACTATACTATACTATTCTAAACTGTTTTTTCTAATTTTGCACAATTAAAGATATTTTCTTAAATATTAAGCTTATTTGTAGTATAGCTTTTGAGTTTAAGCTTAGTATTTTCTCTAAGCTTAAGCTTAAAAAAAATACTAAAGCGCGCCTTGCGCCTTTATCCTTTTTATAGTAGAAAAAAATAAAGGCGCTTATAGTATTGTGCTTATAGAATATACATATAAAAAGTAGTATAAATAGTAAGCTAGAAGGGCACTTGTTAACCTAGCTTGTTACGCAATACTTTATACTTATTTTAGTAGTAGTAATACTAATATTATTAGTGCAGTTTTTGTTATCTGAGTTTTCGTCTGCATAGTAGTAGAAATAGTAGTAGCAGTATAGTTTATTAAATATCGCCTCTAGTTTCTTTGCTCTAATTCCTAGATGCAAAAAAACTAGAAGTAATATTTAATAAAAGTAAAACTAATATATACACAAATAGTAGTATATAAATAGCTAGTAATAGGTAGGCAGTTAGCAGGCAGGCGTTACGCGACACTTTATACTTATTTTAGTAATAGTAATACTAATATTATTAGTGCAGTTTTTGTTATCTAGGTTTTCGTCTGCATAGTAGTAGAAATAGTAGTAGTAGTATAGTTTATTAAATATTACTTCTAGTTTCTTTGCGTCTAGGGATTAGAGCAAAAAAACTAGAAGTAATATTTAATAAAAATAAAACTAATATACACACAAATAGTAGCATATAAATAGCTAGTAATAAACAAGCAGTTAGCAGGTAGGCGTTATGCAATACTTTATACTTATTTTAGCAGTAAAATAGGATATCTAAGGATAGTTGAGTTTTTGTCTGCATAGTAGTAGAAATAGTAGTAGTAGTATAGTTTATTAAATATTGCCTCTAGTTTCTTTGCGTCTAGGGATTAGAGCAAAAAAACTAAAAGCAATATTTAATAAAAGTAAAACTAATATATACACAAATAGTAGTATATAAATAGCTAGTAATAGGCAGGTAGTTAGCAGGCAGGCATTACGCGACACTTTATACTTATTTTAGTAGTAGAAAAGGGCGTCCAAAAATAGTTAAGTTTTTAGCTATTCTAGGAAAATCTCTATTATTACAACTAGCGGTTTTAGTATTAGAGTACTAGCTTTTAAAGTTAAATAAGTAGAACTTAAGCTTAAAGAAAATACTAAGGCATGCCTTAGTATTTTCTCTAAACTTAAGCTTAGGGAAAATACTAAAGTATGCTTTAGTATTTTTCTTAAGCTTAAGCTTAGTATTATAAGTATTTTTATTATTATTAAAAATCTAGTATATGCTCTAAAAAATATAGTTAATATTAGAATAAATATAAATTAAAATAGCATTTTATAAGTTTTCGCGCGCGCTATTACATTGCAGTCCTAGTAGTATTAGTAATTAATTATTACTAATAAAAAAGTATATATACTATTTTTATACATAGCAATAAAACAAGTAGTGTATTATCTAGAGCAACTATTTAAATAAGTAATAAAAAAAAGTACTTTATAAGCATTTTCTTTACCCGCAAATTAAATAAACTTAAGCTTAATAAAGAACTTTATTAGCTATTAAATAGTATTATAGATATAGTTAAAGTTCTGTATTTTCGCGGTTATTAAAAAACTAGATTAGGCAAAAAATACTTTTGCGCTTCTGTAGTAGCTTTATAAAAAAATAGTATACTAATAAAAGCTTAATACGCTAAACTGCATTAAACCTTAATATATTAAAAATCTAGAGTAGTTTATTGTCCAATAGCTTAAACTATAAACTCTAGAAAAAAGCTACTTTATTTTTTAAATTTAAAGAGTATTTCCTTATAATAGCGCAGGTATAAATAGAAAGCTATATAGTTTTAGCAAATAATATTTTACTTCTACAGCTATCTACTTCTAAAAAGTAAAAAAGGCTAGTATTTTAGTAATTAGACAGCAATTTAAGCTTCTACAGCTTTTTTTATAATTATATACTTTTAACTCCCTACTAATACTTTACAACTAGCTATAGCTAATTACTACAGTTACTAGTACTGGCTACGCAAATTTTTAAAATAAATATTCTTTCTAAATTTACTATTATAATAACTAGCTCTTTGCCCTACAAATTTTTCTAAATTAAGAAATAGGCTATAGCTAACAGTGCCCTACAGTTTGCTAGCGTTAAAAATAGCATTAAACTAAATTGTAGAATATACTGCAAAATACTAGCATAAAATACAAAATATATACTTAAGGCACTAGAGCTATATATCTATTATGTAATTATATATATAAGTGCAGTACTACTATTTGTGTTTCCCTAAACTACTAATATTTTATACTACTATATTGCTATTATATTAACTATACGTAAATAGGGCCAGGAGTATACTTAACCTTTTTAGTATAAACTAGCTATTGTTTGCACTGCTACACCTACAAGCAATACTTTAACGCTAGGAACTATTTATAAATAGTAATATTTTAGCCCCTCTACTCTGCTAAATAATACTTAAGCCTGCACTATAGTACAAAAATGCAGGAATATAGTACGCCTAGCAATAAACTAATTCTGCAAAAAACTGCGTATTATAAAATAAAAATATAATATATTATACGCCTAAGTTAAATAAAACATAAAGTTGCAGGGGATACTATACTAGTTATTTTAAATAAAATTTGTAAAAAAATAAATATAATAAATAATAAGTATTATAATATTAAACTACAACTTAATTTTTAACTAAATACTTGTTTATAAGCAGCTTCGCGCAGTTACCTAAATTACTATTTACTATAATTATAATACTATGCAATGTATCTGCATTTAAAAAACACAAAGTTTATATACGCTGCTTAATATTAAATACCCTACTATATTATACACAAACTACAGTAGACCTATAGTGCTAAAGTATAAGAAACTATTAAGCAGCGCTAATAATATATATAAACTATCTACTATAATACTTTATATAATAAATAACCCTAATTAAATACTTATACAAATAAAACAGCTACTGCAACCTAGCTTTAAAAAAAACATACTAGATATTAATAAGCTAAGCTTTGTCTTGTTTTTAAAAATACTAAAAAAGGAAGTTAGCTTTTAAAAGGACAATAACAGTATATATTACTATATAAAAAATAGAGATAATTAGGGATAAATGCAAATATTAACTAAGTTTTAGTAGCATAGTATACTAGAAAATGTAATTAATTTAGGAAAAAATAGACCAAGCTTTGTAATTAAACCCTTAGTATAAATTTAAATACTGTATATTTAACTGCCTATTTATCTTGTAGTTGCCCCTTCTACTATATATACTAACTTAGTTTACAATATTCTTATATTATGCTTTATATAATACTATATATAATTTATTTATTTTTATGCGTACTTTACAAACTTAACAAACTATTGCAAATAAGTGCTAGTGCCCTAAAGTAATTAAGTTTGTAGAAACAGCCTATATTACTATAATACTAATACTAATAGTAAATAACTATTAATGCTAATAGCAGACTATAAACTACTGTTTTTTTACTAATAAATCTGCAGCATTTATTAGCTTTACTTGCTATACCTAATAAGGAACGTATATACCCTAGCCCTTGCTCCTACTAGCTGTTTTTTTAAAAGTTATTACCCCCTTTTTCTTCTAGAGTTCTGCTAATGCTAAGAAGTTTACTTTATTATTGCAATTCTGCAGTTTATGCCTCCTATACTATTGTACCTAACTACTATAAAGATAGAGACTAAAACCTATTTATTATTACGCAACAGAAATATTATAATAAAAAAAAAACAAGCTATTAGTAAATCTAGGAGTAGTAAAGTTAGTTCTAGTTATAGTATTTAGTAGCTAGAATACTAAACAGTTATAAAAAATAAAATATACTCTAGCGCTATTTTAAGCATATAGTAATAGTTTAGATAAAAATATTAAAAAACTATTAGATACTATTATAATACTATTAGCTTTACAGCACACTTAAAGGGCTACTTTAAGTAGCTAGATATTAACTAGTTTATAGTTGTTAACTCTAAATAATTATATATTTATACCTGCAACTAGCTATAACCGCGATAGAGTAAAGCTAGTTAGTAGATATAAAATATCTAATACTGCTGCGCAGAAAAATATATTTATACTAGCTTTTTTATAGCAATATTAATACACATTAAGTACTTGCAATATAATTATAAAAAAAAGTATAGCTAATTTTATTGCATAGTAAAAATAGTAGCCTAGTTTTCGCCGCAGATACAACCGCACCTATTTAATCCTTTTTAAGATATACTATAGAAAGATATAAAGCACTAGGCTAAAGTTAAAGTACTAGTAAAATATAAGAATACTTTTGCTAAAGCTAAAATTATTTTAATAACCTAGATTATAATAAATAATAGTACAAGTGCAAATAGAGCATATATTACTTTATAAATAAACTTTTACTATAACTAGTTTGTATAGGTTGTACTTAATGCGTAAATAATAGCAAGGAAAACAATACTACTATAGGTTTAAAAAATAGTTTTTTTAATACTATACTCTAGTGCCGCTTAATAAGTAAGTACTATAGTCTACTATAGCAAAATAGTAGTTAACTGTACTTTATTGTAAATGCTAAATATAATTAGCAACTTAAGGACGCACATAATACAACAAACTAGGAATAAAGTTAAAAGTATATATATAATGCTATACCTAGAGCAACACAGCATAATAGTTAGTTAGCTCTTAAATAATTTTACTTACCTACTAAAGGACCTAAAGGATGCAAGTATATCCCTTAAGTATATAGAGCAAGAATAATAAACCTGCAGCCTAATTTACTACAGTTTATATACTCTAGTATTACTACTATACTTGCTAAAGCTTTCTATACAAATAAAAAATAAGAACTTGCTATTATAAGTTAGTTAAAAAACTACTTCTAGATACTAAGCGCAAACACTATAGCACTAGTAAGTATAATAATATACTATACTATTAATAAGTACGCCGAAGCTAGTGCTAAGAAAACTATACTATTTTATAGTTATATAATAAAAAGTAAGTATACATAAAATAGTATATAGCGCATAACTAATAAAATATAGCGAACTATAATGCTATTTGCTAGAAATAGAACTAGCTAAGTTTATTAAAGTAGCTTATTATATAAGAGGCACTGCGCAAAGAAATTGCTATATACACAAATAATAACAATAATAATAAACTTGCTGTAGCTATTAAAGATAATTAATATAATAATAATATTAACAACATTATTGCTATATGTAATCTAGAAAAAAGGGAGTATTATATATAGTTAGCTTAATAATATAAAGAAGAGCAGCAACTTTACTTTAACTAAATTAAAATATATTATACAGAAAATACAGAAGTACAGTACTATATACGCAACTACTATTAATAATACTAACTAAATTTACTTATATAAATATATGTCTGAGTATACTTTTTGTCTAGTAATATAATTAAAGTTAATTTTAACTATAATATAAGCGCTGCAAGCTTTATGCAAATATATAAAGTAAACAATAACGCCTAAGCCTAGTTTTAAAATAGTAATAGTAAATAAAATATTATTATAAATATAAACTAGTATACTTTTACTAAACTAGCCTAAGAAAAGTACTATACTAAACTGTATATAACAGTTATTATACTTACAAAAAATAAATAAGAGCAGAAGCTAACTAAGTATTAAAAACAGGCTAATATATATAAAGCGTAAGTAAACAAGTACGCAACTAAGAACAGCCCTGCGTAAATATATAATAGTTTGCTTTAGTAGTAGTTTAGTAATATAACTATTAATATACCCTATTAATTATACTATAATTGTAGCTAGTGTATACAGTACAGGACTATAAAAAACAATAAAATAAGGCAAAACTCTAAATTCTACTTAAAAGTCTGCAATAGGCGCTTAAACTTAGTAGAACGCGTACTACTATAAGAGCTATTAAGTAAAACTTGCATATACAACTTTTACCTAATATATAGTATAGTTAAGTACTACAAGTAAGCTTGCCTATTTCTGCAATTTTATTAAAATAGGTAATACTATTAAAGCGGGCGATACTAGCAATATAGGCAACACTAGCAATATAGGCAATACTAGCAATACTAGCAATATAGGCAATACTAGTAATATAGGCGACACAAGTGGCACAAGCAAATTATATAAAATAGTTAAGTAGCGCTAGCCAGGGTACGCGACAGCAGGCTAAAACTAAAAAGTAAGTATAGAGTAAATATAGCAAATGTTTTAGTTGCGCAAATCGCCGGCTACTAAGGCCTGCCCAGCCTACTATACCTAAGTTAAATTTTCCTAATATAGCCTATATCTGCTTAAGTATTTTACGTATTAAAATATACTTTATTATAAATTATATAGCTAAGTTTTACTTTTTAACTAAGTTAGTAAATATACTTTAGCCTTATATGTAAATTTATTTTTTATAATTTATAAAATAAAGTACTAAAGCTTTATTTTAATACTATAGTAATAGGACAGGACTAAAAGCAAGGGTAAATAGCTAGCACTAAAGCTACCTACGCAAACTAAAATCTACTATAAAAGTATAAAAATAACTACTATAATAATAATAATAATAATAAAAGCAAGTAAAAAAATAATTTTAAAATAAGTATAAATAAATATAATTATTTTAAAAGCCTGCGCGCGTATATACAAAGCTATAGCACTATTAAAATATAAATAAACTATTTTATTAAGCTAAGCATATTAATGTATAAAAAAAACGCGTAAACTATTTTTAATATAAATAAATTAGTACTTATATTTTAAAGTATTATAAGTAATTATTAGCACTAAATGCTTTGCTTTCTTTCTGCCTTAAAAAAAAAGTTGGCTTTATTAATAAAAAAGGCAATATTAACCTAAAAAAAGCCGCGCTTGCTTATTAAATAAAAAAAATAAAAAATAAAGTAAGCGCAATAGTTATTTACTATAGCTAATAGTTATAATAAAAAATAAATACTAATTTAAAAAAAAAAAGTACTGCGCGTACTCTACTACTTAATTAATAATAATTATGCTAAGTTTTGCGGCAACTAGTAGCTAGCTATAAAAGCTATAGTAAATCGCACTAGCAACTTGCTGCTATTAGTAAAACTTACTAGTAGCAGTAAAAATGCTATTTTTATACTACTAGCTATAATAAAAGGCGCTGGCGTAATAGTAGTTATAGTACTTTTTATAGTTTTATATAAAAATATTTTATATTATTATAAATTTAAAATACGCTGCGCAGAATAGCATAAAAATTAAAATTTTAATTTTAGCTAGTATTAAAATACTAACCTAATTTTTGTTACTATAAAATATATTGCTTAAAATAGCTTTAAAAAGCTATTTAATATACTAAATAGCGCAAGTTGCTTAAACTATATTATTTTAAATAAAATATATTTTCTACTTACTACGCATAGCTAGCATATAATAGTAAACTATTATTACTTCCTAGCTATTTTTAAAATTTTACTTATTATATTTACTGCAACTTTTCTTATATCCTAAAAAGCGCTACTATTTAATAGTATAAATATAAACTGCTTATTTTTTTGTATATTGCGCTCTAGTACTATTTGCGTAAATATAGTATATTATATTATATATTTAAGCTAGGCTATTAGTAAAAGTACTATAAAATGTACTATAAATAATATAAGTACTTTTATTTAATTTTATTGCGCTGCTTTTTTTACTACTTAATAGAAAATTATAGTTTACTTAAATAATAAGCAAAATATAATAAAACTAGCAGCCTACTTTTATAATAGCTTAGCGTACTATACTAGTATAAAAAGTAAAGCTAAAATATTTTAATCTTTTTAAAAAGCTAATAATAGTATTTTTTTTTGCACTTTAGCTGCAGACTATAGCATTAACGTGCGCAATATAAATAATATTATTTATACTAGTATTTCTAATAGTTTGCTAGCTTATTTGTAAAAATTAAGCTATACTAATTAAAATAGCTATTTAGTTATAGTAGTTTTTTTTATTAAGCTAGGTATACAGGCGTTTATACTTAAAAGCAAATTAAAATAAAAAAATTATAAAATATTATTTTAGTATACTTAAATTAAAATACTAATATATAAAGTATTTTGCTATTAAATATATATTAATACTTATATAAATAAAAATTATAGTCGCCTTAGCTATAGGCTAGAAGCTAAAAAAAAACTATACAATATATATGCTTTTTAAAAAAAATAAAAGCTAAATAATAGTAGTAAAGCTGCGCAGTATACTTTAGCAAATTAAAATAGTAATAAAAGTATAATAGTAAACTATAGCTATATAAATAGTATTATTACTGCAATATTTTTACTTATATATAAGTTTTTAGTTAGTAGCTTTATACGCGTAATTTACTTTATGCCTATAATAGCTATTTTTTAAAGCTAAATAAAAGTTTTTTTTATAATAAGTTTATTTATAAATAATTTTAATTTTAATTTTATATTTAGCAGTCCTTCTGCGCAGTGCTGCTAAACCCTAGCAGTTTAAATATAATTTTTTTTTTATTTTATAAGTATAAACTAGCAAGCTAAGTGCATATTATAATATACTATTTAAAGTAATAATAGCAGTGCCTACTTAAGCTTATTAAAATAAATTTAGTTAATTTTATTATTTTAAAAGTAAAACTATTAAGCGCATATTTTTTTAGGCAAAGATACTTACTATACTAATAATAATTGTATAAAGGTAAATAAAATGCATTTTTAAATTAAATAGAGCGTAGTAATTTATATAAGTTTTTAGTAAAAATGCAATACTTATTTTTATTGCTATATATATAAGGCGCTTAAAATTTTTTATTAAATAAGCTTATAATGTACAAAAGAGTAAATATATTATATTATTAATAAATAGTTAGTTTATATACAGCACCCTACATTTATAGCTTAGTACTATTTTTATTTATAATAAAATAAATTGCTAAATAAAAATAAAAATACTTAGTTTTATTATTTAAGCAAGAAACTTAGGGCAGGAGTATAGCTAAAAAATATAAAACTAATAATTTTAGTAAATTTACTAGTGCAAATAATAGAAAACTTTTTTATGCATTCTAGTTTTATAAAACTAAAATTATTAGAAAAAACTATAATTTAAAGCAACGCTAAGTAGTTAAGCTTTAAATAGTATAGTAATTATTAAGTTTTTCTATTTTTTTGTGTGTATTATATTGCTGTATTATACTATACTTTGCATATATTTTTAAAATAAAATAAATAGTAATAATTATTGCAGGTTGTGCATTTGCAGTCTGTTTATTGCTTTAAAAATTAAATATAGCTATACTTTATTATAAAGTGCATAATTAAAAAATAAAAAAAATAAAAAATAATAAAATATAATTTTTAATACTATTAAGTATTTGTACGCATAGTATTAAAAACTATAAAATTTACTTTACTAAAACAAAACTAGCTTATATAATATAAATACAGCAAAATAGGGTATATAAAAAAAAAAAAAAAATATAAATTTAGCTTTATATCCTTTTTTTTATATCTCTGCCTGTTTATTCTATAATTAAACGCCCTTTTTTTTTTACTATAATACTATTTACTATATTACCTGTTCTAGGCTTTTACAAATTTATTAAAATTATTAATTTTATTTTTTCTAGCAATAAAGAGGGCCCTAATACACTTATGCCTTTTTTTTGTATAATATATAAAAACCTACTTTTATAATTTATAATAGGCAATATTATAAAGCAAAAGCAATGCAATACTTTAAATTTATAAAAATTTATTTATTTTTATGCAAAATATCTGCAGTATAACCTGCTAAGCGCAAATAAGTATTACTTAAAAAAAATTTTAAAACTAATTTATATTTTTAGCTGCAAATATATTTTTAATATTATACTACTTAAAGTATTGCAGGTAGATAAATTAAATAAAGCTATTTTAAGCTCTTTTATATAAAATATAGACTAGCTTATAAGTAGGCTTGGCCTTGCTACTATTAAGTTTATTTAAATTATAAAGTAAAAACTTTACTTTAAAATAAAATAGCTAATAAATTTTAGAGCAAAAAAAGCCTATTACTAATTTTATATTTTTTTTTTTTTAGCTTTTTCTACTTTACGCACAGCAAACTAATACTTTTTTTCTATATTAATAGTTTTTTGCAAATAGCTATACTATTTAAAAATTTATAATAAATAAAGTAGAGTATAGTACTTTTTACTTATAGCTAGCTGCTCCTGCGTTCTTTTTATATACTTAATAATTTTATTTTTATTATTAACTTGCTTTTTTTTACTAATTAAGATAACGCAATATTGCAATAAAAAATTTTTTTTTACTAAAAATTACTACTATACTTTTAGCGCTTAAACCTAAGTATAAAAATATATATAAAAGTATATTATTATAATTTTAACAAAGCCTAGCAGTATAGCTTTGTATATATAAAGTAAAGTACTATACTAGCTATAAAATAAAAGCGTGCTAATATAGAATAAAAAATTAATTATAATAAAATTTAGGCTAAATAGCTTTATGCGTGCTGTGCAAAATTTAAGTTTTAAGCTATTTATAAATGCTTTACTAAAAGTAGAATATTAAACTTTTTTTTTAAAAAAACTAAGTGCTAGTTTAGTAAGCTAGTTTTTTTATACTATTTATAGTAAAAATTTAACTTATACTTTAAAAAAATTCTTTTTTTAGTGCAATATATACAATAGTTTTAGTATTTACTATTTATTTATATTAATAGCAAGGCTTGCATCTAATTGCAGATATTAATATAATTTTAGTATATACTTTTTTTTTATAAAAAGCAAAGCATATAAAATTTTAAATAATTGTTTAGTAAATTATTTAAAAAAAGCAGCCTTTTCCTACAAAAAGCTAATTTGTATAAAGTAAAAAAACTAAATTATAATATAAAGCAAGCAATAATAGTAAATAAAAAACTGGCTTTATTTAAAATTTTATAACTTATTTAATGCAGTATAATTAATTTAATTTACTTATAAAAAGCGTATTAGGAGCTATAAGTATAGTATTATAATTTTATTAACTTGCTACTATATAATAGTTTTATAGCTAAAGCTAAAAGCTACTAAAAAGTACTACAATTTAACTAAAATATAGCTAAATAATAAGTTGTAAAAGTCTAAAATGCTATTTAGTAAGCTTAGTTTTATTTTATAATAGTATACTTTTATTTCTACTTTTAATTATACATTTATATTATAATATTTATTTTTTTTAATAAAAAAAAGCTTAAATATATGTAAATTACTATAACTTTTAAAGTTAATTTACTGCACTTTGCGCTATAGTGCAGCAATATACTATAGTATACTTTATACTTTAATATATTAATGTAGTATATAGTACTTAATACTACTATATTACAATTTATTAATATACTTTTATTATTGTACTTTATACTACTTTATAATATATTACTATTATATATAGTACTTAATAGTACTATGCAGTAATATACTAATATATTTTTTTTATATTACTTTTTATAGCTTAACGCTACTTTGCGGTAGTATACTGCACTTAATTTTATATTATAGTAATAAACTATATATTATACTACTTTGCAATTATATATTATATATATAATATTTTATACTATTTTATAGTATAATGCAGTGCTTTATTTTACTTTATTATAATATATTATAATTAGCGCTACTCTGCAGTAATATACTACTATAAGTTATATTAATTTACTATAATATACTTTACTTTTTACTACGTTGCTATTATGCGCTAAAAATACTATACTTAATACTAAATTTTAATATTTTACTTTGTATTATTTTATATTACTTTACTATACTATACTATATTTAGCGCTATTTTATAATAATATACTACTATATTATAATTTTATATAGCATTTAACTTTACTTTGCTTTACTATAGTTTACTATATATTACTAACTATATAGCTATGTGCTAAATCTGCTATATATTATTTTATTTTATAATACTTTACTATAGTATACTGCGCTTAGCATTATATATAAAATTATATTATATTTTATATAAATATATTATACAGGCAAATATATTATAATACTAAACTTTTATTAAAATTTGTACTATATATAGTAGTATAGTACTATTTAAAACTATAAAAGTAATATATAGTAAGCTAATTTATTTAAAAATTATTTTTATTTTTTTTTAGAATATCTTTGCGCAGCATTTATAATACTATTAATATAAAATACTTGCTTTAGTATACACTTTTTTTATTATTTTTATTTTATTACTAGGTTTTTTAAACTTGTTTTAAATTATTAGTTAAAAACTATTTTTAATAGTAATAAATTTTTTTTTTTGTACTTACTTTTTTTTATGCAATTTTTATTATATAGCAGTTTTATTTACTACTTAAATATTAGTAAGCTTTTGCGCTATTACAAGTTTATATAAAATTTATAAGCTTAAAGTATTTAAAGTAATATAAAAGCTATTAAATAACTTAGTTATTTACTTTAAAAATAGAATATTTTTTAGTATTACTAAAAATTAGCTTTTTTACTCTTTAGTATATAGGCTGTTAGTAAATAATTATAACAAAATAATAGCTTTTTACTAAGTATTAGTTTTTAATAGAAAAAAGTACTTTATATAAAGCTTACTATTTTTTTTATTTTTTTAGGCTGCAGGATCCTGCTTTTATAAATACTATTATTCTAGAGCCTATTATAAATTAGTTAAAAAAAAATTAATAAGTTAATATTTTAGTAAGCAGTAAAAATAAAAAGAATTTATTTTATTATTATATATTAAAAGTATAGTAAATAGAAAACTAAAGCTATAAAGTAGAGTAGTTATATATATACTTTAAAAGCAGGTAACTTCTTAGTAAAAAATTAATATTTAGTATTATAAAAAAAAAAAAAAAATAAGTTGTAAAATTTTAAAGCTATTTGCAAATTATAAAAGCAATATTAAAATAAAATAAATAGTATAGTACTGCAATACAAAATAAAATTATAAAACTAATTTTAGCTATATAATATTAATATTGCTGCTTATAGTAGTAGCAGAACAAAAAGCTTGCAATTACTATAAAAAAACAATAATATATAATTTAGAACTATATTTAGCAACTATCCTAACTTATTCTAAAAAAATTAATATAATTATAAATATTTCTGCACTTAAAATAGTTTTATAAAAATTAGCAATAGTTTAATTAAGCACAGGCGCTTTAAAAAAAATTTTAATTAGTTTAAGTAGCTAACTTGCTTATATAAAATATTAAAACTTTAAAAGTTTATTTTAATAGTCCTTAAAACTGCGCATAGTCTATACTACTAGTATTAAAAATTATTTAGTATAGTAGTATACTATTTAGTATAATAGCGCGCAATGCTTAATACTATATATAATTTATACTACTAGTATTAAAAACTATTTAATATAATAGTATACTATTTAGTATAGTAGCGCGTAGTGCCTAATACTATATATAGTTTATACTACTAATATTAAAAACTATTTAGTATAATAGTGCGTAGTGCCTAATACTGCGCGTAGTTTATATTATTAATATTAAAAACTATTTAGTATAATAGCGCGTAGTGCTTAATATTATATATAGTTTATATTACTAGTATTAAAAATTATTTAATATAATAATGCGCAGTGCCTAATACTATGCGTAGTTTATACTACTAATATTAGAAACTATTTAGTATAGTAGTGCGCAGTGCCTAATACTGTATATAATTTATATTGCTAGTATTAAAAGTTATTTAATATAATAGCGTGCAGAAGTTAAAGCTGTAGTTAGTTTATACTGCTAGTATTAGGGCCTGCAGAAGTCCCTAATAATGTAATACTCCCTAAAGTTAAGCGCTATAAAAAGTTAAATATATTTTAATTTTATAATATGCAAAAAAAAATAGTATATAAAAGAAAAAGCTTTGCAGAAGGCAATACTACTTTATTATTTTAAAAAAAAAAGTTTATAAAAAGCAATACTATTCTATTATTTTTTTTTTTTATATTTTTTATTTCCTTTATTCCTTTTTTATTCTATTTATATTTAGCAGTAGATAAACTAGACCTATAATAAATTAAAAAAATTAAAATTAAAAAAAATAAATAAAGTATATAATAAATTTACTACGTTAAGTAGAATTTAGTATATTTTATTATTATTATAAAAGTATTTTAAGAAGCTTTTATATACTAAAAAGTATAATAGTTAAAGTAGGTTGTAAAAATAGGTAAAAGTAAAAAAAAAGCTATTTATTAATTTTTATTATATTATAAAGTGCTAGTTTACGTCTACCTACAAGGGAATATTAAACTATATATATTTAATTAATACTAAATTTAAAAAAAATTGTCCTTTATAAAGCTTTATAGTTTTTAATAGTATTATAAAATTAATTTTATAGTATAGTTAGTTTTGTATAAATATAAGGTGTATATAATAAAAAGTAATTTAATAAAAGTAGTACTAATAAAAATTATTACTTTTTTTAAATTGCCTTCTATATATTAAAATATTAATATAAGTTTATTTTTAACTATATATTGCTTATATTACTTTAATCTTAGCAGAAAGTATAAACTTAAATAATATTTATTTAAAGTTAAACTAATTTACTTTTGCCCTAGCAATATTAGCAGTTTTAGCAATATTAGTAGTTTTAGTAATATTAGCAGTATTAACGCTATTAGCAGCTTTAATAATATTAGCAGTCCTAATAATATTAGCAGTTTTAATACTATTAGCAGCTTTAATAATATTAGCAGCTTTAATAATATTAGCAGTTTAAATAATATTAGCAGTTTAAACAATATTAGTAGTTTAAATAATATTAGTAGTTTAAACAATATTAGCAGTCTAAACAATATTAGTAGATTATAAAGTTTAATATTAGCAGCTTATTTAGGGTGCACAGGCTAGTTTTTTCTTAATATTTACTAAGTATTGCCTATCCTATATATATTAGGCTAATAGATATAGTAAACTATTTATATTAATACACTGCCTAGCTATAATTAAGTTACTTATAATATACTAACTTAGCAACTATAGTTTGTATTAGCCCCTAATTAAGCTACTATAGCTTGTCTAAAGCTACTAATAAGGCTTCCTAAGCTTCTGCAATATTTAGTAGAAATAGATATATTAATAGTGCATTTATTGCTCTCTAGTATTTACAAATATACTTAATTTATATACTCTACAATAAATCCTTATAAGCTAAGTACAACTATATTAAGTTAGTTAAACTAAAAGAGCTAGTATTTTGTAGAAATACTGCGAAAATTACTTTGCTGTATACTAATAGTAGTTTAAATAATAGGGCGCAACTTATTCTAGTGCAATTTCTTTCTAAACAAATTGCAAGTTGCGCTTTAACTACTATAGCCTTACTAAATTTAATTTATATACTTAATTATTATCTAGCGTAAATTCCCAAACTAGAACACGCTACTTTTAAAAAGAGGTATTTGCAACTTACTTATATTTCTAAAATACTGCAGAAATATTACAGTTTTATTTCTTATATTTTACAATACTATTACTGTAATAGTAGATAGTTAGGACTCGGGCTTTGCTACAAAATAGTTTTCTATAGTATTAAAAGCTAAAAAAAAGTACAGCGTTATGCATTTTATATAACTATATACAAGTATTGCACTCTTGTTATTAGAGCTGCAATAGAAGTGCAAAAAAGCTTATAAAGAGTATGCGCAGTTCAAAGCAAAAAAAAGTAGTAAAATATATAGTTTTCTATTTTAGCTAAGGCTATCTCGAAAAAGAGAAAAAAATAAGTTACTATAAATAACTTACTTAAAAAATCTACGCTTGGAAAGAATCTAGCAAAGTTAACTAAAAAGTAGAGAGTTAACTTTTAGTAAGTGCTTCTAGGCCAAAAATTTTGGGTACTTGTATTCTAACAATCGCGCGTATTTTTAGTATTGTATTATTTCTATAAGCTATTAGAATAATACTATATATATAAATAGATTAGGTCGAGCCCTCAAAAGAGTTACTAGATTAATACGCTAAGTAGCAAGAATAATACTTACTAGGCCTGTTATTAAAGAAGCTGCTAATTACACGCAAATTAATACTACTATTGCTTAGTATGCGTTAGCCTGCATTAGCCTGCCTTAGCTTAATTGAGTCCTTTATAGCTAGGAAATAACTATAAACTCTATCTTACGGGTATCTCGAGTTGATTTGGACAGTTTTGCAGCCCCAGACTTCTTACTAAAGCCTTGCTATAGCTCAACCAGGGAGTAAGCGCTAATTACAACTTTTTCTGCAGGTAGTACGCATAAGTTCCAATTACATGCATGGCTTGCCAATAGCCTCGCGTCCACATTTAAAAAAACACCCCAAGAACCTAAATTGAGGTTATACATATGTCCACATTTGCCCGGGCGTCGCCTTTACCAGTTCTGTCTGCCGGACAATGCGGGGGCGAAGTTGTAAATTACGGGCAAAAGGGCTCCCCCCCTTGCTTTTATCTTTAGCATACCTTCTTTCCTTCAACAATGAATTTCTTAATTATCGGCACAGTTCTGGCATCGGCAATAGCACAAGAGCATATCCAGGACCCAATCAAAGATTTCTGCCGTCGACACCAGCATCAAACCTGCATTATTGATAGCAAATTATACATTGATGGAGGCCTGGTGTATTACGGACACGATGTTCAGCCCAGTCGCCCACCTCAGACAAGTGAGCAATACAATAAGCGCAAAAAAATGGACTACAGCTAATTTGCATAGATACATGGCTCATTTATAAAGATTTGTCCAATTCTTATCCAGACTTTCCTCCCCAGTATAGCAACTTGACCAAGGTGAGTGCCTTTTGAACACCCGGCTATAGTTCTTTGCAATACCGACAGAAGACTAAATGAAATTAGAGTAGAGACGTTCCTTCCGTCAGCGGCGGGATTTTGTGGCCCGATCTGGTCAACAAAGTATTCTATCAGTACGGTGGTGAATACACAAACACAACCGCGCAGAGCTTTGGAACACTCTGGTTTTACGACACGATCTACAACTCGTGGAACCGGTCTGCTGGCTCCGGTGCATCACAAGCTCAAGTTTCATGGCCAGCCTTCGGAGCAGGTACAACCAATGACGAAGGCATCGGATACTACTACGGCGGCTATCTGAATGAAAACTCCGATTCTCGTTGGAAAGGTAACCCGCTGATGCTGGGTAGTATAGTGTCGTACAACATGAGCGAGGGGACATGGAGAAATCACACCTACGATTTGACCCCCCGTGCTGAGGGCTCACTGCAATACATCCCAGCTGGAGAGCGGGGGATGTTAGTGTACTTTGGGGGTGTTGAGAGGATAAATTCGGCGACGAGCTACGTATGTATGGTAAACTCACTTTTGATTCAAATAGCTGACGCAACCTAGGCTAACATGAGTGTAAGTAACGCATATTTCAGCCACTCGATGTTGACTCACTTCCGTTCCAGCAAATCCATCTTTTTGACCTCGCCAACGAGAGGTGGTATACTCAAACTACTACGGGGGATATACCTCAACCTAGACGTGGGTTTTGTGCAGGGGTGGTGTGGGCAGCGGACCACTCCTCATACAACATGTAAAAGCTGTCTTCGTTGTGCATACATGCTCGTTTGTGCTGACGGTCGAAGATACCTCTTTGGTGGCATTGGTACCAACGAGACTGCGCTAGAAGATGTCTGGGTACTCTCTCTGCCATCTTTTACATGGATTTACGTGAGTATATCCAAGTTATATATTTTCCCAAGGGGGACAATCTGATATGTGTAGTGGTATCCGAAGCCCAAAGCAACCACATTCGCTGGAGGCAAGGCTTGGACGTCCTGCGATATCATCAACCGATCACAGATGATTGTCATGGGTGGATACTACACCAACGCCACTCAACCGATGTGCGATATTCCTAAAATTGGAGGGCAACATGGCCTTCCGCTTGGACAAGAAGCGGTCGAACGAGGGCAGACATGGCTCGGTCTTATGTCCAACGTCACAAAGTACCGAGTGCCTAAGAACATTACAGATGTGATCGGCGGCGAGTACGTCTCTGCGTGAACCTAATCTGCCACAACAGTGCTGACTCTTTACAAAGCGTAGATGGCGGTGCAACGTTGACGGCACCAGTCGCTGGTTGGGCAACGCCGGACCTCTCTGTCTACTTTAAAACAACTTTCTCTGCCGCGTCTAGGTCCGCGACCAGGCCCATACCCACAACCTCATCTTCGAGCAGTTCTCTACCTTCATCTCCCCCAAACTCCGGAAAGACGAACATAGGTGCTATCACTGGAGGGGTCATCGGAGGAGTAGTTATCATTGTTGCTGTTATTCTCCTCGCTGTCTTTTGCTTACGCATCCGGCGCAAAAGGCGAGAGCAAGCCAACGCTCAGCCGAGCCTGCAGCCTGTTCAAAACGATCAGCGAACGCCGGCAGAGAAATTTGTTGCCAACTTCTCTTTATCGCAAGGCAGCGCACTACACTCCCCACAACCCTCATCGTCACTCCAAGGGTCACCACCTGCGCCATCGGATTATCAACAATACCAAGAGTCACGATCCCAGCATCAGCAACCCTGGGTACAACACGGAGCTTATGCATACCCACCAGGTCAGCAGGGCTTTCAGCAGACTTATTATCCGCCACCGCTTGATCCCACGCAGTCTCCCCGAAGTGCATATACAATGAGCGCAGAGTTGCCCAACATACAGAGTCCGATGAATGCTGAATTACCGGACGGGAGAAGCCCGGTGTCGGTGCGTGGTAACGATTTCAGGTCATAAGGATCCTGGTGATTGAGGGGGGGGGAGGCAATGGCGCGAACAATAATTTCAAGACTATGTCTAAAAGATGGGTATCTCGCAAGCTAAATCATGAATCGTGAAAGTTGGCAAAATGTACACTTCAATTAGGCGACTGCTTCCTCGGCAGCCTCCTGTTTCCGAATCTGCTCCTCCAATCTCTTCTTCTCCGCCTGCTTCAACCGCATCATAGTGACTTCCTCTAGGCTCGGCGTCTTGGGACTGAATGAGAACTTAGGTGTGCCTAGGGGCGTCGTGCTACCAAAACCCTTGCCAATTCCAGGACCGAAAGATGCCCTGAAGGACTTGTTCGGCGTCACAACAGGCGTCGAAGGCGCCGAAGGCGCATTGCCATTCACGTAACTGGTTGGCGATTTGATATCTGGCTCGCCGTTGGCCCAAGATACGGATTCGAGGGACGGGTAGTCGGATTGGCCGTCTATGACTGCGGCGTGTGCGTGGTCGAGGCGCGTGTAGATGACGAAGACTATGGCGATGACCTTTCTATGTTTCCCGCCGGACGGGCGTATCTTCTTGTCCTTCCCTATAACGACGCTATCGATCTTGCCGTACTTCGCAAACATGCTGGATATCCTGTCCTTATCCCAATCGGCCATGTCGCCTTCCCTAGAAAACCGTATCTTGACCGTACGATCGATTTCCGCGCTATCCCCAGGCCTCTGCGCTTGGGGTTCTGGACTCTTATCGACTTCCATGAAACTGGCTTCGTCTACGTCCTGGCGCTTCTTCTCTAGCCGCTCCTGCGCCTCCTTTCTCCGCCTCTTTCCATCTTCAGCCAGTCTCTGGATCTCCTGCTCTCGCCGCTCAGCTTCGCTCATGTCCTCGGTCCTCTTCCTCTTCAAGCCCGGGGCAGAGTTCTTCTCCCGTCTCTCCAAATCCTCCTTCATCTTCCTCCTTCGCCCATCCAACAGCTCATCCTGCAGTGTCTTTTCTCTCCGTCTTGTCCGCGCGCGGTCATATTCGCCTTTGAGCTTCGCGTCGATGAGGATGTCGCGCGCCCATCCCAAGTAGATGAAGCGGTCGGCGGCGTCCTTGTTGTCGGGATTCTTGTCTGGATGGTAGCGAATCGAGGCTTTGCGGTAGGCCTTCTTGATGGTGGGCTCAGATGCATCAAAGGAGACGCCGAGTAGCTCGTAGAAGTCTTCTGTGGCACTCTTTGCGAGGTCCTCGAGATCTTTGTTGGTGTCGCTCATCGTGCCGGTGGGCAATCCACGCGTCGCGTTCCGTTGTGGTGACCTATGCGACAACTGGCATACGTGGTATTACACCTTCCGAGCGTTGGGGGGTGGAGTGAGAAGCCCCAAAAGTAGATGTTGCGCGTGTGAGGTCTAACACCAGGGTTAGGTTGGTTGCAGCAAACATTCACGAGGATCAGCGTCTAGCGCGCCTTCCGTCTTGGCATTCGGAACTGTCTCGGAAAAACTTGCCTCTACTTCAACCACGGTAGCTGGAGCTTGCACCTTCCCTCTTAGCAGCCCATGTCAGTCACCTCCGCAATCAAACGCACTCTCATGACTTCCCCCCAGAAAGAGAGCCCAAAGGTGCTCGAGGGCGTCTTTGGTCAGTCTCTCTTAGTACCAGCGAGTCACAATTGCATCTTCTGACACGCGCCCAGCAATAAATAAACCAAAATGGTCTTCGTCCGCCGGTGTCCTCCGCGACCTTCAACGCCACTTTGCCAGCTCCTCCCTCTTCACACCATGGCTCGAATCCCAGAAGCGCGCAATGCTCCTCTCCAACTCGAAACCCAAGCACATCAACAACCTCAAAGTCAAGCTCGGTCACGGCGGCACCCTCGACCCAATGGCGACTGGCGTTCTGATCGTGGGTGTGGGCAAGGGCACAAAACACTTGGGCACGTTTTTAGAGTGCACTAAGAGCTATGAGTGCGTGGTCCTGTTTGGCGCAGCCACAGATAGCTATGATGCAGTAGGGAAGGTGGTCAGCAAGGCACCGTACGAACACGTTACCCGCGAACTCGTGGAAGAGAGGCTCGCACAGTTTCGCGGCAAGATCATGCAGAAACCCAGCGTGTTCTCCGCGCTGAAAGTCGACGGGAAGAAAATGTACGAGTACGCGCGAGAAGGCAAGAACATCCCCGAAGTAGCCGCGCGGCCCGTAGAAGTACAGGAACTGGAACTTGTCGAATGGTTGGAGCCAGGTAGTCATGAGTTTGCGTGGCCGAAAGAGGAGTTGGACGGAACGGAAATGGCAGGCGCAGAGAAGTTGTTAGGGATTAGGAAAGAGGATGTGGATGTGCATATGGAGACTGCGGCGAGGAAGACCAGGAAGAGGTCGCGGACACCGGAGGATGATCATGTCGAGGGTGCGGGTGAGCAGCCCAAGAGGCCGAGGACCGAGACTGAACCCGCTATGTCGGGCGCGTTACCTTCAAAAGATACGCCAACTGACTCAGCGGAAGTTGCTGTTGGGGAGCAACCAGCCGAAAACACTACAACTGGGCTGGAGACAAAGCCAACACCCTCCACAGAAGATAGGCCAACCGAAACAGTCGAAGAAGTAGCCCCCATCGCCGCTACTGAGACTGCTGCAGACGTGTCGAATCCTGATCAAACAAACGACGCCTCATCCACATCTACAACTACACCAATCCCCCAACCTCCAGCAGTCCGCCTTCGCATGACCGTAACATCTGGTTTCTACGTCCGAAGTCTCTGCCATGACCTTGGCCTGGCCTGCTCCTCCCTCGGCCTCATGTCCTCGCTCATCCGCTCGCGGCAAGGTGACTACTCCCTGAACCCCACTTCCACCCAATCCAATGTTCTAGAATGGTCTGACCTCGAAGCTGGCCCCGAGACGTGGGAGCCAGTAGTGAAGCGGCAATTGGAGCGGTTTATGGAAAAGGAAGGATGGGAGGCCGAGGAGTTGGAAGATGACGAGACGTTCCAGGCGAAGAGGAAAGAGGGTGATAGGGATAGGAGTTATAAGGGGGGTGGCAAGGGAAAGGGAAGATGGAACGGCAATGGCGGGAGAAACTACTATGACAAGAAGATGAATGGCGGGCGGGATGGCGAGCGTCGGGACAGGCGAGGCGACTGAGTCAAAGACTTTCAGAAGCATTCAAGATACCCCATAGCAAGCATGAGTCAACTAGCTATACAGAGACTATATTCAATGATGAAGAATATGTGATAATATCTATGTGAAACTACTTGTATCAACGCACTCGAGCCATTCAAACTCCATGTCATGCAAGCCCAAGGTATCCTATGCAAAACGCCCGTATCAAAAAACACTGCACACAACTCAAGCACTTGCCCTCGAGTTTCTCCGACTCAGACTTTGCCGTACGCTTTGAAAGCTTGTCCGCATGTCCAGGATAGGGTCCGCCCCTTGCAGGCCGTCCTCTTCATCCTTGCGATCCTCATGATTAATAAACAAGAAGCTCAGGACCATGATCGCAGCACCCAACCAGTACAGCGCCGACGCATACTGCGCATCCAGCACCATCTGGCCCACCAAACTCAGCGGAATCGTCATCGTCAAACCCACTGTAACTATCAATGGGCTAGTCAACAACATGGCATATGCCCAGCAGAAGTCCGAGAGCAGGCTTGACGCGCTATTGACGAGGATGATGACCAAAATGCGGCTGGTGGGTGGGAGCTCAAACGTCTCGATGCCCGTGAAATGCAGAATGATGAATCCGGGCCATAGCAGTAGGACATTCGCGAGACCGACGAGCCCGAAGAAGAGAGGCATGTTCACACGCGATTCATCGCCGATGCGCTTCTTCATGAAGACGGTGTAGAATCCATACAGCACAGCGCTGACGAAGGCCATGACATCGCCGATAGCCAGTTCGCGCGGCGTCTTATGGGGAAACGAACCGCGGTTCTCGTCCGTATCGCCTGACATGTCGATTGTAGAAATGAGGGCCACGCCGCCGAGGCATGCGCAGACGCCGATAAACTTGCGGATTGTGAAGCGCTCGACGCGTAATATGGAGCCTAGTAGTAGTGTCCAGATGGAGGATGTGGACGATAGGATGGTCGAGGACGCTACGGTAGTGTACTGCAGACACGCGGCGGAGAAGTAGTTTGCGAGAAACCAGAGTATGCAGAACTCAAGGGCTATTGTCGCCGTCTCTTTTAGGGTTAATCCGTCATCCCCATCGCCGCTCATGTCTCTTCCTAGTTCTTCCGAATCGTGCGTGCTGTCTCCCAATAGTACCTCGGCCGCCTCGTCATTCCTCGCCTTGGAGGATATGGACGAGGAGCCAGACTCGTGGTCACGGAGTAGCTTCCATTTCCCGGCCCGACGTTGAAGGAGGTCACGCAGTTGCG
This sequence comes from Cucurbitaria berberidis CBS 394.84, assembly GCF_010015615.1. Lineage (NCBI taxonomy): Eukaryota > Fungi > Ascomycota > Dothideomycetes > Pleosporales > Cucurbitariaceae > Cucurbitaria > Cucurbitaria berberidis. The sequence goes on from NW_024468936.1 coordinate 25,876, forward strand.
CAGCGAGTGGTTGTTGGTAGATGGTGTTTGCGCGGTCGGCCCAGAGGTGATGTACGAGCATAGGAAAAAGCATGAGGATGAAGAACGATGTGTTCACGTAGGTTACGAAGTAGGGTTTAGAATACGAGTTGTCTGCGAAGATTGTCTGTAGTCATGTCAGCACATATTGCTGTGATTATGCTGTGGTTATTCGTATTCATGTTCAGTCCCAAGTGTCGAGTCACTCGGTAGCAAATACTGGTGGTAAACATACGCTCGCAAGGAAGTTACTAGCCGTCCAAAGAAAGACTGTCGCAAGCAGTAACGCAATCCCAATGGCATGCCTCAGCTTCCCATTCCTAGGCTGTCTTTTGCCCTCACTCCACACGCTGACCACGCTCGCCGGCGACCCTATCGGACTCTCGAGGAAGTCGTTGTCGCGCATGTACTGGCTCTCATCCGAAACGTCGCTAACGCGAGGACTGAGCGGCGTTGTTGGTGACGGCTCCACCATCTCTTCCCGCCGCGGAATCATAGTGTGAGAGGATACACCTGTTGTTGAAGGGAGAATACGCGATCAGGTCGGTCAAGGGGGTCGTTTGGGGTCGGGGATGCACGGGTTCACGGTCGGGCGTCGTGGAGAGGCATGGGTCAGTCGACGAGCACCCATGAAACTAGTTCTGGTCGATGGCAACCTGGAGAAGGCGAGGCAACCAGCGCTGGCACGATGCAAGTAAGGGTTCGGCGTCACACGACTCACTATACAGGTGTCGTGTGAGTTGGAGATCACCAAGGGTTTAGTTTCGTTCCGCGTCTCAGATGTCGGCATCCGTAGCGGGAGACGTTAAGCACTACCCTAATAGTAAAGTATTTACTACCCCTATTACTAAAACTAGTATAAATTTATACAGCTAAAGCACGCTGCGCAATTTTTTAATATTTTAATTTATATATAAATTACTATATTATTATAAATAAAATAAGTATAGCGCAGTATATTAAATATAATAAAATATATAATTTTATACTTTGCGGTTAATTATAATTATTAATTATTATTTATTATTAATATTATATAAAGTTAACTTGCCTGCTTAACTATATTGCCTATTTAGTATATTAAATTTAAAATTATTATTTTTTATAAGTTAATTATAATTATTATTTATATAATAATTTAAAGTATATTAAAGTAGTAAAAAACTTATTATAATTAAAATTAATTATATATTATAAATTAGTAGTACTGCATAAAAGTAAAGTAATAGTTAATAAAATATTATTAGTATTAATAATAGCTATAAAGCTAATTAGTAAAACTTATATAAACTATAATATTATACTAGTAATTATTATAATATAATATAATTTTAGCTATAAATAAAGCAACTGTTAGCTAGATACTATAATTATAGTAATAGTTAAAATAGCAGCTATAGTAGTTATTAAAATAGTAGTTATTATAATTGCAGTTAAAGTTAGTAGTATAGTAATAATAGTATTAGTATAATTAATAGTATTATTATAGCTATACTAGGCTGCTATATTATAAAATTTTTAGCTAGTACTATAGTTTGCTGCGCTATTTAAGCTAGTAAAAATAATAATAGTATTATTATAATATTATTATTATTAAAATATTTAAATAAATTAAGCTTATAATAATTACTGTGCTTATTAGTACTTTACTAACAGCTTATAGCTTGCTTATAAGTTAAAATTAAGTATAATTTAAATAGTATTTTATTTAATTTAAACTATAAAACCTGCAATTAATTAATTTACTAATATTAATAGTAATTGCTTATTTAAAATATAGCTAACTCTTTTAGTAGTTTAAATAATTAATACTAATAAAATAATTTATATAATAATATATACTAACTTTTACAGATAATTAGTTTATAATTAAAATTTTATTAATACTATTAAAGCTTATTATAAGTATATACTATTTATTTAATAGTAAAAGCTAAAGTATACTGCGTTATTTAATAAAATATACTTATATAAATTAAATATTAGTAATTATAGTAGAGTTTAAAATTGCTTTATATATTTAAAAGTAATATATAAGTAGTATACTTATAGTAAAATATATAAAAATAGTAAAATAATTATAAAATATTAGCCTAGCTATTAGCAAGCTAGTTTTTAATAATACAATAAGCACTTTTAGCTTTACTAGTTTTAATAAAATTAAAGTATAAATTAATATTAATAAAATAATTTACTAGTTTTTTTGCATAGCAAGCTAGCTAATATTTTTAAAAATAAGCTATAGCTTAGTTTAAAAATACTTTAACTACTGCTAAATTAGCTTTATAATTAGCAACTATTAGCAAGTTAATTAGTTTAATATAAAAATTTATAAATTTTTTTGTATTATTATTATTAATTTAAATTTAACTTTTTTACTACTAACTAAATTTAGTTAGTAGAATAGTTTTTAAGTATAATTAAATATTTTTATTTATATACTAGCAGCATATAAAAATATAAAAATATTTAAATATTTTTTTTAATATATTAATAAATGCTAGATTATTATTTATTACTTAAAACTATATTATAATATTTTTAACTTTAAATAGTTCCTTTAATTATATTAATACTTAAGTAAAAACTGCTTTATTTTTATACTTTATTAGCATAATACTAAAGTATATAGTTTAATTATTACTATTTAAACTAACTAAATTAAAAAGTAAGTAATTATATTAATTTATTTTAAAAGTATAATTAATTATAAAAGTATTTAAAAAGCTTTTAAACAGTTAAAAGCACATAAAATAAATAAATATAAAAAAATTAAAATAATTATTACTATTAACTGTATGCCTAATATTGCAAAATTTGTTAGTTGTTATAGACTAGCTTTAGAATTATTCTGTTCTAAGCGTAAATAATAGTATTATATACTTTAAAAAAGTACAGAGATTTCTAGCTACTTATATAGGGGTTTATTGCTGAGGTTTGCCGAAGTCTTTAGTCCGCAAATACTAGAGCTTGGGCTAAAGCCCAAGCTATAATATTAGTATAAATCTAAAATAAGCTTATATACAAAATTTTAAACTTTAATATTATAAATTTATTATAAAATTAATTTACTAATACTAGTATTTTTTAGCTTTTAATTTTTTTACTAATACTTCTACTTTTGTTTGCGCGCCTATTTCTTAATGCTACTATAAATAATATTTATTAATAATATTTTAGCAAGTAAATTTAGTACTTAAAAAAATATTTTAAATTAATAATAATATTTATTTTATACTATAAATGCGCAGCTATAGCTTTTAAAAATACTATTTTATTTTATTAGTCTAAGTTGCCTGCTAATATAATGCAATTACTATTATATTTTTTTTTAAAAAATAATTATAAATAATACTAGTTTTATTTTTATATTATTTAACTTTTTATTAATTTTTTAAGCTGCGATTATTTTCTGCAAAAAAATAAAACTATATTTAATAATTATTTTTTAATAATACTGCTTTAAAGCGCTTTTGCTTTTTACTAATATAATAATAATTATAGTATTTGCTTTATTTATTGTATACTATTAATAGCTAATTTTATTAACTATACGCTTATTTCTGTTTATTATATAATAATTTATAGTTTTTTATTTATTATTTAATAATATTAATAATATTATTAAAGCTAGCGTAAAGGCGCTTTAGTAGTAATAAATAATTATAATTATAATTAAATTTATTTTATAAATAAGTAAAATTATAATTTATATTATTAATAAATTTATTACGCAGCTTGCTATAGTAATAGTAATATAATATATAATTATAATTATAATATTAAGCTAGCTATTTACTTTTTTTAATAATAACTTTACTACTAGTATTAGTATTATTATTACTTAATAAACTTTTATTAAGCTTTTTAAGCAATAATTTTATATTAAATAAAAATACTATAATTTACTATAGTAAATTATTAATTTTAAAATTATTGCTTAAAAATAATAATAAAATTTAAATTAAATTGTACAATACTACGCTGCGCAGTAATAATAGTAATAAAAATAGTAATAATAATAATAATAAAAATAATAATATTATTAATAATAAAATTATTATTAAAAACAAGTATATAGCTTACTAAATAATATAAAAAATAAATTATAAATAATAAATTATATTAACTGCGCGCAGGCTTTAAAACTACAATTTTATTATTAATACTAAATTATTAATTATTTAATATATAATATAAGTTTTATTATAATTTTTAAGTACTTTTAGTTTATTAATTTGCTACTAAAATTATTATTATTTTAATAGCGCAATAATAGCATAAAACTAATAATAAGCGAGCTTTAAAAGGGTAGTAAATACTTTACTATTGGGGTAGTGCTTAACGTCTCCCATCCGTGGCGTCCAGGGTCCGGCTCAGCCACTGCACGTCATTAGGCTTCAGAGGTATCATCAAGGGCTTTATCTCACCAGCTTGGCTGACGTGTACGTTATATTGATTGTAGGTAACTATATAAGCTAGGCAAAAATGAAGCCCTGGATGCCAGGATAGTGGTGTAGTGTACAGGCAAGAAAAGGAACTTCCCGACAACGAAGGCATGCGACACACCAAACTCCATGCAAACTCCGGGTTGATGACAATATAAAACACGATAAGAGACTATTGTGGGCGGAGATCACTGCGCGGAGGCTTCCACTAGCATGCGCAGCCGCCATCACTGCCCTTGAGGTCGATAGGGATCGTCTCAGGGAAGTCTCCGCCGAACTCGCCGCCGACATCTTCTTGCGCCAGTGCCTGCCGTGCGATCACTGTGCACGGTGTTAGCTATCATAGACAACTATGTGGTGGCAGTCGTATATCGCGCATACCCTCAAAAGCCTGCTCGACATTGATTGCTTCCTTCGCGCTCGTCTCGAAGTATGGGATATGGCCCTTCGATTGGCAGAAGGCCTGGGCGCGCTTGGAAGAGATCTATACGGAGCTGTTAGTGTTGTACATGCAAACCGAGAAGCGCTCAAGCTCACCATTCTTTTGCTGTCCTCCACATCGATTTTGTTTCCGATGACGACCTGTTCCAGTCAGTAACCATGCCCTGTATATCACATAGTGGCCCGTACGAATGGAAAGGTATCTGGGTCCATTGGGCTAGCCTGCACCAAGAACTCATCCTTCCAGCTATCGAGTGTATCGAAACTCTTCGAGTTGTTGACGTCGTAGACGAGCACGCAGCAGTCGGCGCCGCGGTAAAAGGCAACGCCTAAGGATTGGAAGCGTTCTTGACCAGCCGTGTCCCAAAGCTATAACATGTGAGTCGAAATATACCCGCTCGTATGCTGAGTACCCACCTGCATCGTCACCAGCCTGTCATCGACTAGCACCTCCTTGGTCAGAAAGTCGGCGCCTATTGTCGCTTTGTAGCTTGCGCTGAACTTCTTGTTGACCTGCAGTCCTGTGTAAGCTCTGCACCCACTGGAGGGTTCGCGCAAGTCGTCAAAAGACGCTCCATCGCAGAGCGGGCCATACATATTGGTTCATCAAGCTCGTCTTGCCTACCCCGCTGTCTCCCAGGATAATGACCTACGTGGAGTTAGCACCAGCCTGGCTCTCTTTCACGAAGCTGCAGTACCTTGAGAAGAACCTTCTTCCTAGATGCCATGGCGTGCAGTCGCTATGTGCGTGTGGGGTAAGGTGCGGTGCGGTTGATGTAGGCACGGAGATGCGAAGATCGGGTGGCTGGCGGCGGCGCAGGTAGCGTTCCAGGCAGCAAATTTGCTGGAGAATAACCACAGCGAGGCGAAAAGTCCAATCGAAGTAGGTACACGCCCAGTGTGACGTTTACTGAAGCAACAGTGAGGAGATGTGTAGATTCGAGGTTCCAGCTCCATGATCCATGACGGTTGATGTCAGTGCCCATGCATGGACCGTGCTAGCGTCGCCGAGACGCTAGTCACCTGTTACATCGAAGCGGAAATAGGCCTACAGACTCCAGTCACTTTCCTAATGTTGAATGTGTCAAAGCCGTTTACTCCCAGCCTTGTTCCCTTTTAGCAGTATGTTCTTGTCAGGACGCCGTACTCCATATTCATGAGATTGCTCAGCTTGCCAGTATGTCGCACGCATAGTCCCGCCATTATCCCCGCCTAACCCTAACTCACTGCCATACGGGGATGCGTAGATGCATGCAAGTTACGCATTGGTGAAGGCCAGGTACATCAACACATCATTTCGACAATCCTCCCTCTCCGTTGTCATGGTCTCTTTCCAGCACGCGTTGCCTAAGCTCGATAACCATATCCGCCATGCGTTTTCTCGTTGCTTCTTGCTTCATCTCTTCATCCTTTGTATACAGGACACCTCGACTCGCCTTCCATTCCTCGTACTGCAACTTCGTCGTCCATTTCCCAACATGATCCATCTCAAGAATGGAGTACTCCATAATTTTCCAGAGGCGGAGCTGATCCGCAAACCCACTATTAGGTGTAATGACTCTGCGAGACAGTTGCGCAAGGGCGAGAGCTTCTTCGTACTCGAGTGAGTGGCTGCGCATCAGCAAAGCGACGACGATAGCCCCACTGCGAGATCTGCCTTCTACACAATGCACAAGCACCCTCGGCTCGTGCGCAGTTGCGATCGCATTATCAATCCAAACACAAAGACCCTCCAGCGACATCAACAAGTCTTCGAACGGATTGTCATCGATGGCTAAATGCAAGTGTTTGATGCTTAGCACTTCGTCTATCCTTGGTAGATATTTCTGATCTGTCAAGCTCAGTACGTGAGTGATTTTGTGCTCGCAAAGAAGTTCTTTCGAGCGTGGAATGGTGACACTTCGCCTTCATTAGCTAGGCTCCGGGCGCAATTGCGTTGAAGGAGACCCGGTTCCCTTACTCTGAGATGTATAGTCCAGGAAGTGCCCGGATCGCGCTGATCGGTTCAGCCTTGCAGAGCTCCATCTCTAGAGTAAATCTGACTATCGAAGTTATCAGGTTTTCGAATCCACGATTTGGCAACAACCTTTATCAATGTATTTATTCAACGGTAGGGAGGCTGTGCCAGTACACAGCCCCCCAACTGTCAGATTCAGGCATGTAATCCCGGTCATAGGTACGCGCAATTATATTTTCTAGTAGTGTTTGCTCGTATTGCCGTTACAGTGCTTTTCTACCAACTACACACGTCCAGACTACATCAACCATTGCGCCAGACCTGAACTCGTCTTGCAGCTGCTCGGCCTGTTCTTCAACGCCCGGGGCACTACCAAAATGTTCAAGTTGACCTAGGAACATCGACTGCGCAACAACCTGCATGTAGTAATCAGGGTTTTCATGCCTGTCCTCAGCAATGACCTGCAGCTTGTAGCTTTCAAAGAGCTTAGGCAGTGCGTGGACCCAACTGCACATAGTTAGCACCGATATTAACTAGACCAAGGAATCACTGGGAAGGCGCTAACTTGTACGAACTTTGCGGTGCAGGCTTTTTCCACATCGCCATCAGTTTATCGCATGCCGGCGTAGACAATTTGTCCGTTCGTCCACGATGTCGCACTGTGTTTGGCAGTGGCTCGAACCATTGCAGGTGGCCTCCAGGCTCTAGGAAAAGTTAGCATGATACTGCAACCTCATCTCCCCCGAGACAGCTAGAACTGATTGCGCAAAGTGTTTGACGACATACTTAATAGCATGAGCACGTTTTCAATCAACTTATCTGCTACATCATCGTTGACGATGCACAACATGAACTTGATGTTGACAGCGTCAAACTGGCCCAGATACTCTGGGGGAAAGGGCTGAAAGCAATCATGCGTCCAAAAACGCGTGTTTCGTGGGCGGAATGCGTCGGGTGGGAATTGTGCATCGGAGATGTCGACGACATCCACAGACGCGTTTGGCAAGGCCGCTGCGACGTCGCATGCCCAGAGTCTGCTCGTATTAGAACAACGATGCCAGCTCAATGATAGAAGGAGATTTTGGATGATGAGTGCAGTGCCTACCCTGTGCCTGCTCCGAGGTCTGCAAGGCGGAAGTTGTCCACATTGGTCGGAATCTTTGGATGCAATAGGTAGCCCGCCAGGTTCTTCATCCAGAAATGATTCAAGTTCAGACTAGCATACAATGTCAGCTTACCCGTTTTGGGATGAGGAATCGAGGCTGGACTCAATGCAACCTACCGAGCTGATGCGAGAGTGTCTCGCTTCAGAGGATATTGCCTCTCGTTGGATTGTGTTGAAGACATAATGTAAAAGTTAAATGCCCTAGACGTCGGGGTTAATGTGACCTACAGATCTAAAGGCATCTTCACACAAGCAACGGGGCGTTTTGGTTTGTTGTATTGGCTTGTCCGGCTAATTGCAACTGCAGCGTATTTGAAAGCGGCTCAGACTGTCAGACAAGGCCACCAGTGATAGAGCGGGGCAATGCTAGACTTCCATGACGCACAATCTCTAAAGAGTTTGCAAAAGGTCATCCTGGTTTGAAGCTAACGTATAGGACTAATGTAAGGCGTTCCGCGTGAAGGGCATAAGCACTGTGCCCCGGGATGGTCCTTGGCAAGTACATATAGGCCAACTGACGAAAGTTGCAAAACACGGTCAACGCTAATCTTTGGAGTCTCTTGTTAGCCTTGAAATGGGCATAAACAGCTCTGCTAGCTCCCCTTTACGCCCGGTCTACTTTTGGGGACAGCGGTAGAATTGAGGTATGCAGAAATCAGCAATCGACCATGAGTACTGTGGGTTTGCAGTGTGCTTGTAAGAGAATGTTTACGCTTGGTCCCTGTGGAATGAGCTTGTAACAGCATGCATCGAGGTAGAGTTTCACGGGAAAAGGACTCTCCGCGTTTTCACGGAGGAATTTGTCTGTATTAGGGCTCAAAATCAATCGGGCCTACGCGCAAGTATCTACCCTGCCCTATCCAATACATATCGCCCCATGCTCCAGCTCTCCTACAGTGCTGATAGGCAAGGCGAGATCTTACTTACATTTACGAGAACAACGAGCGAAACTGAAGTCGTTATTCGCTAGTCATCTGCAACAGGCGTATGATCTAATTCCATAGGAAACGCCAGAAAAATCTTGAGGTCAGACGACCAATTGTGTATAAAAGGCAGGAAGTTTCCCCCAATACTGCTTCTGCATCGCATCAGCCTCTCAACTACTACGAAAACCCTATCTACTCCAGCAATCAATTATCCCATCCGCTCAATATGCAATATCTAAGCATTGTCCTTGGCCTTGCCGCCGCAGCTTCTGCAATAGATGTCCGCATTCACGCTGGAAGCAATTGTGACCGTGGAGCCTACGAATGCCTGAACCTTACACCCAATGTCAGAAGAACCCATCCTCGCAATTCTAGTACATAAAACTCTGACATAACTCAATAGCGGTGCTGCTATGTGGAAAGCGGCCTTTACGGTAGCATTGGCTTCTATGGCGTGCCAACCAACTGGAATATCGAATGTAGGGGCCACTCACGATCAGGCGACAATCGCTGTGGGGTACAAAAGGTGACAGAAAACTTGTCCGGTGGCACCTTCAAGTGCCTTAGAGGAGGAGGGTTTACGGGTGCTGGCTACGGTTTCCGTGGAAAGAAGCGCAGTTCGGAGGTGTGCGATGCTGAGACCTCTGGACAAACGTGTACGGAGTTTCAGAAGGCGGACGTAATTGTCCTCGAGGATGGAAAGAAATACCTACTTTCAGGGATGGAGGAAAGCCTACTTGATGAATTGGTTCAGCTTGCAATGAATGGAACCGTTGCGGCGGATATCCCAGAGGGATTCAAGAAGTTTGAGAAGGCAGAGTAGACTGCTGTCGAGTAGTACACGTACACTACACTACGTAGTATTTTTTATATACTCTAATAGCTTGTGTTAGTATAGTATAGTCCTGTCTCTACCTTGGAATGTACAAGTTTTATACATATAGTCTATCGTGCTAGTGAGCTGGGTTGGATTGGGGCACATACATCACGAAGGATTGCTAGAATCAATGCAGGTATATGAGCACAGAAAGCCAACTGATGTGTTAATCCAGGATGCGCTGCAGGTTAATTGACCAAGCCATGCTTTCTTGAGTTCGCTAGTATGGGACAGAAACTAGCTTCTGGGAGCGATAGGTCCTGACCGAGTGGCCACTGCCTAGACCATGGGCTCTGGACAGAAAGCGTGGAGCGCACATATTAAGCAGCTAGCAGATCGGACGGTACGTAAGGTGAACTCTGCACTTTCTGCTAAGGCCATTCGGTTTCCTGCCGATCACTTTCTTCGAATTACCATACTTACAGAGAGTGCAGCGCATGGATTAGTGAGCGATAACCCCTCTGTGCGGTCGATATCTACTTACCCCTTCATGTCCCGTAGACAAAGGTGTCTGGATGATTGACTCCCCGTTGACAGCTGAAGACGATGTGGAGCTGCGATTCTTGCGCAGAGAAACTAAACTTGCGCCTTCGTGCTGGCACATTTACTCAAACATGCCAACATGAGCAACGAATGTAGTTGAAATCGATGGTCTATTGTAGATATACGTTCGCAATTTACTTACTACTTATTCAAAGGACCCTGCTGACGACTCTGACGATTTCATCCGCGCGCTCGGTCGCGACCTCGTGGCCAACACCTTTGACCAACCTGAATCTCGCAAGCTCTTCACCTAATACGTTCTTCGCGTCTTCCATAAGCTCTTCTGCGACAACAACTGGGTCCATCTCACCTAGCACAAACCAAACTTCCTTGAGACGTCCTTGTTTTCTTTCGATGTTCTCTCTAATGACGCCCCACCGATCATGCTGATTGTGGAGTGGAGCATACCGCATGGTTGAAATGAAAGCAGGTATGAATCCCTTGTGGTATTGTAGCTGCCAGTCCAAGACCTCAGCAACCGAGCCGTGACTCTCGGAAAGGCTCACTCCATTGAACCTTACTCCAGTTTCGACGGCCTGCGCGTCTGGCTCGATAGTGCTTGCGAGCTCAGGGTTCTTGTGCAGTTTGCTTGACACAAGTCTGTTGACGAAAAACTCGGGAAGAATACCGCCCGGGGAGTAGATGAATTTGCTTAGCCATCCAATATGGTTCGTGCGGATCAGTCCTCCCGGTGCGACGAGAACGAGTCCACGGACCAGGTTAGGGAAGTAAGAGGCAAAATCAGCGGCAATAGCACCGCCAAGTGAATAGCCTACGATCGCAAAGGAAGACCAGCCTATTGGAGAAGATTGTAGAGCCATCGAGATCTGGGCTATGTAAAGGGCGGAGTCATAGCGATAAACCCTTGGGTCTGGAGCAGAAGAGTACCCACGACCGAATAGATCTAATATTGTCAGAAGAATTACAGCTGCAAAGCGAAGTGATGCGATACTGTTTAAACAAGGGAAATAAGGAAATGGACAGGCGATTCTGCTAGAGGATGATTCAACACCAGAAGAATATAAATCCACACGTGACATGAAACAGCGCGTATTGGATACGTGTCTGGGAGGATTCTTTACGTACCGAACACCATGACGCGACAACCTTTCTTGACGAGCTTATGTGCCAGATCGCTTAGTGCAACGCTTGGTGTCGACATCCCATGGATGAGCAGCACACGTTTTCCATCCTTTGGCCCCCACTCATAGACACGAATGCTGCCATACGGTGTTTCTACATCCCGTGCACCATCCAATGCATCGGGGGGATACGGCGATGCCCTCAAGACTTCCGGGGGGAGAACTTCGCGAGGCGATGGAATAGGCTTGAGAGTCCTCGAGTGCGAAGATCCGGCGACAGATCGCAAGAGAAGTAGACTGCTAATAGATGCAGCCCCAACGATGATATAGAATTGATGTGCTTGCATGCCACGGAGCAGATGTCTGCCGAACCCAGGAAGCTTCACGCGCTGTGTAGCAGCGCCTACAGCTGCTCCAACCGAAGCTCCCACGGCGCCAATGGAGCTCGTCGGGGGAGGGCTTTTAGAGAACAAGGAGTCGAACAAAGGCATTGTGCACGGAAAGCGGACTTCGGCGACACGGTGGGGTAACCAATAGCGTGGGTGTGCAGTGCAAAGATCGATACAGGAGAAAACTTCTTCGGCGTTCGCGGCCTGTGCGCAGGCGTCTTAGCGCGTTTCTGGCCGATACGAAGTAGAGTGGGAACACGAGAGGTCACTGTGCCACAACACAACAATTCACGACCCCGCAGCGTTGGGTGGGGCTGATGGCATGATCGACTGGAGCACAGTGGAGAAGGTCATGGTGTCGCGAATGCATGCAGCATCGCTGTTACGTAGATGGACTTAGTTCTATAGTTGCTGCAACCGACAGTCGTGGTATCATACTATGCATTATATTGTAATGCTGCATTTATAATTTGCAGACCTCTTTGAGCTTCACATCTTCTTCTTCTCTGATTTAAGGACTATCATACATAGGTGGGTAAATTTCTAGCTTTTGAGACACATCAACAAGACGAGATCCGTTATTATATTATTCCAAAATCCAATCAAGAAAAATGAAACTAGTCTCATAGTAAGTGATGACCACTTGAGCTTGAATACTGACATGACTGAGAGAGAAATAGCTAGCTTCACACTATCAATTTGGCCCAATCTCCACCAGTTCCAGTGTCGACCCCTCTGGTGGTGACGCCACTTGCGGCGGTGACAACACCCTCGTTGCCTCCTCGTGATGCCGCTGTGGTGACATGTCTACTTCATCTAGCTTGTACCACTTCAACCTATCCAGCGTCTGCGAAAGACTTGAAAAGTCGTCGCTAGTGCGAATCCAAAGTCGGCGATTGATGATCTTGAAGATAATGAATAGAACGAGCAAAATAAGTGGAGCTGCATAGCCGATCGCGACTTTCGAGAAAGTAACTTCCTTGTCCCACCAAGTCGCACTGCAGAATGCGAAGACGATAAGGCAGCCAACGATAGATATAATGGCCGGGAGGGGTTGAGCAAAGGCGAGGAGGGTGAATGGCTTGTAGGTGCCGGTACTGCGCCTGAATTGCTCGTAGTCGCCAACTAGATGTTTTTTGCAGTGTTTGAGCCTAGCGAGGTCAATGACACATAGGCGGAGGGCGATAATAGGGGAAAAAGGAGACGAACCATATGTAATAGCGTAAATACGCAAAAGACACTGACGCCCAGACTATAAGACAGCTTACACTAGAGGAGATTTGGATTATCTCGATGAGCTTGGTTCATCAGTTAGCCCAATAGCAGCTAACTTGCTACAGGCGACTTACATATTGTACAGCGTAGCCACCTTTAAGAGTGACGAATGGTAGCCAGATGAACGATAAAGCCGAGAAGACCAGGGCACGAGCTGGCACACCCGTTTTGGGTACAACGACCGATAGACCGTGAATTAGTCGACCTAGTAGGTTGCTGGTTGGGACATCTCGCGCAACGCCGTACAAGGTACGCGACGCCACATACAGCGAGGTGTTACTAGCGGAAAGCACGCTAAATATCATCGCGCCGTTGAGGAAGCCGGCCAGGTGTTTCTTTCCCCAGGCCCAAAGCGCTAGAATTGTAAGACTGCTGGATGCGGGATTTCTGAGATCCTTAGTATCAGTGGCCCCGTCGCCAATGCCACCGTAGATAAGCGGTAGGTGGCTGTCAGTCCAGGGGACATTTAGGCACTGGCCAAGCAGGCATAGAAAGTATAATAAGAGGGTGACGTAGGCGATAGATTGAGAAGGCAGCCGCAAGGATCTAGATGTGCGGGCTTCGAATGCTGTGACCGCAACGGTCTCGATACCTAGGAAGCCAAATGCGACCATTGGAATAACGTACCTAGCACACTGTCAGTTTTGATTGTTCAATCCTCGATCCACGAAGGTTTCTTATCGCTTACGCTAGAGCTCTGTATTTGTTCGTCGTGAACTTTTCGTTATATACAAATCCGGCCTGGATTGCTTGAAGAATCAATACCACCTCTAGAACTAGAAATGGAGGGAAAGGAACTTACGGCCCTCGGACCAATGGTGCTCTAACTTTGATCAGTATCAAGTTTTATACATGTTAGAGGAGCTCGCCTCACCTTGCCCGGCCATGACATATAGCACAATGGTTATCCCCACTACAAGAACAATCTTGAGAATTCCACCAACAGCCTCAACCCACCCGAAGGTGCCGACTCCAACTAGGTTGATCCCGACTATCATCCCGGGGGTGACGAAATAAAAGATTATAATTTGCCACACTGGTTTAAGACCCCAGTAAACGGCCAAATTTGCTGCCATTAAATTTTGCGCTGCGAAGATAGAGGAGTATGTGAACCTAGTGGCAATATATCAGGATTTATTCTGTTCAAATCGGGTTGAGAGACGTACCAGTAGGCGATACCAATCACCCATCCGAAATCTTCGTCGATAAAGGCTCGTACATACTCGACAATGGCATTTGGTGCAGGAAACAGCTGGGTTAGCTCGCTCAGGCTCTCTGCCACACAGATGGCGATCACCCCTGCTCCAATTTAGCAATGAATTTAGGCTTGAGGTATGATTTTGAGTACAAGAACACTCACCCATAATGACAAGTGCAAACAGTGCTCCCCCCGGGCCAGCAATCTCAACAGAAGAGCCGCCATTGCTAAATATGCCGGTGCCTATCACGGCACTGATGACGATAAACTGTGATGCACACTATCAGCTATGTTCATAAGCAATGCGAATGTTTCGGGGCGTGAGAGGAAGATGGGTTTGAGTCGTACGAAGATCATCCACCCTTGGAGATTTTGCCTAATACCAATCAGCACTAGCACCCGCCACCCGAACCGCACGCTTGCACTCACTTAAGCCTCGGCTGGCTGTGCTCAGACATGGTGTCGAATCCCTTCTCAATTTCAGGCTTCAAATGCAAAGAAAAATACAGGATAGTATATATCACGGGCATAAGCTGGCAGGATATGCTGGTCGTTTATTAGCAGGCTCGTCTTTTCATGGCATTGAAAGACTCGACCAGGCTGAGGCAGGCTGAGGCAGGCTGAGGATTTTGGGGGCTGCGATGGCGATATTGATTCGCGTGTGATGCGTGGCCTATCCAATAACAGGCCTCTGCTTTTGCAGCCCT
Organism: Cucurbitaria berberidis CBS 394.84; assembly: GCF_010015615.1. Lineage (NCBI taxonomy): Eukaryota > Fungi > Ascomycota > Dothideomycetes > Pleosporales > Cucurbitariaceae > Cucurbitaria > Cucurbitaria berberidis. The sequence goes on from NW_024468936.1 coordinate 40,902, forward strand.
GGTGTGAAGGACGAGGGTGGCGGCTGAAATTACGGAAAGGCAGACAGATATAATATGAGCGGAAAACTGCTCATGGCTATCACCCCCTTAACTATCAGTATTCAAGGCGCTGTTCCGATCCTCGCACTACAATGGTCCTCAACGTCATCGAACCCGTTCAGACGCGGTACATCCCCCTGGCTGAAGATCTGGAGAAGTTTCTCAGGGCCAAGTATGAGCAGGAATACCCTAGTTATGAGTTCAACGTCGAGGTACAGGATAAAGACCTAATGAAAGGGGCGTTTCTAATGAGTTTACGCGTAGCATGTCTGCGACCGATGGACCTTTGAGGCACCAGAGAAAATTGAAGAGGTATGTGCATTCAAAGCCATAATTTGATTCCGCTAATTTAAATTTAGGAGGAGATTACGTTAGTAGTTCTTGAAACGAAGCCATTCGCCCCCCAGCTAACTGAATTTTCAGTCGTCTCATTGAAGAGATTGAGGAAAATGTGAAAGCAATTAATACAGAATAGCTAGGCAGCTCAGGATGATGAGGCTCCGCAGAGTCGTAGGGGTCCTCCTAATAGAGTCGCATTATACGAGTTGGGTGTGCTGCGAGCCTATCAGAGGGTAGTTAGGTCACCGATGAATGAAATGAGGTGCGGCTGAGTCTGCGCCCGCGTCGTATGACACGGACTTCGCCGTGTGGCCACCTTCAGAACCGGGATAATCGTGAATGAAAACAGCCTGCCAGGCTTCATTTTCGACCGCAGCATTCAGTGACATCTATCTTGACCGGTTTGTGCTTTGGTATCATATGAGTAGATAATACACGTCGTCGTCTGGAATCACCGTCTCTAGTTTACCCAGCATTGCGCATGATGTCGTCACACAATATCCAGCCTCGTGTCTGGCCATGGTCTTTTCCGAATTCAAATGTGCTCGCGAAAGACGGTAGCAATGCAGTAAATATCAGAATAACAGATGTTGCGAAAGGCAAAAATGCATCTGATATAGCAAATAAACAGTGGCTGACAATTTCTAGACCATTACATCTCAACGCCGTATACTTCGCCCGAAGTCTTCCTCAACGCGTTCGACAGTCCCCCTCTCGAAAGAACAAGAGTCCGCATTATGTAAGTGGTCCCTATCGTAATACTAATTCTCGCTAGTAACAATAACCCAGTTCTGTGTACTCGCGGAGGACTATATCACCGTTGGAAGTTACCCAGGCGCTACTAGAACACGTTTTTGAAGTGCACCACGTCCACCATGAGTTCTCAAATGTCGTCGCGTCATTTGGTCAGAATCCAAACCTGGCTGAGGGGAGCAGTAATAACGCTATCATCACTAGAAAGCTATCTGGTGATTGCGACCTCTCGTACCAAATTCGCTATGTCGAGAAAAATCAACGTGGGGGTCAAGATCCTTGGTCCCTACGGCACACGGGTGTGTTCCACCACCATAGCTCTACAGGTGGAATCGATGTAATCATCCTGTTGCATCCCATTCGTATGCCCCTGGCCGAAACTGCGATAAAGTCGCTGCAGAATGATCCGACCACACGGGCGGGATTTTGTGACAACCCGTTCCTGTTGCATACTTTGCTCTTCTCTCAATACTTTGACAATTGGCGCTGGTACTTCCGCTATATTGGTGAACGTTTCGCTGAGGAGAACAACCTTGCCATGGTCATACAGCCAGAGCGCACAGAACCGAAGTCGAGCTTTTTAAGGGTTCAACGGTTGCGTAATACGAACGACTTCATCCTCTTCGCACGCGCTTGTTGTTCAGGGAACTTAGCTCTTCTTGGCCAACTATCTCGATCGTCGATTCGGCTACTCAGTAATCTGGATGAACTGAGCGCACATGAGTCGAAGATGGGAGGATATATCGAAAGTGCGGATGTGCTCAAGGGTAGGGTGCAAAATTTGATTGACCTTGTGAGTTTGGCTATCCAGCTTGTATGATCACGATGCTAACCAGTGCAGGTCGGCTACACTTTGACTTTACATAACCAGCTCGAGGCGGCGAAGATTGACACGGAGTTGCGTGACTTGACCGAAGGCCTAAAGAGGCTTACCGAAGACACCGTTGACGATAGCGCGACCGTGAAGATCATAACCTTCGTGTCTGCAGTATATCTTCCAGGGAGCTTTATTGCTGTGAGTGAATTCCATTTATTGTCACCTGTTGTAAGAAGGACTGCTGACTTTCTGGCCAGACACTCTTCGGCATGAACTTCTTCCTCTTCAATCCAATCTCAAAACAGCTCGAGATCTCGCCCGACTTCTGGATCTTCATTGCAACCTGGCTTCCTCTCATTTTTATTACAGGTGCCGTGTACGTGCTAATCTTGTATCTTGATTCTAAATTGAAGCGGAAAACGTTTCGTTGGCCGTGGCAGATGAAAGCACGTAGTCGCTCAGCTGTAGTCTTTTCGAAAAAGGCGGATCAATGACCGGAGTTTGCGAGAATTCTGTTGCTTTGGATCAATTACATGCATCTTCCAGATTCTAAAATTGCTCGATGGTTGTGGATGAGGGTGATTCGATGTGGATAGTCTAAGATTATTGCATAGATGGAACTCTACAACTTAGTGAGATCTGGCCAGCGGTTCTCTCAGCTTCTTGTCTCTCTCGCGATGATTGGGATCAAGACCACCTTGTTCTCCAGAGTACAAAGTATAATCATCAGATCATCGGTGTCTGGTACATGGACCACTCTCATTTGCGTAATCTTCCCCGCGGAAAAATTCCATTCAACCATAGGCCGTTTCGCTGCAGCTTCGATGATGTGATTAGCGCCGCCGACGATACGATGTTCTCGGATGCGCGTATGTAAAATGCCTTTCTCAACTACAAGCAACGAGTGATCGCCATACACGCAAGCTGCAACGGTCTTGGGAATTATTGTAGTCATCTTTGGAAGAGTGGTACTACTTCCACGGTGCGTGCTGCGGATTTGAGCTGGGAAGAAAACATCTCCTGGCGCACGTATGATGCAACCTAAATAGCTGTTATAAGGAATGAGAGTTGTGTTCGATTTTCCTTGTTGTTTCTTTCAAAACGTCAGTACTTGCGTCAGATGAGGGGGGCGTTGCCATACCGACTCATAGCTTCCTTCCGAGTCTGTAGGAAGGACCAAATCTCTCGTAGCTTCATCAATGCGCCAAACATACAGGCGATCGTCCGGTCGACCGAATGCCCATGCGTATAGAAGAGTGCCGTCGTCGTTGAAGGCACCATGAGTAAATGTGTGTTCCTGCTCGACGTCAAGAGACCGGAAGTTTGCAATGTCTCTACTATAAGTTAGGTTGATGTTTACAGAGATAGTCTAGTTGATGAATATTACTGACGCTAAGTTGACATAGCAGATATTCTTAGTTCCAACAAACGCAACCGAGCCATGTTTGGAGACTGCGACCGCGACCAGCGCCGCTAGCCACGAGTGCTGCGTCGAATCCCACTTTGCGCGCTCGATCACTCCGCTACCCATGTAAACCTACATCTGATCGTCAGCTATGTCGAAGCTATCGAGCCCTCGTCTCTTTACATGTTTGATTCCTCCGCGGCTATTGCCCCATACGACGTGATTGCATCCAGATTGTACTATGTGACTCCACTCTGGGCCTAGAGGCAATTTGATGGGTAATCCATCGGGTTGTAGTTTTAGCGTGTTTAAGGAGATCTTGCAGAGGTAGATTAATCGATGCATGTCTTTCGGTCGTGTGACGAGAAAGGCTATGCGATGTCCTGATGGACAAAGCGAGACTGAAAGAACCTCAGATTTGGATAAGTCAGCTATACTGACTTCTACCGGATCCCTAGTCTCACGCAGCTTGTCTTGATTGAGTATAACTCCATGGAGGTCTAATCTGGATTCTCTGGCGAAGGATGGCCTGAACCCCGATGATTTGTCTTCATAAGACGAGTCACTTGGGTCGTCTTTTCCTAGATTGATTGCTAATCCTCTGGGTGAATTGATTCGGTCAGGAGTAGTATTTTGTGAGAACTGAGTGTTATCTTGGTTGGTTTCGAAGCGTTGTGTACTATCCGCTACAGGACTCAGTGTAGGTTGTAGTTGTGTAGAAGTGGGCTCAGACGCCGGACCTTGCATTGCAAACCTAGATACGTGACTCTCTCCTCCGAATGAAGGTGTACCGTTACTGAGGAGGGTCTCTTCAAATCCAGTCTTGGTCCTCTTGATTGACGGAAGCCGCGAGATTTCGTGTTGTAACGATGTGTATGAGTCGACGGGATTTTCATTTGGCAGTGGTGGAACCTGTAGCTGCGGTGAATGCCTTACCAATGGACAGTTTCGAAGGGGCCCGGGACGTCGGGCAGTGATTACATGGTTTGCAACATGCTCCATCTTTCTAACTAAATCATGCGCTCTGGGCCTATTCGAACCGTCCGCCACAAGAATGTCCAGGATTGTTTGCACACAGCAGTCGATGGCTTTGTTTGGAAACGAATATGTTTCTGGTAGCCTGCCCAACCAGGCTCTCACTTCAGAGCGTACCTGATATGATGTTCCCTGGTTGTGTAGGACAAGTGTCTGATTCGGGACTTTTTCGTAGAAATAATCATTTTTATGCAACCCCTTGCGATACTTCCGGAAATCTTCGACGGCAGGGGTCTGGCCAAGGGCAAAGGCAAGGACCTCGGCGAAGATACATCCGAAGGACCAAATATCACCTTTTCGCCCCGCACGTCCTGGATGAGCGTTGCTACCAGGTCCCAAGGACCTGTTGATGATATGTTCAATTTCGGGAGGTTGGTAAGCGCCAGGGTCACGGCGCGGAGTCGTCTTGATGGTCAAGTTTTCGTACAAATCTCGGATTGACAGAAGATTGGTGGGAGCTGAATAGTCATCTTCTTTGAAGGCTGAAATACCGAAGTCCGTAAGGACCCACTTTCCCACAGTCGACGCTTGATCTGTGTCAATTAGTATGTTATTCGGCTTCAGGTCCATATGCGCAAAATAAACTCGATTTCGCTGCGCCCCCCCAAGAATGCCTTTATGAAGCCACTCTAAAGCATCAGCAATGTGAGACATCTGGGTACAGATGTCGTTGATCATGGTTGCTGGCTGAATCTGATGAAATCGCAGTTTAAAATCGTAAAGCTTTGTGCCCATGAAAGTGTGGCCTCCAAGGAGGAAAATGTCAAGATCAAGGTGGTCAGCCCATGGCAGCAGGATCAAATGTTCGCCCTTATGGAAAAGGATTGCTAAATGTATCCGAATATGTCCGTGAGACGTGATGCTTTCTTTCAAGACCTGTAGATTATCTAGTTCTCGTTTCGAGTCGATATGGGACGAGCTCGAGGCATGAAACCTTTTGCATGCGACAAATTTCACCTAGGGTTGTTAGCAAGTACTTAAGATTCCGGACAATGGACTTACATGAGGGTTTTGGTTGCCATCCACTGTATTAAGGTAGAAAGGCGATATTCCCATCTTGTCTACTTTGCCGTATGCGCCCGCAAACACATCTCTTGAGATGAACTCAAATGGAAGTCGACGCTGGCTATCAATATTCTTTATTATTGATGATTCAACAAGTGTCTCCTGCGAATCTAGTAAGTTTGGAAAACTAACAATAAGCGAGTGGAGGTCCTACCGGCTTAAAGAGGAATTGGTCGCTGAAGAATCGTTGCCGGAGGTGGAAACTTCCAACGGGCGGTACTTGTTGTTCTTTGACCGGTAACTTCGAATCGTCATGAAGAACGTTCCCTTGTACGTCGAAGAAGTAATCACGGCAGTTGTCAAGAAATTCGTCGGCGCCGATGTACACGAGGATCGATAAGTACTCCAGAAGACGGTCACGAATACTATCAATGTCCGCAGGCGATAGACGGACTGGATGCAAGGCATGCTGAATCGTGTCGTGACCAGACCAGGCTTGCCGAATGTCCTGGTATCGAATATAGGCGTCAGCGATGCTGTCCGAGTTTTGGATTTTACGGGCGAGTTCATCTTGTATCTGAGCTCGGAGAGTCTTTGTAGAGGCAGCGTTGGGCAGCATCCCCGGTCATACTTTGAACGACAAGAAGCTAAGTCGGCGGTAAGGTAATGATAGAAGGCTAGCAGCGACCAGGCTCCCATGAGGGCCCGGCTGATGAGCTGAAGCGCGTGCAGGAGGGCCGCCCAGCTCGGGGAGGCATCATTGGTGAGAGAGGGGGCTAATACTAACTGGGTATAGTTAATCGCCACCAAACTTATAGCCCTGGAGGTGTCCCACCTTGAAATTAGCGTACACGATATACCTAGGTATGCACCCAGCCTAGTGCCCAGCAAATAGCCTATGTCAAATACAGCTTTGCCCCTTCTTGGGCGGGCTCGAGCGTATTGTCTACAGTTGATTTCCAACACCTGCGCGCTTTGAGGCCGCGCGGTACCTGGGCCCAGAGTCTCCACAGCTTGAAACCCGTCCTAAGCAGATACTAGCCTTCTGACAACAATACGAGGGTACGATCAGCCTTTCGCGTTCACAGTCCGGCTGGTCGACCTTGGCGATGAAGGGCTGAACGAGGCTGAGGCTGGCTGACTGTCCCGATGACGCGCTGGCGATATTGGCTCGTATGATAAATTGCCTTCTTGACTGAAAGCGTCTATTTGAAAGCCTTGGTTCGTGGGGTGGTTAACAGACGTCCAAAGAAGCACCTTGCTGGCGAGAGTAGGAACTAAATTAAGCGCAACGTACGCAGACTGTTTCATCTTACTTCTCGCAAGATGTGATTTCATGTCTAATCTAAGAGCTCCACTCTTTGAACGCCTTCTGCTTCTGCCTCGAATTCCACTGCAACGTCCTGCTTATACTATCGATCCAATCCGTCCGTCTCCGTTCAAAGGGCAAGACATTCGGAAATGGAAACCTACTCGCGCTAATGGTGACGTAATCACCTGGCTTTAGCTCAACCCGTTCTTTCCCATCGAAGCTCGCCCAAGAGCTGGTCCTCGCATCATAAGGTACGCCAGCGCGAAGCACAATCGTGTCTGGCAGAATAATTGGGCGGAAAGAGAGCGTGTGCGCACATATCGCGGTCAACAGCACGACTGGGTTGTCTGGATGGCAGAGCGAGCCGCCTGCTGCGAGATTGTATGCTGTGCTTCCCGTGGGCGTGGAGACACATATGCCATCAGCCTGTATTGTTGTGAAGTGCTCATCATCGCCGAAAAGTTCAATGCTCGACATGGTTGGGTTAGGCCCCCGATCTACGACCACCTCGTTGAGAATATTGCGCGTTCCGTCGGGCTTATGCGTATGGTCGTCCTCGGCTTCTTCTCCTATGAGCTCTTCGACTAGATCGCGGGGTGGTCCTTCCCTTTCCTGTGATCGCATAACCGTCGCTTCAAAGCGGAGGCGCAAACTGACTGTGATGCCCTCCTCGAATGCGCGACTGAGAGTTGATGGGTACTGATCGAAGTCAAACTTCGTTAGAAAGCCAAGGGATCCAAGTGAGAAGGAGAGGACAGGTGGCACAATGCGCTGGAACAACCAGGATGCGTAGAGAACGGTGCCATCGCCACCAAGCTGCAACTGTCAGTTATTATGCTACATTCAGCTCTCGCATGTCTTACAGCTAAAACTATGTCAAACGTCTGCGGCCTTTTGGCGCACAACTCATTCGTCCAGTACTTTAGACGGCTTTGATATGATTGATTTTTCCCAAGGAGACCCTCAGCATCGAAGATGCGGTTCTTCTCCAATTTGTCCTCCACGTAGACGTTGTACCTCGAGTTTTTGGCCAAGACCCAGTCGGCCGTTTCCCGCGTGTACTTGATGAGTGTCTCGTCGTGTGCCTTGGCCAGGATGAAGATATTCCGGACATTGAGCTTGAGCCTGATTTGCGCCAGCTTCTTTGAGAGCTCCCTAATACCAAGAGCCATTTCCGATATCTGGTTCTTGGTCAACAGCCGCGAGTGGTGTGTCTGGCCGGCATGCGAGAGCGGGTCTTTGTCAATTCGGTGTTCTGCGACGAGTCCCTCATGCGATGCCGTCTGTTCCGTGTCATCGATCGGCTTCCCATCGTGCTTCTCAAGCAGTGTGTGTACAATGCAGCCCGTGGACCGACGTCCACTTGTAGGACGGGAAGGTATGTTCGCAAAAGTAGTGGGAGGAGGCGCGAGGGAAGCTTTGCGACGATGCGCGGTGCCACCTTCGAAAGTTACCTACGAATAGCTTGTTAGAGAGATTGAAGCGAGTACAGCGGAGTAGCTACCTCTAGGGCATCCTCGTTGCTATTGGAACTATTGATGCTCTTTGCGTCTTGATCCCCAGGCTCGCTCTCAGAGAGGAAGTTAGCGGAGTCGCGTCGGAGTGACGTTGGCTACCGGGCAGTACCTCTTTCCCGTTTCTCGCCTCCGGGACCAGGTGGTCAAAGTAGCTGGGAGGCATTGCGACGCCAGACGATAATATATATCACAATTAATGCGTATCAAGGGCAGGACGGCGTTGATATAAGTACTTCGATTGTGTGCGCCGTCTCGAAATCGAGGTCCAAGCCTTATTGGGCGCGTTTCTTGCCGCCCCTGTAGTGGGGCAGGCGATGCCCCGCTTCGTGCCAATCGCTATCCATCGCCGAAGATCGATCAGCCTGCTGCATTCTTACTCATCCCTTACTTCCCAAGGATTAATTCTCTCAGTCAGCAACGTTTGACGGTTGTTTGATCGTGTTCCGGATAAAGATGTTTACAATGGAGCTTCTACTGACTGAAGTACCTCTTCAATTACGTCCTCAACAGTGACGCCTTCCAGGACAGCTTTCACAGCTTCGAGCGAGCTGCCCCATTGCATGCTCCGCTCGTTTTCCGGTGCTGTGATGACGATTCGATGTGGATAGACTTTGCGGGCAGCGAGGGCGACTAGCGATGGAGACATGTAATCAAGGCCGTGGAGGGGAGCAAGCGCGCTGCGAAAGTGTGAGTACATGGTGAACTCCTGCAAAGATGGTGACATACCGGGCTATTGTATCGAAATGTCTCGTAGCCATTGCGGATATACCACCGGCAACAGCTCGATGCAACCTCATAAAGACTACGATATTGTAAAGATAAGCCCGCACTTCGGGGCTAATTTTGACTTGTGACATGAGTGTGGTCAAGTGGGTGAGATCCTAGACCAGTCAGCGTACTCACACCACTTAGTATTTTCGGACGTACCTCAGGTGGAAGCATAATAGCCTGTGCTTTATCCCTCACAGGGGCATACGGAGGAGTATGCACCACCGACGAGGTCGATGCACCGTCCTCTGATGCTAGCGCCTGCTCTTGCAGGTCTTCAAGATTCGGCAGCCCATCATTAACTAAATGATGGTGTGAAATAGAAAACTGATCGTTCTGGTGCCGTGTTAGCATTGTACAACAAAGTGACTTTAACTTTTCATACTAGGTGCATCGTCAAGCGCGGAGTACCAGTACTGTTCAGGGCGATGAACAGAAATGGTTTCGGTGCAGCATGTACCGCAGTCCTCGTGAAGTTTCGCTTTCCTCGTATGAGCTGTGGAGGCGTCAGTTGGGCAGAAGCGTGATGGAAATGCGCTTCTAACTTCTAGTGCTTGGATCTGGACCTGCAAACTTGCTTGGTTCACATCTTTGGCGACAACAATGTTCGCAATCCTCCGACTGTCCAGCGGACTGAACGGCCTGGGCGACTTTGATATCCGGCGGTCGGGCATTCTGGGTGAGCCTGATTTAGACGAAAACTGTTTGCAATGTCAATTGCTAGTATCGCAGATTGTGGGAAACGATTACCTCGCCTTGAAGTCTCCCGTTATTTTTGCCAAAGTAGTCTTCGCCGTCGTCCTTCACCAAGATACCACTACCGAAGTCATCAAGCGTCGTATTCTCATCGCAGTCCAGCACCGCGCACGTGAGTCCAAAAACATTAGACGCAACCTATCGCCATTAGCATGCAGCCCACAACCAGTCGGCCAGATTAACATACCAGCTTCAGCTCTGCTTGCACATCATTGATACTCTCCTTCCCAGCCTCGATAATGCAATGTTGCTCGGCGACAAGGCAGACCAGCACGGCAAGCTCAATGTCGCTCAGGGCCTGCACTTTCTCTGCTAGGCGGTCGTTTGCCTCCTCCATGGCTTCGATCAAGCGATTTGCGAAATACTCCTCATCCTAGTGTCTAGGCTGGATGCGATTTGAAGGAGATGTTGATCGACTCGGTGAATAGCTTACCTAGGTAAGCCCTTGGGTGCACAGGCCTCTTGATCTACACTAGGCCTGATCAACACTAACATGGCTCACGTGCCGAGCCACATCATCAAGAGGTTCCTTAAGCGTCACTTTTAGATGCGCGTCATCAACTCGAGGGGTCAAATCAGACATATGAATCCTTTTTGTTCACTATCGTTATCACAGCGGCTCCTGCGAGATCGAACAAGGCCTTCTAAGGTACCTATGAAACCCCAGCCTGGCCATGACATCACAGATCTTGCTTACTTCCTAAGAAGTATCGCAAGGCCCCTGACTCAAATTATCCCCGCTACGTAGTGACGCAGCGGGGGGAACTTTAGCTGAATCTATCTCTTTTCCGTAATGCTTTACATTTCAGATATGTTCTATTACCACCCCGTAAGGGCGGTCGGACACTCATTGAACATTCACCACTCTCACATCAGGAAGCCTTTGAGCTGAAGCCTGCATTTAGCCAACTTTGCTGCTGTGTAAGTCTCGTTCGGGTTGCCCGCATATCTTGGGCCAATCCGCGTACACGTCTACTACGCCCCCATGCATCATCGTCAAGTCGGCGACTAGACAGCCATCAGCATTGGCGTTGGCCTCCTATTGCATACCAATGAGGCTCAACTGGCGGGGCCGTCAGAGGCATCGTGATTTGCGATTGGCCTGTCACCCACCCACTAGACGAAATCATTGACCGGTGCCCACGTCGTCAGGGCCTGAAAAATGGCTCACGTTGTATAAATAACACTTGAATACTATAGAGGGAATCGCCGAATTGACTCCTACCATGAATTCTCAGTCTTTTTATGCACAAACGTTTGCCTCATATCACATAAGATATGCCGATATTGCGGATCTCCTTTGGGAACTCTTCGAGAAGAAGGACTTCAAGATCGAAGTATGACTAGGCACTGAAACTCAGCGTCCTTCGCTGATAATTTAGCTACGAGAGGGGTCATGGATAATATACAATCTTCCCCGCCGTCTAGACGAGGTGGGTAACCCCGGCCCTGACAGCTTTCCGTTGCCGTGAGCCGTACTGAATGATCGACAGGAAGAGATTGATGCACTGCGTTCCCATGAGGATGATGGATTTGGTAACAATGTGGTACCTGAAATCCTTGCAGAAGTTCCATCGGCAACCGAAAGCATGCTCTCTGGGCATAAGATTCTAAAAATACTAGGGTCTCCTTCACTTCCCTTTCCAGGTGGAAAAATCATTGAGCATATCGATCTACTCGCAAACGAGGAATTAGGCGCATACGGCCTTTTCTCACAGAAAGACTTAGTGGGACTAGGTATGTCATCCGAGGTATACTCTGTCGATGCGAGGATTTACTTGAGATCCACAATACTCGCAGAACGTACGCCGCCCACACAGAAAGTAAGACCAAGTATCCAAGATTTATCATTTTCCGCATGAGTGTTTAATGACCGCTATTCAAGGTAGCCGTGAAGAGGCTTTCCCCCAAGGCGACTAAAAAGCAGTTCGTTGCTGAATACGAGGCTTTTTGCAAAACCCAGCCATTTCAGCACCCGAACATCGTCCAACTGTTAGGGGCCTGTACTACAGGACGGATAATGAATTTCTTGTTCCCACTAGCCCTCGGCAATCTCAAATATCTTCTCAGGGGCACAGGTCCATGGGAAGAGCCACATGTGCTACGCAATTCTCAAACACTGTGGGGTCAAATGGAAGGTTTAGCAAGTGCACTTGAGTTTCTGCACGACGGCTGCAAGACGGTGCATAGAGACATCAAACCATCCAATATTCTGCTATATAGCGACAGCACCTGTCCGTATATCCAGGCCAAGATCGCTGATTTTGGACTTGCTCTCAATCTGGAAGGCACAACAACTCACACGCTAGGCACACTAGAAGCCATTTCGGCTTGGGAATACGATGCCCCAGAAGTGCGTCAAGAGGTCAAGAAGGCTCAAGCAGACCCGTCCTTGGTTGTTGATCCCACAGGTCTTGTCCAAGGAGATGTTTGGAAATTTGGTTCGGTGATGGTTGAACTCATGACCTTTCTCATCCATGGAAGTCCAGGCGTAAAGGAGTTTCGACAGTTTATCACGACTGTAGATGGAAATCTTACATCGGACGAGATTGCAGCGACTCGGTTAGATGATGGCGAGAAGGTAAAGCCTGAAGTACTCACGTGGCTTCATTGGTTGGGACGGGACTCCCCGAGAGCCGTCGAGATTGCACCTCTTTTGGAGACCATGTTGGGCGGGGCTTCTTCAAGACCCGATATGAAAACAGTGGCGGAAACCCTTCGTCGGGTGAGCATATGACGAATGAATCGTGTTGGGTTGCTGCGTTAACAAAGACTTGTAGTCAAACTGTGTCTTTTGGGATGGTGCGAGAGCGGTGCGATTCATCCAATCTGCCGATACGCCTCAACCCAGCATAGTCGACAATTGGAAAGCGAGACTTGAGAACAGGCTTCAATCTCGCATCGATTGGTGGCCATTGAGGCATGGAACAAGACTATGTTTACCCCAAACCGTACGCATTATGTGGACAGTAAGTGGCAGCATCTACGTGCTTATACTTTATCAACGCTACTGATTTATACGCAGTGGTCCGGAAGAGAACTCTCTCTAGATATTGGGGAAGCAAAGGCACGAGAGTACATGAAGTCCTGTGTTCCTCTGAAAGATCCATCAACTCCCACGGTCCCCAGCAGAGCTTATACTCCCGGTTCCCACTCTGCTGGTCAATCTCAGGCCATGAGCCCTAAACCGTCTCCTCCTGGTTCATCTAGTGGAACGTCTTCACTTCAACCACCAGGCTCTTATCCGCTGATAACAATCACAACGAAACCCCCGAATCCTTCCAACGGATTGAGAGAGCTTTATTGGTGCGTTGAACAACCATGGTTAACTCTGAAGACGATTCGGCGGTCAGTCACGCATGAAAACTGCCTCCACAACGACCAGTCACTCATTCAAAACTTGCGCCGAGAGTATGACCGGATTCGAGGGTGGAAAGGTCGAATATTCTCATGGAAAACATGTCAGAATGTGGAATTTGTCAAGGTATGACTGCATTCTTGTGCTGCGCATGCATCGAAAAGCTAATTCGCCTAAAGTTTTTCAACCACGTGCCTCATCAGGACATAGTGGAGGTGATAGAACACGGCCTTCCAAAGCCCACAGACTATGAGTATAAGATAGTCCATGACGAGGCTATACATCGAAAGATGGCGGCGCGCCAGATATGTGACGGCATGGCGAACGCGGAAAATATACGAGGCGACTTTACAGTATTGATGCTTCCGAAGCATGTAAAGCATATTGACAATTGGGAAGGGGGTACTCAGGCGTGGGGGATGTATGCCGTCCCAGATTGGGCATTATGGAAATTTCTTATATGGTTCGGCGCGTTGACTACCCTGGGTTTGGGCTTCATTGTATTCTGGCTGGTCTTTATCAGCAAAACTGACTTGCAGAATGCTTTCGTCCCTGCCATGTATATTACAGCCATGGTCATGATCGCATTGGGCATTCCCCAGATGAGAGGCAGGGCTTGATGGCTAGCGTAAAATGGAATAGCGAAACATAACTTTTGAGGCAGGTCGTTCAACAACTCCTATGTCCATCCTCTATTGAAAGATAGCGATGAAGCAGCATAAACATATAGAACAAGAACATTGGTATTCCAATCCTATGCTATCCTACACTACGCAAGAAAATCGACGACTAGTGGTATTTAGAAGTTAGAGAAAAAGCCCCCCATCCGAATCCGAATAATACGAACAAGGATACTTGGCTCGCGCTCAAGATGAGCCCGAAGAAAGAAGAAAAAGACTACGAGGAATGAGCTACTCTACTCTAGTCTGACACACACGCAGTGAGCGAGAGATAAAAAAAACTAGACAAAAAACCAAAACTGAAAGAGTAAGGCAGGAAACCCAGGCTCTTGCCGCGCGCGGCTCAACAAAAAAATCGGAAAAAGTTGTGTATGTCCCAGTATCATTTGCCACGTAATAAAACCATGCCTCCCATCGCCAAGGAAAGAAGAAAGAAAGGGGAAAACGCCAGCGGTAGAAAATCCCCTAGGGTATACAAACATGGCGCGAAAAGGATTTCGTACATCAAAAACTTTGTCAGTGGTCCACTTCCTCCCAAACCAGACTGGTGTCACTATCGTCCCGACGAATGCAAACTCGCATTCGCGCTCTTGCCACTTGCAGTGCTCATCTTGCTAGATGCACTACCAGCTCGCTTCATCCTCTTCTCCATCAGGCCATTCAACAACCTATCGAGTTGGCCGCTAAGGCCCTGCACCGCCTTGGTCTCCTCGACGAAGAGGTTTCTCATCAGCGGGTGATCCCTTCCAACAGGCACAACGCCTGTTGTGTCGTTTACTAGTAAGAGGGTGTCTCTGATGTCACTGCCATCGTCGAGATATGCTCGAAGGCTAGCGTCTGACCATGCGGGAAGCATGGTACTGTCGGAAGAGATGGGCGGTGAGGGTTCGTGTTCCTTGCCTGGTACGGGAGCGGGTCGCGAGGGCGCCGGTATCGGATTTGAGTTTGGTGCCAGGTTCGTTGGTGAAGGAGTCTTCCCAGAGCGCAAGGTAGAGACCGTCCTGTTTTCAGGGATGGTCTTCATGGGGCTATCGTCGGGGGTTGGTGTTGAGATGGGCGAACTTGTTTCTTGGCTCGAATTGTCCGTCGTGAGACCTGGAGGTTGACGAGGGTCGGGCTCCTTTTCCCGTTCCTGGGCCATGGATTTGCTTGACGGTTGTGCGTCCGCAGCAGAAACATGTACTGGCGATTCAGAAAGACGACCCGTATTCTGGGAGGGCTCAGGCTGAGCAGACCTCGTTTGAGCGTCGGGATCGGCGAAGGGATCATTGCTTTCATCGGAGTCGGTGTCGAAATCATCCAGCTGGACGCGCTGCTTCGCTTGTTTGACCTTTTCAAGCTTCGCCTCGCCGTTTTGTTGAGGCTTCGACTTGAAAGGGTTCCTAGAGGTCGAGGCTGAGCGGTTGACAGGAGCCACAGTTCGTTCTTCCACGGACTGTGTTCCCTCGCCTTCTTGTTCCGGGGCTACCAAACGCATGGTCGATGCCGTTTCCTGTACAGCTGGTTTGGTGCTCGGCGCATCTGGCGTGGTCTCTGGCTGCATCATGGTTTCTGTTGGACTATCGGTCTTGAGTATACCTTTCGTCTTCTGTGGAGAATCATCACGCGTGCGTTGGGCCTTCTGTAGTTTTCCCTTGCTTGGTTGTCGCTGCGGCGCTGCTGTCGCGACAGTCTGCTCAGCTGACGGGCGCTCCGTTGACTCTTCTGAGGGCTTGGATTGGGGCGAACTGCGGTCTACTTCCTCTGGCTTCTCAATGTCACTGTCAATGGAATCAAGCCTCGCTTTCTTGTCCTTTCGCTTGAACAGGCCGCTGAGCATGCCGGGCTTCTTCTCTTTCTTGTCCTTCTTGTCCTTGACCTTGTCTGCAAAGCCGTTCTTCTCCAAACTCTCAAGACTAGGGCCGCGCTCACGGGAGCCAGTTGTAGATGTACTCGAATCGTCGCGAAGCAGATTAGGCGTGAGGGAAATCTTCCGAGTTTCGGTGTTCTCGTCCTTGAAGAACGAGTCGGTATTGCGTAGTGTGCCATTCCGTGAGATTTTAGGATCCAATGGTTGATCAGACATGTCCTCGCTTCCTCTCTGTGGGTCTTCATCCCTCTTCGTAGGGTCTTCACTTGAGCTCCTTGCATCGGTTTCAGGCTGGCCGTTGGCGTCCTTCTTGGCGCCGTTGACCTTTAGCGGCTGCACTTTCAAGCCCTCCTCTTGCTCGGTTTCGGCCTCTGCGCTCTGCTGTTGCTGATCTTGTTGTTGTTGCTGTTGCACTTGTGCCGGCTCCGGGCCGCCAAACAATTCGTCATCGCCTTCGTCAGATGAGTAGTCATAATCCGAGGCTTCGACATAGGTCGGAGGTGCGAATTGCACGGTCTTGGCGTTCCTTCGGCGCATCGCCTTCTTGAGTGGGTTCTTCGACTTTTCCGCGGTGTCCCCGAGCATCGTTGCCGATAAGTCAATGTTTCTGTGCTTGTTAAGTCGCGCCAATCGTTCTGTGGGGGTTTCAATGTGTTCAGCGGGTAGATAGCCTGGACTTTAAGTCAGAAAAGTGCTGCAGCCAGACTCGTGTGACTTACCGATACTACTGTCTTTGACAACCCGTACAAGCCACCAGTAGCTGTTACTGTCATCAAGTAGCACCATTGTATCGCCTTTTGTTGCATTGGCTTGACCTTCCACGGTCGCGACGAAGGTGTGTAGTGCGTAAACGAATTCGAAGTCGATGTCCTCTGTTTCTCGTAAGCATTCGCCTCCCCAGCCTGAGTCGACAAATCGGGGATCATCAGAGAAAGAGACGTCATTGGATGCATCATTGTTGTTTCGGTCCAGATCTTCGTCCCAAGAATCGGCGTCACTGTCGGTGGTCCAGGAATCGGTCTCGTCTTCAGGATACTTGGACCTGGGTGGAGGGGTACCGTTTAGAGTCCGGGGTGGGCTGGAGGTGGCTTCCACAAAGGGGTCGTCTGGGGGGCTGCTAGGAGCGCTGTGGAGCGGCGCTAGCATGCGGTTTACCTGGTCGTCGTCATATTCCGATATTAGTGATCCCTCCGAGTCTTCCCGTACTATCTGTAGTCTGCGCTCGACCAGCTTCAGCTGCTTCGTCCTCGGGCTCATACCCACCTCCCTGCTTGGTTTGGCGCCGTTTGATCCGGTGGTGGTCCTTGTCCAGGCATACTCACCAGAATGATGCTCCGTTGACTGGAATTTGAGTTGTGGAGAAGATCGAAAGGAAATAGGAAAATGAATAGGCGTGTTCGTGAAAGGGGAAGAAGAGGCGACTGTCGAGTGGAACGGCGAAGATTGTGGAGTCAACGACTCTCGTCTTGCCGGCCAGGTCGCAGTAAAAGAAGGCAAGGAACACCCACCATCGTCTATCGAGGGCGAGCTCGAGATCTTGTCCATCATGTCGTCCTCGGACTCGTCGTCCTCATCGGCGTCCTGCAGGTCTGCGTCGTCGCCATCGCCGTCGCCAGATACGCCACCGTTCAGCTTGATGGCCTGCTCATCCTGCTGTGTGCCCTTGTGGCCATTGGCGTGGTTGACCACGGTGCGGTCATCGTCTGAGCCCGGGTCTTCTCGCAGCGCAGTTCCCGCATCGCTCCAGGCATTCTGCAGGCGTGCCTCTTCCGTAGACCGCTCCTCCTCTACGTTTCGGATAGCGGCCTGTTGGTGGGGTGCGGCGGGGCCGATTCCCAGTGGCGCGGGCCGCTCGGGTTGGAGGGAGTGGTCTTGGGCGGTGGGCGATGATTTGTTTTGGAGGTCGTGCGTGTCTGCCCGCAAACGTCAGCATCAGCAAGGTCTAGGTAGGCATTTCAACAGGCGGAGTCGCACCTGCTCTGATTATCTCTGGGCGCGTCATCCTAGCTCATATCCAGCTGTTCATTCAATACCCCCACACGCGTTTGGCCGTCGAGCGGTCGCCAATGAGGCTGCGGCGCAGTCGGTGGGAGGGACGACGAGCGCAGTGTCCGTGGGTGCAGTGTGGAGCGCGCGCGGTGAAGGAAGAATGGATACGGTAAAGAGCGTCGGTGGTCCAGCAAGGGAATGTTATCAGCGTCGCATGCGGTGGGCGTTCGTTTCTCGAGGGAGGAGCGGCGGTGGTGCGGAGAAGGTGCGCGGTCGGTTCAACGTCATGCAAGTCTATGGGTCGCTGTCGCACTAGGAATGAGGGGGGAGAGAAGGGTGTGCGAGCGGCGAGAAGGTCGAGAGGAGGGGGAACAGAGGCGTGGAATCGGCGGTCGTGGTGGTGCTAAAGGGTGCTGTGTGAATTATTTTGGGCTACAGTATCTTGGTCACTCTCTCTCCCTGCCCACCCCCGGCGGCTTTTCCCCCTGTGATCCTGAAACAGCTGACAAGACACGGGATTGGCGCGTCTGATTCTCGCGCTAGCCTGTTCCTGGCCCCTCTCAGCGATCACAATCGACCTCCTCATCCCCCAGTGCATGCGGCTCGGCCCTTTGAAGCCACCCCCTCCACTGCTACATATTCACCTTCAATCCTTCGTCCATCCAGCATCGCCTTCTTGGTTGCATTGCAGCTTGGTGACGGGCTTCGGCAGTCGCTACGCTGCGCTACTCCTTGGTGTGTTCGCCGCCGGTTTCTCCGCAAGCGATGAAACACAACCTTGGAACATGGCCAAACGTCATTGACTTGAACAGCGCCCAACAAGGCGGACAGACGCCTCGCTCTACCTGCTGTCTCACTGGCGAGCGCCCTTTCTTGTCCTTATTTACGCGAAAAAAAGTTGTTCACGCGCAAACGTGTTGGCGTCTTTACATCTGCTACTATCTATGCCTTTCATTCAGCCAGATTTATTTTCTTGATAGGGGCATACAAAGTCTCCTTCTTCTACAATAGGTTATGGTAAATCCTTCCAAAGAAGACGTTGTACGCATCAAGACCAGCTCTGGACCATCAATATCGCTATACTAGACCAGACGCCATGTCTGCATCTCCAAGCACAAGACACGCTGCTCCGCGGGAGCCTTGAGGACCCACAAAACTCACATCTACTAGCATGCAAGGGCAACGTTCTAGGCAGTCAACGCAGTTGGCTTCGCTTCAGAGTCTGTGAATCTTTCCACACTTGATGTTGTAAGACTCACAGCCATTGTGGCAAGAGAACGCTTTGTCTCTCGGAACAGCTAGCTCTTCATCATTATCATCGACCCACCATCTTCGATCAGAGGCTGAATCACGTCTCTAATTGTTTCTCGGCATCTACGACCAACCGCAGATGAGTAAGCTGACCGACCTAGTTATCCTATGTACATCCTCGTCAGCGCCGGGTAGACCTCAGCTATCCATGAAATGGTCCTCGAAAACCGACCAGGCTAAGCAACGGCTAAGCCTGCAGGATTATAAGTAGCCCAAGCTATTTGCTAGCTGCGCTTTCGCTCAAATTTAACAAATCAACAGAATTTAGCTTCTTTACTAGCGTAACTCTCTCAGATACATCAAAGCCTAGACGCTGCTTCTCGCCGAGACCCGTAAAGGTACAAGAGCAAACCTGACCTGTTTCACACTGGCAAAGTCCTGACTGCTATCTCTTGCGTCCAAGTCGATGAAGCTAGAACCATAAACCATGTTTAGCACATTTGCAGGGCAAGGGGCAAAATTGAGACAGCGTTGCCAGCCGGCATCAAAGTCTGAAGATCGAAGGGTACATGCCGGACAAAGACTTGGCTAAGAGCGCAAAGCCAGTTTTCGGTACTGTCAGTTCGTCGAACCAAGTTCGAAATGTATGATGCGCTGCTAGGGTTGTCTAACATGATCCATGGATCATCGCTACTGAATGACAGAGCGAGGATGCAGAATCCTAGGCAACCTTCATTGAAGTGCACTAGTATTTCAAACTCTCTGTTCGTCTGTCTTCAGCTCTCTGTTCCAAAAAAAGTCTCTCCTCATTCACGGACCTACCTGAACAACTTGCCATACTAGAGCATGCAAGCCAAGCTGTACGTTTCATACCACGACCAAGGGAGATTCACGTGTCAGGGGATATCATGCATGTCGTTATAGGGGCATACGAGGATGCTTTTTAGACTATCTGGATGGTATTGGCTGCCTTTGCGGGGTTGGAAACGCTGCTCTCGTTGCTGATGAGAGAACAATCTCTAGAGAAAGACGAAGTCGATCTGCAGGGGCTCAAAGCACCGTCTCCAAAGTAGCTCATTTCAGTTAATAATATACAGTATTGCATTTTGCCCTGAAAATATATGTTAAGAACTTGTCTTGTGAAGGGTAGCTCACAAGTCAATGCCGGCGCTATAATCCGCAATTTACTGAGTCTAGATCTACAGTCGTTTAGCTAGGCAGGTGACTGTGCGAAGAGACACGAGTTCGCGGACTGGCAAGCTATAACTACTTATAGTGGCTTGGTATGCTGATTGGTCCTAAATTTATTCTTGAATTGTTGCGACTACCTCCTCACTTCACCTATCGACAATCTCATTACCAATTGAGTTTGATAGTATCCTCGACCAGCGAGACGCGAACATGAACCTATCCACGAGGCTTTGTACCAGGTCGAAGCATTTGTGGTGTCATCGCGTATCAGTGATTAGTTACCGCGTTGTCGAGATTCTCCCGTCGATCCTTGATGCTGAAGTTAGAATGGAGGCATTCCGCGAGCCGGTGCAGATGAGAAGTCCACAGAAAATTCTCGAGTCCGCATGTTGCTTGGGCGGTCTGGTAGAAAATGGATTTCTTTTGCGAAAAATATTGCTACATGCGAGATACTCACGCCGGTTTCACCGAGCGTACGGGTGTAAGCTCGACATGCTTCTGTGATGGAGCTGCCGATCCGCCTCGCATCTTTGTGTATTTGCTCTGCGACGATTTGCCATCTGTATCATCTCTCCTGGCGCGCGAACTGTAACCCGACGCCTTGCTTTCCGAGATAGCCGACGACAATTTCTGGAACGGTATCTGGAGACAATTTCGCAGTGCGGGGAGCGATGAGCCGATAATAGCAACCGTGGGCTCGACGTGTGTGGGTATCCAGAAAGTGTAGCCGTACTTGTCCCACTGGGGAGGTATGGCGCGACTCATTTGAGTGTGCCACCCTGGGTCTGTCAGCTTGATTTGGTTGCGCACTAGGTCGGATTGAACTTACACTTTGGATCGATCGTACCTGTTCGCCCCCATTGCGTTACGTAAATCGCGAGTTTATACGAAGCGGCAATACAAGCTCTGTTCCCAGTCAGTGATTGAAAATTATATGATTAGGCCGGGGACTCATACGAAGCACCAAGCATGAACATGATCAGAGCGCCCAGTTTGCGCTTGAGCGACATCTGTAGCCTCATGACCGGATAGACGGGCATGAGTAGCAGTATGATATCCATCCCAAGTCCGCTGCTGTAGAGGCCAATGTTGTACAGGTAGTAGAACTCGTCTTGCCTACAGTGTAACTTCCGAGTCAACGGATTGCGCCAGCCAGCCGACATTGGTGTACAGATAAAGGCCGGCATGATCTCGAATGTTACGATGAATGCGCAGTTCAACACGATCATAGCCCAAATGGACAGGCGTACTACGGCCTCTGCTTGGCCAAATATACGTCGGTAGAAAAGGAGAATCGAGATACGGATGCACGCAGTCATGGCTGGGTAGAGAAATGCAGTCCCAACTACGCCCTTTAGTGGAGAGCTGATTAGCAAATGTCTACTGCTTCTGGACAGAGCGCAACACACCTGAAACCAGATCGAGTACTCTCCCAACGTAATCTCCCATAGCGGCTTGCCTGTGCCCCCATGAAGGTTGCAGTACGCTATCATGATGCTATGGCCAATGTACAATAGCTGTTTGATCTCAGCACGAGGTCCACTTTCTCTTCGAACACTGTTATGCTCACCACTGCCGGTATCATGATCCAGTCATCCCAGCCAAACGTATGTGATTTCCATCGCAAATAGAAGCGCGCAACGGTGAAGCCCGTCGCAACTATCATCAAAACAAGCACCGCGGTCGCGACATCGTAGTGCTTGTGTGTATCGTCAATTACCGTAGGCGGGGGTGAGAGTGGAATGTCCGGCAAAGCCATGACGAATGAGTCAAGCAGGTACCTTTTGTTACTGAAAACGTCCTCGAGGGCTTACACCTAGGTCCCAGCGGAGTAAAAGTCAGCGACGACACATGGCTGCCGTCCTTGAAGTAAGCCGCCACGACGTTCTGGCCTCTGACGACCCATAGTCGCCATGGGACAAGCAAGATTACATGCATCGGGATTCGAAATGAGTACGAAGGTGCTTGGACAGGCCAGGTCATAAGTCCGCAGCCGTCGAAAGTGCTTGGCTGGTGGGTGGTGCTATCCGGATAAAGTTGCGGGAGCGACCGCGCCACAGACCCACATGTCAAATGTCAAATGTCACCCAACAGTTTGGCTCAACTCAACCTATCTATTGCCACCAACATGCTCCACGCAAAGCTAATAGCTGACACGCATAATTATGCGGGTGCGACCGTACAGGGCCCTGGCTATGTAGCACCTTCCGTGTTCAGATTTCCTTGTTTTGGAGACATTGACGACCCTCAGATGTGGTCGTCGGGTTCGAAGTCACACACATATGGTTGACATCGCGTCTTGGCCTCGAAGACGACTTTCGAAACCTGACAGGCGCACGTAGAAGATATCTTGAACTTCACGAGCCTCCCGAGGTTCTCTCTGTCGTCGAATCCACGACGTCGCGTCTGCGCGCGAACGCGTTTGGCGTATTTGCCGAGCCGTCCTTCACCTGTATGTGGTATCGTGGCTCCTTCGTGGCGTTCGCATGTCCGACCGCTGACATATTGAATCGCTTCGGCAGCTTGAGATTAGAGCGCGCTGTACTACTTGAAGAACGTGTTCAGGAATCGAGTTGCTGGTCTTTTATTTTTAGGGTAAGTCATGTTGTTCACTCGTTTTGCTGTCCTGCTACCATGCGCTCTAGGGGCCATGGCCGCAAGTCTGCCCTCGAATGGGACCGAACTTGCGCCCGGAAATATACAGGCTTTCACCGCCTCGTTGGAGCTTTCTCCTGACAATGAAGCCCGCGTCCTGGAAATTCTGGCGACGCTGCCCAAGGCGGATTCGACCACCCAAAATGCAAATGTTGAGAAGCGAGCTTTGCCATTGCTAGTCTATGCAGGCTGTGAGATCTCTCGCCTGGCTTTTGGCTCGAATACATTACTTGAGGACGCACCTATTCAGCAGGCGGTTGCTCAGAGCTGGTAAGTGTAGCACCAAGGCAAGAGTGCGCAGCTAAGGACTTAATTACAGGTCGCAAACGTGCTGGGAGCGTCCACGATGCGTAATTCAACCTACCAAGGCATTGCAAGTGTCGCAGGCAATGAAAATAATAAGCTTCCTCCGGATACCTTTCGCAGTTCGAAGCGGCGGACATTCACCGAACCCTGGATGGGCTGGCATTGACTCTGGCATTTTGATCGACCTCTCTCGGATGAATAGTATGAGCATTAGCAAAGATGCCAAGACGTTCACAGTTGGACCAGGTGCTCGGTGGGGTAAAGTGTACGAATACCTGGACCCATACAATGTGACCGCTGTGGGTGGCCGAGTGGCTCAGGTCGGAGTTGGAGGTTTGCTACTTGGAGGTGGCATCTCTTACTGGACTGGCGAGTTTGGCCTAGCAACTGACAAAGTCGCGAACTTTGAAGTGAGTGCTGTGCTGTGTTGCCGAGATTGGCTTGCAAGATGGTAACTTTTTATAGGTGGTGCTTGCAGATGGTTCAATTGTGAATGCCAATGCGCAGCAAAGGAGTGATCTCTTCTGGGCGCTCAAAGGTGGCGGTCCGAACTTTGGTATGTGGATAACTCCACTATCTCCTCGTGTTGTGGCTAAAGGTGTGCAATCAAGGTATCGTCACCAAGTTTGATCTGCACACAATCCCGATCAAGAACATCTGGTATCAGCTCAACGTCCATAGCGTGGACCAAGCCCCGGCTTTACTGGAAGCATTTGCGGAATGGCAAAAGTCGCCGGACAACAAAGGTTCTGTGGCCATGGTCATCAGCTTGACATCCATCGTCGTGGGCCTGATATATTCAAGGCCAGTTGAGAAGCCAGAAACCTTCGAGGCATTCTACAAAATTACTCCTCTTGCAACTGTTGTGCCATCTACTATCGGTACGGTCCAGAAGTTGAACTTATTGGGCGGATCCAGTTCCAGCGCGGCACCTGCTCCAAGGTAAATCAGTCATCAAGAAGAACATATATGAGCTCCTAACTGACTGATGGTGTGCAGGCACGACTACCGGGGCGCCAGCAGTAAGATAGATGCAGACCTCTACAAGTCCGTCTACAATGTTTGGAAAGGCGAAGCCACCGCTGCACACGCCGCAACTGGTGCTAACATGACCTTTGTGCTACAACACATCCCAAAGAACGTTGTCGATCAAGGTAATTCCAACGGCGGAAACACTCTTGGTCTGGAGCCTATATCTCAGCAATGTAAGTTTATCACTGCTTGTTATCAAACCGCTCTAAATTCTATAGGGTGGACGACCCTAGTCGACTGGACTGATGCGAAAAACGACGACGTTGCAAGAAGCGTAGGAATCGCGACGACTAAGAAGTGGAAGGAACTCAGCACCGCTCGTAACCTGCAGATTCCGTTCCTGTACATGAACGATGCATCCCGGGACCAGAGCCCACTGGATACGTATCCGGCCACGAACATTCAGCGAATGAAGACGATCGCAGCGAAGTATGACCCGCTTCGTGTTTTCCAGACGCTACAGAATGACGGTTTCCTCTTGTCGAAAGTCAAGCAATGAAGCGGCCATATTTTGCTTGCCTGGAATATGGTCTTCCGCTTCTCTAAAAAGGTACAGTTGTCGAGTGATGAAGGTGGCGCTCGTAAGAAATAGGTCTATTGCAACAAATGATAAGGGCATATGATTCTCCCATAGCCAGCATTGTTTTGCCCTAGAGTATGCTGTGGATCAAGTATGCATCGCCTTCTTTCCGTGGTTCACGCAGAACAGCGTGGCTCTCTCTTACTGGCAAACTCGACGGCTCCAGATCGCGCGCTCTGTATCCTTCCAAACTCATCCTATCCATGCCTCAGCCAATATCACCACGGTGACATACATACCCAACGTGATATTGAACTTGAAGATCTTCCCACCAGAGCCAGGTACTGTCGGATCAAGGCCACGGAATTGAAACGGCACGCTCAATGCCCAGAACCCGATGCCCAAGGTCCACAGCAACAGTGAACAGCGCGCCCTTTCTGCCGCAAGCCCTAAGAACGAGAGAGCGATCACATTCAAGCCCAGCAAGAAAGACTTGATGTACTTTACTCCGAGGAACTGTGCCAACGATCCAACGCCTGACTCTTTGTCGCCTGCGATATCTTGAAGTCCGTAGCACGTGTCGTAGTAGATGGTCCACACGGCATACGAAGCAAACAGCGGACCACATATAGATGGTTCCATCTTCTCACGAAGCCCAGCATGTGCTTGCGCCGATAGCCATCCAGCAAAAACAGGCCAGCCAACAGTCGGAGCAAGAACAAATTGCGGCCATTGGATGTACCGTTTCGACAGTGGATAAAAGAACGACAAAGCCAGGCATGGTAACATGGTTAGATGTGTTGCCGGACCAAGTAGCGTGTACATGGCGGTGTTGGCAAGGAACAACTGCACATAGAACCACGTGTGTGCTTTGGCGGGCGAGCAACGTCCCGAGGGAAGCGGGCGCGTTGCGGTACGTGCGGCACATTTGTCGATCTCAGCGTCGAGGATGTCACTGCGGGAGCAAATTAGCATACAAGTCGGACCGTGGAGGTATGGTGGGGTTGAACGAAAGACTTGAGCATATGGGTACTCGCACACTTACTTCCAGGTGCAGAATGCGGAGTGTATCAGCGTCATGCACAGCCAATTCGAAGCCACGAGCGCAGCGAGACCAGTGCCACCGATATTGAGATCATAGTGCTTGGTTGCAAGGGAAAGACCCCACACTATACTTGTCAGTGATTTGATCTTTGTTGTACATCTCATGTAGACCAACTGGCAGGGTAACAAGCAAGCCATGATTCTCGTGTATCGAACCTTGACAACTGCCATAACGGCAGGATCGCAGCCGCGAATTTGTTGTTTGATGACGTAGTACGCATGATGCAAAAGTGGACGAGTCAGCAGCAGTATGACTATCCGATCGTCTATACAAAAGCATTGAATATATGTTCTTAAGATGCCACGCGCCTTTGTGTAAGACATGAGGATTACCATGTATCTTGCCAAGACATCTTCGTACTCCGAAGGTCTTTAGCTCGTCCCAATTATAGAGTCAGACTAGTGCTCTTCTGCGTAATCCCCGCCCATTCAACGCTTCTATTCCATAGCTCGGCTTGCATCTCTTCATCTTGGCTCGCTTTGGAGCTTTCTGCCTTGTTACTCATGATGAAGTAACCTGTCTGGCGCTCACCATGCGGACCCATGGCCAGGTCGACGACATCCTTGGCTGCATGGGTGCAGCGGCGAATGGTGGGATTGAGGAAGCTCAGTAGAGGCTGCAGCCAGTTTACGACACTAATCTTTCGCGACCATTGCGATGGGATATCTGGACCGCTGAAGGCGCGCGAGTCAACGAGACCACCAGGATCCACCGCAAGTGCAGATAGGCCTTTACCGTCCTTGCATGAGCGTCAGTTATGCAGTCTGTAAAGATACGTGATGCTTACCTTCACAAGCCGCCTGTTCAGTTCGTACATGGTCATGATCGACACTAATTTGGATAAACCATAACGTTGGAACCCTCGGTCAGCGACCTCCTCTTCCCGATCTGGCTCCGGATATACAAGTTTGTCAAGATCAGCGGGCAAAACAGATGCATATTTCTGCATTGCTGATTTCTCGTGACTGTCGCTGCCTAGGAAGATGATGCGGCCATGCTCTTGGTCAAATGATGACAGTAGCTCCAGCGTCAGGGCAAAGTGTGCAATGTGATTGATCGCCATCGACCGCTCGTAGCCATCTCCTGTGAGCTGAAGTCCGCCTTGCAGGGACCAACTCATTGCGTTCCAAATAACCGCTGCTAGTGGTGGAATTTCTCTGGCGGTAATCTGGGCGGCAACCGCTTTTGCGAACGCGTGGACCTCGGCAAGGGATGCGAGATCGAGCTTGCGAACTGTGACATTGACACCGCTTGGGGCCTGGGCAATTGTTGCTCGTAGCTGCTCTGTGTTCTTGTCGTTGGTGGTATCATTGCGCACTGTGAGAATGACGTTGCGGGGCTTGAATTCGGAAAGGAGGTAGGCGACAGCTGGTATAGCGAGCGAGCCATTGGCGCCGGTGATGATGACGGTACCTTCCATTCCGTTGTTCTGGTTGAATTGGCTTTCGAGTGACTACATCAAGCAGGTATAAATATCGAGGATGATTGATTGCGCGGTTGAGCTCTGTGGGGGCTGTCAGAAAGCGATATGATGTGGCCAGTCGTTGCTGCTGCCTAGCAGCCCCCATGGCTGCACTGTTCGTTGTGCTGCATAAGCACGCAAGCAGCACTGTAGGATCCCGAGAACTGGGGAAGATGCAGGTGATATCTTCAGCCAGAATGGCTTGTTGCAGTGAGTTAATCTAACCGCCCCGTTTGCGCTAGCCCATTGTGGCCCTAGTCTGGTGAGGCTTAGGTATGTCTCCACACCGTTGTCACGTACCCGTGCCCAAATCTGTATCGGAATCCTCACTCGGCATTCCATTAGTGGTATTGAGACCTTCGTAAGGTAGACCCTTTAACAGGGGATATTTAGTTCCCCGAGGCGCTCACCCGCTAGTGTAAGCCGCATGAGGCTGTGTGCAAATCATAATGTCTTCAAATCGACGAAAGTAGGCCTGAAGCAAGATGACGACGCGTCTTGGGCGAAAAGATTTTCAATCGACCATCTAACTCATCTTTTGCAGCAATCATTCAGGAGCCATGTTGCCGATTGTGCTATTGGGCTTTGTGGCTGCTCTGGTCTCTGCAACGACGCACATCGTTGAGTCACCCTGTGAGTTGCTAAAGCGACTGCTCCCGTCGGAGATCATATTGCGAAATGAAACTCGGTACACAGAGGTGGCAAACAAGAATTGGTAAAACGATATACGGCCAGATGCCACGAGATTGCTAACAAAATTTCAGGGCGACGAATGCGCGCCGGGCTCCGAGCTGCATTGTGGTAGCAAACAACACCAGAAGTCTACAAGAGGCGGTCAAGAATCTCACGCGCAACAGTATCCAGTTTGCCATCCGAAGCGGAGGCCACATGATCAAACCTGGGGGTTCCAACATAGACAATGGCGTGTTGATCGACTTGTCACGGCTGAATGAAATCGAGTATAATGCCATCGGACAAGTGGCTAGAGTTGGCGGCGGAGCACGCTGGGGCGACGTCTACAAAGCACTCGAGCCACACAACGTCACCGTTGTTGGCGGTCGACTAGACGACATCGGCGTCGGCGGTCTCATTCTCGGAGGTGGACTCTCCTGGCTTTCATCAAGACACGGACTTGCCTGCGACAATGTAGTCAATTTTGAAGTCATTCTTGCCAACGGTACACTGATTAATGCCAATGCGACCAGCTCGACCGATCTCTACAAAGCACTAAAAGGCGGGGGAAACAACTTTGGAGTCGTTACACACTTTACGATTAGTACGTATGCCATCGGAGCGGTCTGGGGCGGCATTCGATATTACGCACCCGAACAATTTCCCGCACTCATCTCCGCGTTTTCTCAGTACCAACTTGGCCCGCAAGATCCAGACGCAAGCATCATGATTCAGGCACCACTTACAAACTCTTCGTTCGGCGTACTTCTCAACATCGCCTATTCTCGGCCCTTTGCGGATCCACCAGCGTTTGATGTCTTCAAGAGCATCCCAATCGCCCTTGACACCACCTCCATCCGCAGTTACTCGAGCTTGATTTCAGGTGCCTCCAATCCTGACATTACCCAGCTTCCCCGATGGGACTGGCGCACCGCCACCCTGGCCGCAAACGCGACGCTCTATACTGAGGTGTACAACATCACGACCAAGGCGCCTGAACTCCAGTCTCTCAGTCAACTACAGTCTGGCACATTCGTCTTCAACATGCAGCCGATACCTGTCCAGACGGTAAAGGCGGCAAAGGCACTTGGCGGAAACTCTCTTGGCCTGAGTGAAGAGCCGCAAGTATGGGTGCAGTACCTGATGGCGTGGTGGCATGAAGAAGACGACCACAAAGCTTACAGTTTGAGCAAAGCAATCATGGATCGTGTCAATCAAGCTGCAAACAAAGCCAACGACTCCCTTGATTATGTGTTCATGAACGATGCAAGTCAAGATCAGAACGTCATTTCAAGCTACGGTCGGGACAATGTCATCTCAATGAAGAAGGTACAAGAAAAATACGATTCAACCAAGGCGTTTCAGGAACTGGTGCGCGGAGGGTTCAAGCTTCCATAGAGGGAGATAGTAGATGATTAACATGCGCCACTAGAAACAGATATGACTCACATTAAGTCCACTTCAACGCGCCTCAATCTAAGAACCACGTTCTTGTGACTCCATAGCAGATATGCTTTCGAAGTCCCTTCAGACACCACCTCCGGCTCAAAGTGTCGGAATAACTGCCTGTCTTAGCGCATGCATCATGCTACTACTTTGAAGAACTTAACTCACCTCAAACAACGACTTGCGCAAAATCAGCATAGCCAGGACTTTCCCCAAACATCTGCGATTACCATAGCCCCAAGCGAAATCGTAAGGCAAAACCTTACCCGCCCAGTCTGAGTCTTCAAGGAACCGGCTCGGCCGAAAACCCTCTGCATCAGGTCCATACAACTCTTCGTTCCGACCGATTACATACGGTGACATGGCGACCTCGGTACCTTCGGGGATAAAGCCCTGGCCGTTGGGTAACTGGATTCCGCCGCTCTTGATCGCCCGAGGAAGGTAGCTGACGACTGGAGGGTCCAAGCGAAGGATTTCGCGAATGCAAGCGTTGAGGTAGGGTAATTTGGTCACTGTTGTGTATGGCAGAGGAGAGTTCGGGTGGTCTATCTCGCCGGCTTTGAGAGACGAGGTAACAGCATCTTTGATTTCGCTTTGGAGTTTCGCGAGACATGGTGCGTTTTGTGAGATGTGTAGTACAGTTGATAGGATGGTGTGTGCTACTGTCTCGGTGCCAGCGAAGCTGTTCAGGTGTCAGTGAACTCTGCGGGATATGGTTCCAGGTGAGGACGTACAGTAGGTTTGTTATGTCATCCTCGATCTCGTCGGATCCGATCAGTGTTCCGTCCTCGTTTCTTGCTTCGTGCATGTAGCTTCAAGGAGTTGGTGTTAGCATCTTTCCACGAAGGTTTCCGCAGTTGCATAGTAGATGTAAACGTACTGATCCAGCAATCGCTTGCGAGCTTTGCTATTCTCGTCTGGGGCCACACGTTCGCTTCTTACAAGGCCATCACGAAACTGCAAACGTCGTCAACGGTATTCCTAAGCCGTTCCAGCATGCCATACTTCGAGTACTTCCCCCAATTGGCTGCCGTCGCCGCTGTTCGGAGTCAAGAATCGTCCCAAAGGCCCGTTGAAAAGTGCTTTCTTCAGCCATGGAAGTCTCGCCAGGGTGTGTACTGCTATCGCTCCGTCTTGAGCAGCGTGCACAAGATTATTGAGATGAGCGGATATCGGATCCATATCGCTGAGCGGGCGGCCGACAAGCCGAATCATGTTGAGATCATGGCCCAGAAGACTAGATTATCAGGTCTTGGAGATCATTTGTGGGAAGAAAACCTACTGTGGCCATCGCGAGAAGTCAAATGTTTTGTCGCTTGCAGAGATCTGACCCAGCTTGTCGATCCAGGACACGATGTTAGAGTCGATCAGATCTTCATCCTGCAGGATAGACTCCAACAAAAACTAGAGATCGTTATCATTTGATCCCAAGGTTACCCAAATTTAGACTTACAGGTTTTGAGATGCGCTTCCTAGCATTGCGGTGAACTTTCCACGATTTGGCTTCTACAATAGACTCGACACTTTTGAGTGAGCTATTGTAATGCGGCGTTTTGTCCGACCGATGATTGTAAATGATAGGTAATAACGTGGGGTCATTGAGTAAAAGCAAGTTTGGCTGCCATCTCACGACAGAGCCTGGCGGTCATTAGATGCGATTGATCCTCGACTGAGATGGCCGGGGAGTTTTTACCATATCGCTTGTGGGCACCGAGCAGTAACTCATGCTCTCGTCCGCTCCACAAAGCTTTCACAGAGTAAAGTCTCGTGGTCGCTGCCGCGAGTGGTCCGGGGAATTTGCGAAGAGGATCGTATAAGCGGATAAAACCAACGACAAGTATGAAACACGATGCAATTACAATCCAGGTCAGAGGAAGTTGCGTGGGTTGTACGTTCGATGTCATACTTGCGGGTTTCTCTTGTCGAAAAGCTTAGCTACGATTGCGGTTCAATGACATGCTGCGACCACGAGCGCAGAACTTGATAGTCCCGACCTGGCGTCGTAATGGAGACCACCTCCCGCGACGAAGTATGCGAGCTATATAGTAGTGCTACCGAATGTAGGCAAAAGTCCGCGCGTACTAGCGCTGACATGTATCTTTACAATCCTTGTACACTGTCTAAACCTACGTAGCCTTTTGTTAAATTCCGCGGCACGTAAGGCTTTTTATTTGCCCCGCCTCAAAGCATTTCCTTCCATAAATCAGTCTCATCATTGTCCAGCTCTTTCTATTGCAGATCTGCAAAACGAGGGGCATATTGCTAGCCTATATGCCCTTAATTAAGATGTTCAAAGATAGCATAGCCAAACAACTTAGAAAGGTGAGCTTAAAGAACTCTTCTCTTTGCTAGGCTTTCCCCGCACATCTAACTGTATGCGGTACCTCACGGATTTTCAGTATCGCAATTGTATCGTCGCGTGCCCTATTTGAGAAGGCATCTACTTCAATCATTCCGAGTCCTTCAACTCACCTTTTCTCTACATTGCAGCTTTGTGTACACCTTGGTTGGCTTGTTAAACCAGTAGTTGTATGTTTCCCACTCCTTGTCAGGCTCCGCAAGCTCGAGGTGGAATGAGCGTAAAAGCTGGGGTAGTACCTTATATATCTCGCATAAAGAGATCTATGGCAATGTCAATTTACGCTATAGTACTCAGCTGTGTATCACTTACATTCTTCCCGATACACGTCCTCGCTCCGCCACCAAACTTCACAGTGTGTTAGCGTTCAAGTGCATAAAACCCGTGGTGATATGGCAAAGGAGGAGGTCACATGCCTGAAACATGTACCTTTCCATTCTCACCGCATCTTTGCGGAACCATCTCTCCGGCACAAACTCATCTGCGTCTTCTCCAAAAACCTTCTTGTCGCGCTGCACAATCGCCGCGTTAACGCCTACCCGAGTCCCTTCAGAAAACCATTCTCCGGCGATAACGCGACCTCCCTGTGGGACATGGCGTGGCAGCGTCAAGCCCACACTTGGGTGCAGTCGCATGCCCTCTTTGCAGCAGGCACCGAGATATGAGAGTCCGATAGCTTCAT
The DNA here is from genome assembly GCF_010015615.1 of Cucurbitaria berberidis CBS 394.84. Taxonomy (NCBI): domain Eukaryota; kingdom Fungi; phylum Ascomycota; class Dothideomycetes; order Pleosporales; family Cucurbitariaceae; genus Cucurbitaria; species Cucurbitaria berberidis. Next base: position 73,205 of record NW_024468936.1, read on the forward strand.
GGTATTGGATAGTTGGAGAACTTAGATATCCAGATCGGATGGCTTCATCGATTTCAGTAGTGAGCTTAGCGTAGGCTGAGGGTGTGCGCATGAGGTGGTAGAGAATGGAGGTTATCGCTGCTGCGGTTGTGTCGGAGCCGGCGATGCTATCATTTATTAGTTATTGTGGGCTGTTGTTGTAGATGGAACATAACGGCTTACAAGGCGCCGTAAACCTCCATCTTGACCTCTATCTCACCAAAGTCCTTCTTCTCTCCTTTATCACGCATAATGTCGAAGAAGCCTTCTAGCATATCTGTGCGTTCAACAGGTCCGTTGCTACCATGGAGGCTTCGCCGCTCAGCGACGCATGCATCGGACGCCTTCTTGATATGCTGGAGAGCCTTCAACGCCCTGAAAACCCGGGGTATCATGGCTCCGCTGACAAGAAATAACCATCGCATGTAAGTTGGCATGACGCAAGCCACAGAGATGAAGGGGAGGAGCAGGTCTAATGAGCGGATATAGCCGCCATGATCGTGGGCGCCCTGCATGAAGCCAAACATACGGCTAAAGAAAAGTTCCCCAATGACATCGAACGCGTACCTATTTGACCTAGTCAGTGTCAGTTCCCAAGAGGTGATTCCAATAACGCACCATTGAACCCAATCAGCCAGATCGACTGTTCTACCTGTTGCCGCGCACTCGCTAAGCTTCTCGACGAGCATTTCATTGCACTTGTCAATGCTCTCTTCTAATTGTATAATATTCGACATAGAGTAAACGCGGTTGACGATCCTGCGTCGCTCGGCGTGCTGGCGCTCATTCAGATTCGTGAATGCATCGGGATATCTGCCCCATGTGGCTCGGAAGGGAAGGTAGAAGTCAGTCTGATAGCTGTCAACCTGGCTCTCTAGAACTCCTTGACCACAGCGTGTTCACCTTGGTAAAGCCCGAATGAGCAGCGTATATGACCTTGAGAGCTTCGGGATCGGCTATAGCAACCTCATTCGGCGCAATCCGGACAATGGGGCCTACCACCCGTCAGCCAGTCCAATGCTACACTGAGCGTTTCTACGTAACTCACCGAATGTTGCATGCAATTGTCGTTGTGTCTTCTCCGCACTGCCTCTTGCAACGTCAAGGATAAGCCACCATCGGGTGATTGAGGCAAAGAAGGGCCCTGGATAGTTGGCCAGCGGGTGGAAACGTCTGGTGTAAACAATCCATACGAGCCAATAGGTAATGGCGAGGGATGGGAGAACAACTGGCAACGGGGCTGGAGGTGTGAGAGACAAAGTGACCCACGACATCTTGGTGAACTGCTGAGAAAGCACCCGCCAAGTAGGGGGGTTAGGGTAGAGGGTTAGGTACATATAGTCAAAAATGCTCTCCAATACACGTCTGCAGAGCCAAGTGACGGGGTCCATGATGTGTGGTTCTGTGCCCAATGGCTGACGGCTCCTATCCAGTACTTGAAATTAGGAACGCTCAATTGAGTCAATTACATGACCCTCGGTACTATATGCTGGGTTGATGTGGGTATGTGCGGCGATTTTGTTTTTCTTAACAGCAAGGGGCGATCTCCTTGCTCAAGATTCGCAGTGTACTGCTGACGAGTTACTTGCTTTTGAGTTGCGCTGTTCAGGCGGCTATCGCAGGAAAAGTAAACAAGAGCGCTTCCGACAGAGCGCCAGTCGGCTCAGTATTAGGGCTCTGCACCCTGTTGGGCGAAATGGCGCGCGACGCTGGTTTGCTGTGAAGTTTAGGGCATTGTCTACCAAGGCACCACGACCGCCATATCCGTCGAGATGAGAATGCGAAGATTGAAAGAGAACGCGTTTATTGGAAGAGTATCGGAAGTTCCCTGTGGCGTGGTGTGGATGAAGTAGGTGGCAGCTCAAGTAAATGGCGCAGCACTATGCTGCGAAGCTGCGAACATCAGCACTAGTTGGCAGGATAGAAGACCTTGGATCTCGTAGAGCGTAGAAAAAGAGAACATTAAGGGATTTGAATGAAAATCTGTGTTGCTCAAAGTATCGGGAATAAGAAGCGTTGCCACGTCGAAAGCTAGCTCGACCTCTCGCAACGTTGCCTGCTGCGCCATGTTTCCTTTCAAATATGCTGCGCTTTTCGTCCTACAGATTCTCACTATACGATCCAGCATTCAGATCGTCAATATATGTAATACAAGGTGAGAGAACGATGCTGGCGGAGCACGCGCACAGTTGTGTGCGAATAACAATGCGTACGGATGGCAGCACTGCGCGACAACCTCAAGCTCTTTTGGAAGACTAGGCGCGTAACTGCCGGGAAGTTAGGTAATGACCGCGTTTGTGTGGTGAGTCGGTGGACTGGGTGCGACATCTTCAGCCTCACTCACCGGAGCAAGGCTCAGCGCAGCAGCCTGCGACAGAGTGAAGCGTGCGGTACTCAACTCAACGTCTGACCAGGTCAAATCGCAGCCACCGAGATCGCTCCTTCCTCGAACCACCGCACAAGGCGATAGCATCAATGAAAAAGTGCTTAAAAAGCAGTCCAGCAAAAATTGCCCCACCGAGATTCGCGAACGAAGCTCGTAATAATCCTGTACCCCGCTGTGCAATGGAGACGAGACTATTAGATCAACCCAATCATTGAGCTGGGTGATCGCAAGAAGGTCTAAAAGGACTGTTAGCTGGAGACCAATGATCGGGGAGGGAAGGTACGAACAAGTATGATTTTTTGGGAAAGGTGCGACGGGCTGTTTATATACGCGAGGCAGGCGCGGCCCGAGCGTCGTTCACGTGTTCGCTTAGGTTAGGCAGGCGCGAGGGAGCCTGGCACGTGCGGAGATTGCGGTCGACGTCACCGTGCACAGCACATACACAAATTTATGAAGAGTTTAGAATGCATATAGTCCGTGCTCTGCTGGACGTCATCCGCAGTGGCTCCATCTGAAATTCAAACGATTAGGTTGCACGGGCGGTTCTTTAACAACTTCACATTCAATGAGCACGTTGGGCGCTTGGGGGCATGGCTCAACTTCTCCGTTTGCCATGTTCATCTTCATCTTCATAATCATAAACCGTTAAACCTTCAAGTCTCCACATCCAGTCCGCCTCGGTTCATGTTATCCACCGCTACAGTTTTCCCGAAAATAACTCCGCAAGGTAACGTAAGTACTCATCCGGGTGCTCCCTCGAGCTCTGGGTAGGCATCGCCCATTCTCCGCGGTTCCGTGTTGACATTCCATCCGGAATCGTGTCGCGATCCAACCTACATTCGGCCTCCCTAATATCCCAAATTCCAAGTCGCCGTTTCAATTGATTGATGAAGCGTTCGTGGCGAAGGAGGTGACGGTCCAGATTATTTGGTCGATAAACATCGATGACAGTTACCAAAAGGAAGGGTTTGAGACGTAGCAAGGCGGCCATGGCATCCCAAATGCCGATATTGTCGATATGGACGTGATTGTTGTCGTCATCGTTGTCGCCATCGAAATAGAAGGTGCAGCACTGATGGTAGTTCCAATCGGGTGGGACCACGATATTGAGGGTTCGAAGGTTTGGAGCAGTTGCTATTACGTCCACCAAGCCGTACACCAACCGATGCTGTATGAAATCCTCGGCGTTATATTTATAGCCCAAGATGGTTCCCGGTGGGTCAAATCCGTCGCCAAGATCAGAAAGCTCGTCTTCGTCAAGGTACAGCGCGAATCCCATGAATGGAGCGCCTATCGTCAACTGCTTTAGCCAGTTGAAGCTGTGTTTGGGCAAAAGTTGCATGACCTTGAGAAAGTCGTATTCTCGCCAGAATCGAAAGGTGTTTTCCCTATAAAGCACTTGAGCGGCCTCGGCATGTACCTGTTTGTTTAACCGAAGCAGGCCGACGCCTAGCTTCCTTTGGGAGTCTGACCGGAGTGTATTTTCGCAGTCGATGGGTTCGAAAGAGATGAGACAATAACGGTAGACATGTACTCGAAGTTCCGCGGGCAATCCGAGAAATGGAAATGGAGGACCGATCTGCCATGAGCGCTGTCAGCATTGCATCTTGCCTTATAACATAGCGCAAGCAGGGAAGACCTTACACGCTTTCGAATGTGTACTCGCTCCTGATGCAGCCGAGGAAACCTGTTATACGGCTCCAGGTCTTTATAAATGTAGGCGTACTCGATCCCATAAACTGGTTGCAAGTCGCCGTCCTCATCCTCCACCCACGTCTCCGGAAGTCTCGAGGGCAGGTGCTTTGGTTTAAGCGTGAGATCTTCGATGGCGTCACGAAGCGCAAAGCCTTGCTTGTCGCGTCTTTTACTCGCATGGCGTCGATTCATGTTGTCGAGGTAAAGGTTAGTCGACTTTGGTTGGAAGAGGGCAGTTGAATGGCGATGGTTGATTTGAGCCTGTTAAACCGAGCGAGTGTCGGGGCAGTCAGGCTTGTGGTAGACTGAAGAGCGGCGACTTGGCGTTCGCTAGATGTCTTGCGGAGGTGATAATAATGGCGTGGGGGGAAAGAGTGACTATCCGGAATCGGAGTTGGAGTCGTTGTACACGAAGTTGGGGACTGTGGTGGTTTATATATCGGTGGGGCTCCAGTTAAGCATTCACCCTTACCTACCATTTTGGGCAATAGCGCCTAGGCCTCGGTCGGCAACTCTTGCTGTTTAGCTCGCAATATCCTGTCCTCCGTCCCAGTCACCACCCTCAGAACAGTCGTGACTTCTTGAATTCTTTCAACTCTTCTCTCTCTTCGGGTGAATTCCAAGGATGTCCCCACCTTCAGACCTCGGTTCTTGCACATCGATTTGAGGGCTAAAAATGTATATTCATGTAAAACAAACGATATCGTATCGTAGAAATGTCTAGTGGTATGTATGGTGCACCTGGTAGCGAGTCAGCTGAGCTGTCGGGGCGAGTTTCTCGTATCCATTCGACTCCGATGCTCATCCTGGATCTCCTAATGGGTGGCACAATCATGGCTTCATGTTTGCCGTTGAGGGCAAATCTCATTGCCGTTTTCGTTTTCATGCTGGTGGTTCCCAAGATCTCCAAGATCCCCGTGTAATCCCTCCTTCGCCAAACTTGTCTTGCTAGCAGACCCCCATTCTCTTTCGCGTCCTTTTCGGCGATTTCGTTGGCTTCGGAGCCACTCTTCATCTTGGTTCTTCGCTTTCGACACTTGGACTCTAAGACTTCGCACCTCTGCTCCACGGGAATGTTAAGCAAGGAATGTTAAGCAAGGAATGTTACGTTTCTCTACTCTGTTGATGATATGGTTGCCATGAGAGGATAGGTAGAAGACAAGTCGCTGAGAGGGTAGGTTGCCGAGTGTCTGCTGAGTAGTACTCGGAGGGAAGTTGAAGTAGCGGTGGAGGCAGCATCCGACCGCCACCTGAGACGGTGGATTGGGCATATCTGTCAAGGTTGTCGTCGGAAGTCCACCTTTGGAAATCCTTTTCTGGTCTGGAACTGGACTCTCCGCCATATTGGGAAGTAATTGGAGAGGGGTTATATAACTTAAGTAGGTAAGCATTGCTCGACGCTATATAAGAAGAAGAATAGTGTTAGGGCAGTAACTTGTGAGAATATATACGATGAACTGATGATCCTTCTTCGAACCAGTTGCCTAGCTATTCTAATATAGTTAGGTAGAGATGGGAGATTGCTACGTGGAAGATGGCAAGCTAGCTAGAGACAAATTGATTGTACATAACATAGAAGCTATTAGACAGCAAACACTCTCCCTGCATTGTGTATACGCATACAAAGGCAATTGAAAACAAGATCGATGTGTATGCAGCAAACCGACCATTCGCGGTTCCCCTTGGGCAGGGTTCTAGTGGAGTGGAGGTCCAATGAAAAGTCATGATGACGTCAATCTTCCTTCATTGCTGTCTGACAAAGAGACGTTGCTCTTGATTAAATGTTTCGTTCAATCAATCACGCCAATAATCCGCAAGTCAATTTACGATCTCCGAGCTTTCTAATTGCGGCTTGACATATACCTGAAGGTGCTCTACCTCAGTGTCCGACATTGACGACAACAGATAGCAAACCATGGACGCGCTTCCTGTGACAAACAAGGCGGTTGGGGAGCCCGAGAGTTTTCAGAACAAGGTCTTGGAAACAGGTGCTGCTGTCTCTCAGGTACATCGTGTCGTGCTGCTTTGTTGTTTGTGTGTAGTAACATCTGTCAGGATTTCGCTCCGGTCAAAAGAATATGCGCCCATCTCAATGCGTTTCATGCGTATGCCCATGAGCCCAAGCGCGGTGCTGTGGAAGCGAACCATTACTGCGCTCACCTGAACGATGACGTGAGACAGTGCATCCTGTACGACTCGCCCAACCAGCCGGCACGAATCATCGGTATTGGTAAGTTTGCAACCATCTTCTGGTACGAGAGCGTGTGCTAAATACATTGCAGAGTATATGATCACGCCCAAACTCTACGATACTTTGGACGCCGAGGAGCAGAAGCTTTGGCACTCACACGTCTTCGAGGTCAAATCCGGGATGCTGATCATGCCCAGACCGTCCGGCATCCCAGAAGCCGCATGGGAGATTGCAGAGAATAAGGAGATGGAACAAGTCGTCCATCTTTACGGAAAGGTGTACCATCTCTGGCAGACTGATCGGGGAGATAAGCTGCCACTAGGACCGCCGCAGTTGATGACGAGCTATACGACTGCGGACCAGATGCCAGATTTTGAGAAGGTGGTCGAGGATAGAGACAAGAGGTTTGGCAGCGACTTCAGGCGGAAGAAGCAGGTTAGGGAGTACATTGAGGAGCCGAGGGTCCATGAAAACGCCGATGCAACATGGGCGAAAGGTGGCCATGGCCATGACTGAACGTTTGGTCGATGTATCGAGACGTTGTGGGTACCAGGAGCGATGAGCAGGGTGGGATCTCCGGTTTTGTGGCCTTCAATAGTCGAGTATCTATGGAACTTGGAGTCGTAATAGAATCTACTGCCTCCCATCTGGAAAATGCGAGCCTGAATAGCGTTGGCATGGCAGATATGAGATAGTCCATCGCCTCTCATTCTTCAAGAGCCCTGTGTATTGTGTACTTCTTGGATCTTCAACGACTCCATGGCCTTTTCGCGGCCCATAAGCTTGCCGAGTATGTCCTTTTCTTTCTCGCCGTCTTCGGTGTCGCTCTCGCTATCGGTGCTATCGGCTGCGTTCGGGTCTTTCGCTTCCAGGACACCGAGTCCAAGATCCTGGGCCAAGGTTAGCGACAGTCAGTCCATGTTCTCAGGATGCAGCCTACCATCTCGATATATTGCTCCTCATTCTCATCCTCGGTTGCCTCGAGGCTCTTCAGAGTACCGGCCTTCTTCTGCGCCTCCAGCTCCTCATTCGCAGCCTTCAGTTGTGGCAGGAACTCCTTCAGAAAATCGCGTATATCTGGGCCCATTTCCTCCTTGTCTAGCTTCATGACAGGCTTCTTTCCCCTGTTCGCCCGCAGATTCACCACGCCGTCCTGTGTCTGGTCCTCCATTTCGGTATCAACGTCGTCATTGTCGTTCTCATCGTCGCTCGACTCTTCGGAACTAGGCTCTTCGCTAGACTCGGATAACTCGCTCTCCGTATCTGACTCGTGATCGCTGGCTTCCGTGGAGTACTCGCCAACGCTTGTCGCTACGAGGGCGGATTCGTCGGACACAGAAGGCTCGGAGCTGTCGTCGCCAGAGACCCTGACACGCTTGCGCGAATGGGTGGACGGCTCGTGGGCGGACGAGGACATGATTAAGATTCCTTTCGAGGCTGCTGAGAGATGTAGAGTGTCTAGTGTGGTATGTCGGATATTTCGTGGCTTCGATTGGGTCTCGAGGTGGTCAGGGAAAAGTTGCGGAACAGGTCAAAATTTATTAAAGATGCGGGCGCGGGTAGTTCCGCGCCTACCCAACTTGGATGGAATCGTCACGACGTCAGATCTCTTGGCCGTCGCAAATCGTTTCTAGAGCCTATCCCACTCAAGTGTATTCTTTTTTAGCAATCGATCTATTTAAGAGACCGGAGAATTCTGATAGCCCCCATGCCTGACCCCAGCCGTGGTATAGTGCACTTAGTCTCCGCCAAGACGCCGCCGTCCGTCAAGTGGTTGGCTTGCGGGCCCCCGACGGGAGGCTCTTGTTGGTGTCAGCAGGCGTCATGAAACGGCGCGTTGAAACGCAACAACGGGCGGCTGCAGGTCGCGCGATGCTGACCTGTCGTCTACAGACCATCCTCCTTTAAGACCACAGCTGGCCGCACCGAACTCAACCTCACCTCTTCTTCGGCGTGCTATCCATCTTTGTTCCTCGCCTGTTCGAGTCGTCGATTTTCCTCAGTGGACCTCCCTGTTGTTGTTGCCCCTGCCCCACCTTGTGAAGTGCGGTGTCGAGTAGAAGATTGAACATCTGTAGGAACAGTATTGGTATGTACAAAATGTCGCTCCCTTCACCTCTTCGATTCCCGGTGTCTTCAACATCGTATCCCCTAAGCTTGGTCCCATTTCCTCTTGTCTTCGATGCCTATGCCCAGCCAGCTCGCTGTTCTCCATGGTGTGACTCTTACAACATTCAATATATCATCTTCCAAAGCCCCAGTATGCGTTTCTTGAGCCCCTCACTCATGAGTGGATTCGAGCCTATTTATTCTGCATCAAGTGTATCTTCCCTTATTTCCTATTTTCGACATCTCCGCTGTTCGCTATGCGACCGTCTTCACCAACCGTGGCCAACATTCACGTTCACCAATGTCGAGTTTTGCAGCTATTGAAGCGCCGCGAACAATAGCTGTGTCCCATGTGTCCTTCTTCACAACAAGGCTAGCAGTCGTAAAACTTTTCTTTTACGCCGTATTTGAATCTTCCCTATCCCACCAACGACTTCTCTACTTTCGATACTTCATTCATTCTCTTTGTCAATATCGAAACGTTCAACTTCTTTCTTCCTTCTTGTCTATATACCACCGTTACCATGACCGAGTCCGCTCGCCTCATTAGCATGCTCAGGGCATCTGCTGTTCACAAAGCTAACTGCGACAAGCCCCTCGATTACGGCTACTCACCCTGCGCGACTACCTCCCAAGTCCCTCAAGTCGAAACTGCACCTATCCGTCTTAAGGTTATTCCAGTATCCCTCCTCGAAGGCCTCATACACGCCAGTAAGCACGGTGTGCCTCGTCCGAACCAACCCCTGAGCGTCGACTTCAAAGTAGGCCTTGATCAAATTCTAAACACCCTCAACACCACCTTCTCGCGCGACGCCTCCGTCGTCGTTCCTAGCAAGGAGACCGCACACGACCTTGTCAACGATCTCGCCATCGAGAACTGCAAGCGCATCTTCGTTGTTCGCTCAAGCACCACTCAGCTCGAGAATATTGCTAACAATCTCGGTATCGCATTACTCTCTCCAACAATGGCCGGCCGATTCCCGGTGCTCAGCACCTCTGACCTCCCCCGAGCCTCTGCTGAAGAGCAGGCCGCCACTGCTTCGCCCGCCCGCGGCACCGCGATGCTCAACTCCATCTTCAAATCCGTGCGCGTCCCCGAGTTCCGCTTCAAATGGCTGTTCTGGGCCGAGAAGGGTCAGCAGTCCACTCCCAAAGACAAAGCTGCAAACTCGGAGGAATACTCGTCGCGACCCAAGCCATTGGGTGAGCAGATCATCAGTGTGCGGGAATTCTACCAGCACTTCAACAACATCCCTGTTGAGAGCTTGAAGCTGCGCGACTCGATACACCTCTTTCATTTGGGCATCAAGCCAGTTTGGGAGGATCCAAGAAATGCGCGCGGTGGCGCTTGGTACTTCAAGGTCAGCAAGGAGCTTGCCGCGCAATTCTGGCATGAGATGTGTCTTCTCGCCGTGGGAGACATTCTCCAGTCTGCCGTTGAGACAAAGCGAGACTGTAAGTTGATCATTATGTCCCCCTTCTTGCGAGGTTCCTTCCTTCTTCTCGCCTCCTTTTTCAGAAATGCGGCTGACTGGTATGATTAGCCTTCAACGACGACATCTGCGGCATCACCTACAGCGTCCGCTGGAACGCAGTCCAGATCGCCGTCTGGAACCGCGACGCAGAGAATGTGGCTGGGCGCGAGAAGCTGTTGGCTATCATTCTCGACAAGCTATCTCCCGAGCTGCAGCCGAAGAAGGAAGACAGCTACTGGTACAAGCCTCACAAGGAGCACAAGGGGTTTGTTGAGCAACAGTGAGCTTGTGCCGGTAGCTGGTCTTGGGTGCTAGGAGAGAGTAGCGGTTTGCGCAAAGATACTTTCTGGGAATTTCGGGTTTTGTAGAATAGACTTTTCAGCCCTTGGGGTTTGGATCTTTATAGGAACACATGCGGGTTGAACCTAGAGTTCCTATCGTGTGCTGAGCTCTACACTGCTCTGCTATGAGACATCTGATTGTAGCTACAGCGTGAGCTAGAAACCTCCAGCCCCAGCTACAATAGGCTCGCATGATCTTACAATACCTCTCTAAGTATATCCCGGGGTCCTGAGAGGTGTCTGATATCGAAGTATTGGGTTGGTGTATGCACCAATCACAAGGAAGTATCGCCGCATGAGCACGGACCACTGTCGATCCATGACAGCTTCTCACATTTCCACATCCCATCACCACATTCATCGCCCCATCCGCACCCCACACGCACCATGGCCGCCATACCCACGTCGCTCTTCCGTTGGGTCGTCCCCGCCGCCATTGGCGCTTCGGTTGTCCAGTCCTCCCTCTACGATGTCAAGGGAGGAACGCGGGCCGTCATCTTCGACCGACTCTCCGGAGTGAAGGAGCAGGTTGTGAACGAGGGCACACATTTCCTTGTCCCATGGCTACAGAAGGCCATTGTCTTCGATGTGCGGACAAGACCCAGGAACATCAGCACAACGACGGGCAGCAAGGATTTGCAGATGGTCACGCTTACGTTGAGAGTGTTGCATCGGCCGGAGGTCAAGCAGTTGCCTAAGATTTACCAGGTATGCTCCCCTTGATCCAGAGCACAATACTCTTACGGAAGTCCGTGGAGCGTGCATAGAACTGGAATTGGTGGTTCGACCAGGAGAGCACGAATAGCAAACTAACACTACCCCAGAACCTCGGCCTCGACTACGACGAGCGCGTCCTCCCCTCCATCGGTAACGAAGTACTCAAAGCCATCGTCGCACAGTTCGACGCTGCGGAACTCATCACCCAGCGTGAAGCTGTGTCGAATCGCATCCGCAACGACCTGCTCAAGCGCGCCAATGAATTCAACATTGCCCTCGAAGATGTCTCAATCACACACATGACCTTTGGCAAGGAGTTCACCAAGGCCGTCGAGGAGAAGCAGATTGCGCAGCAGGAAGCCGAGCGCGCGAGATTCATCGTCGAGAAGGCGGAGCAGGAGCGACAAGCGAACGTCATCCGCGCCGAGGGAGAGGCGGAGGCTGCGGATACCATCTCCAAGGCAGTAGCAAAGAGTGGTGATGGACTTGTGTTGATCAGGCGGATCGAGACGCAGAAGGATATCGCGCAGATGCTCAGCCGGAATCCGAATGTGAGTTACCTGCCTGGCGGGTCGGGCGGCGAGGGTGGAAAGAGCGGAGGTAACTTCTTGCTTGGCCTGAGGAGCTAGGTGGTGACGAAAATGTGGCAAAAAAGACGGAAAGACGAGAGAGCTTGAAGGAATGATTATTGCAAGGGAAAATGCATGGTCCGCGGTTACTGGCGCATGATTGCTGTACTATATACTCAACCTGCGGGCATGAAATACTTCTCTGTAAACGTAGGGAACTAGTCTCCTCTTATTGTCGCTTCCTTCTTCTGTGATATCCCTCCAGGTCGCAATGTTTTCTAATCCGTCGATCAGCCTTTTAACATCTTATCTTCCTAGTAAGCAAATCGCCCACCTAACCTGATAATGGCCTTGCGATTCACTCAACTTACAAGATATATTATTCTCCTTGGTATTACCCGTCTATACACTTCACCGCTCCCTTTTACTTCTTATTCAGAACGAAGGGGGTCATAATCTATAGGCAACCTAACACATAACGCACCAAACCTTCCATTCTACTCGGCCACCCACTCCTCTCAAAGCATATCCCCACCCGACAGTCCGAGATACATCAGCCTATCTCCTCACCAAAACAAATCTTGAAATCATGAAGCCATAGGATTCCCAGGTTCCAGGCAAATAACGTTTCACCCCATGCCTCGGCCCCAGAACCGCAAGGTTTCAGTATCGCATGGTCCCGATCGGGATTTAGAAACTGTATTCATGCGCTTTTGGAAAGTTTGTTTACAGAAATAGGTTCGCACTGGTGTCCGCATTTGGTGTTGACCTCATTTGATCGACAGGGGGGGTTGATCGCGGGGGTGTTTCGTGTGATCGTTGAAGGTTTATGGGAGGGTCTTGGCAAGAAGCTCGTTGATCATCTTTCTCGCCTGCTATGGTCGCGGTGTGTGATGAAAAGGCGCCTTCACGCTTCTCCATGCAGGCCACTCTCTATACGGATATTCTGCATACAGGTCATTCTTGGAATGTCCTCCGGTACAGGATAAAGATTCAGGCGACTAGTGCAAGGCGGCGTCGAGGCGCCATTCACGTTTAGTGTTCCAGCTATCGTTTCGCTACTGTGCAAGCTGCAATGCTGTATGCTGAGGCACCACGACAGTACCGGTAGAGCGGCCCTGTCACATCCTGGAAGCGGATCAACAATGCCGCGGAGCCTAAGAACATATTTCACGATCGTCTGAAAGATGGTTGCATGAGAAGGTCGCCAGATGTGGGACGCTGGAGGCTTCATCTCAAGGCAGCAACGGCAACACGGCAATCTCAGCTACCTATGAAGACCAGGTGAGATTACTGCGCCTCAATTTTGGTATGACCGTGACCGGTCTTTAGCTAGGCTCCGGCGACGAGAAGACGGTGTTGAGTCCTGAGGCACGACCAATGTGGCATGGGCGTGGCTGAGCTTTGATTCGAACCAATCACCTGCGATGTGGCATGAGCGTGGCTGAACACGTCCGTATCTCATCATGGGTGCGCTCACCGCCAGGCTTTCTTAGCCTTACTCCGCCCAGCCATCATCATGGCATACGAGTATATACAATGTGGTGATGACCGCGAGGGGGCGCGTCTGTCGCATACGTCTTTCCTTACGTCCTCAGACACTCACGCCCCACTCAGCGATGGCGATCCAGCAACGCAAGCAATCGAGCATCATCCTTACTTTCAAGGTGCTTCAGTTTGTTAACCAGCTTCGGCGTCGTGTCAAGCCGCGAAGACTCGAAGCCTCAATCGATCCAGTCCATCTTGGCACCGACACATCTCTTGGCCTCAATAGCATCTCCAATGGCTTGTCACGGATCAGCATCAAGGATGCGAAGCAGTCGCGTCGTGACGCCCACCGCGTCTGCAAGACACGCAAAACCGGGCCGAAGACATGCAGGCCATCACTAAGACTGCAGACACCGGGCTCGGATGTTTCCGCAATCCCAAACGTAACTAGCGATGAGGTGCAACAGTACGTTGAGGAAGCTTCTCGTTTGGTTTCGTCTACTAAGGTTTGCCGTAGTATGCTTAGTTCCGTCGACGGCAAGCTCAGCCCTGTAGGAAACGCATTCTCTTCCATTGCGGGTAGTAACAAGCTCTTTCTCAAACATAGCGGCTCGCCGATCTTTGAGGGCTGCTCCTTGAACCAGACGGTTCAACTCTTGGTAACAGTGCAGGATGCCATCGATGTCCTGTCCGACTGCCGCTTACAGTACGGCGATGGCTGGCTACTGGCCCAAGGCCACGATGTCGGACTAAACATGGACGAGAACTTCATTGCCAACTACGAGCATATGCTGCTACGACTCCGGGCGGAGTTGATCGAGGCTCTCGCACGCAAGGCCCTTGAAGAGCTACTCCGTGGTGGGCACGACAAGAAGCAGCGCAAAATGCTGAGCTGGTTTACTGAGTTTGCCGAGAAGCCGCAGCCTCTCAGTACGTCCTTTCCATGGACCATTAAACCCTCGCTCGCAGTGTTATGGGGTGTGTGCTGGATGTTTTACGATAGCCCTCCTGGAGAACAAGCGGCCAAATGTGGTAATGACCGCGTTCGGCAGGCTCGAGTACTCCGGCACCTTGACTTCCAATGGAATGCTCCAGCATCGTCCGACTGTAAGTTTCGCATGTTGTTGCTTCCCATGCTCACTGGGGTTTCAGTTGCTAAATTGGGTAGACCTTGACCTCGGCCGCGCGCTGATTGGTACGCAGCCGCAACACACTGCGCAACAGCAAACTGCGGGCAGCGAGAGTGTGGGCCTTGACAGCGATCTATTCCAGGCACGAAACACGGAAACCTGGGAATCCGATCTGAGTCCCATGGACTTTAGGCTCCCGAACCTAGCGGTTAGTCAGGCTGGTGTGAATCGGCCTCCCGCTAGGGCGGCATGTGCTGCGCCCCAGCCAAATATGGGTTAGTGCATCTTTGACTCACTCTACACAACGTGGTTTCACATGGGCAGCCTACAGTACCTCGCAGCTAACATCGGCCCAGGCCAAAGTACTTATTACGGCGCTGCCCAGCAACAGCTCCCCGTAGTTCCGTACGAGAATAATTATTTGCCTCACTTCCAAGGCAATCAGCCACTCACGGTGTACCCGCATCTTGGTCCCGACAGCCTTCATAACTCTTGGCATCCGTACTCTTCCTTGCCACAGCGAAGTCCGCGTCATCAGTTTTCTTCTCCACAAACTCCGAGTATTCAAGTCACCGGGGCGGCGGAAAGCCAACGGTTTACTCAGCCACACTCGGAATTCGCGTCCTTTGGTGGTATATATCAACTCCCTCGCCAGCCTCAGGCCTCGCCACTGAACCTCAATCCTCCCTTTGAATTCACACATCCACCATACATGATGGGGCCCACACTACCTTCCGATAGTACGACGGTGCAAGCGCCACAGATTACTATCAAGCACGAGCGAACCTCTTCAATCAACTCAAATAGTATGCCAACTCCGGTCAGCATATCAGGCCCTCACTCTCCTATGCTATCTCCAACGTCCGGCGAGCAAATGCATCTGGCGACAAGCCCCCATAATCACGATCGGCGCGACTCTGTTGACTCTTACGAGCAAGATGGCGACGATGACGGATCGCTACGTAAGAACCACAGCTACAAGCGCGCTGAAGAGCCACCGCGCAATAAAGATGGCAAGATGATGTGCAGGCATCGGGAATGTGCGGATCTATTCTTTGATCGCAAATGCGAATGGAGGTGCGTAACTCCGACATTCATACTGAACTTTACTAATTTGGCAATAGCAAACACATGGACAAGCACGATAGACCCTACAAGTGTCTCGTCAAAGGCTGCGAGAAGCTTCAAGGCTTCACCTACAGTGGCGGCCTTCTACGTCACGAGCGCGAGGTGCACAAGATGCATGGCGGAACCAAGAAGTCGCTATTCTGTCCTTTCGCGGACTGCAAGCGGAGCTCCGGCGCCGGCTTCACGCGGAAAGAGAATCTTGCCGAGCATATGCGCCGCGTACATCGCCGGACGAGCATGTCAGCAGATATGCACGGCTTGATTATTCGACGAGACATTATGGAGCGCAGCCCTATTCCAGAATCCCGCGTCGCTTCCCAGTCCCCGTATACGCGCGCCATTGACTTCCGCGAGGATGATGAGCTGACTCTGAAGCGCAAACGTGAGTCTGACTCTGGCCTTTTGGATCGCGGGAACGAGGAAATGCGTGCGGAGATCAAGAGGCTGAGGCAAGAGAACGAGGAGAAAGATACACGGTTGCGCGTGCTTGAGCAAGCTGTCACTGCGCTTCAACAGAATAACAGGTAACCATGAGTCACTTTCCTTTCGCGTCATTCTTAATGCATCATGAGAATTCAGGAGTTGGGGGATATTGCTTCATCACGGTTGGATCAAACTGCACCTCATACCCCATACCTCATACATTGTCGATATTCAGCAGAAAAGTCGCTCGTTGTACATACTACCGAGCGCCTTTCCTGTCTTTTTTTTATACCATAATGCTTTTGTACTTATTATCAGCATGTCTGGAACATGCCCGCTCACGAAAGATATACCAAGATTCGGATAGGGACAGAAGCGGTAGATACCACGCTCACTCATATCAGCGAGCTACGATTGTTTAGATATCACCTTACTTGCAACTGTATTCTTAATTTGTACTGATCGCTCGCTATTTAAAATGGAAATAATGTACTGTATATTCCTGAATCACTACGTTGTTGACGATGAAAATTCCAGCTCTTCACACTGCGTTCGTGGTATGAGGTTGAATTTGGCTTTCGGCCCCCATATCTATCGGTGTACCTCGTATCTCGCGCCCTCTTGATGCCTAGTAGGATTGCCTTACCCGTCTGTGTGGAGTGGACGCCTGACTTTGGACCCTTCACCCTAATCGAAGGGCGCACACACTGGATGCCTAAAGCGGCTAAAGAAACGAAACACCGCATCGAGTAGGATGAAGCGAGATGGCGCGCAGTCACGACATAGATGAAAAGATATTTGAAATACATTCCGAGGTGATCACTTCTCTCGCGCTACGCTCATATTAACAAAAGGCAGAGGTAGCGCTACCAAAGCGTCGATAAGCATCGGATCCGAATGTGGCTCGCAAGATGCCTGTCTGTCTGCCTGTCTAGATATTATGAATCGGAGAATACGCAAACTCCGGCTTATTCTGAAGATTCTCTTCGCCTTGAGAGACATAATCAGTGACCCGTCGATTGCCTTGCCTTCCGCCTGGTCCCGCAGGCCAGCTAGCGTAAGCAAGCGTCCTCCACCTCGCCCTGGCGCAATTATTCTGCCTGCTCAACAAACTGGAACAAGGCAGATGAGAACAATGTTTCGCTGAAATGTTGTCGCCTCCTGGTGAACGAGCGGATGGGAGTCATACTGATAGTTGCCGTCCTTTCCACTGGTCGATCTGATTGGCTGGACGAAGGGCATGTGACTACGTGTTAGCGCGTTGTGGCCAGACGATGGTACGTGTCGTTTCAGTTCGTTGCCTGTCGTGAGATTGTTTGGTGTGCCGTGTCTTGCCGCTGGGTGGAGGAAAGGGGTGGTGTGAAAAGGGGGCGATGGATGGAGTGATGGTAGCGAGATGGCGACGTTGGATTAGAAATGTGGCGGTGCAGTATGACGCGTTGATGCCTGATGGTGGCCAAAAGTGTTTTCAGTTGGATTGCATGAACATGCTAGTCGCCTATGGATGCAGGGGCCACGCTGCGCGACGTGATTGGGCTCGCATGTTCTAGTAACTTGCCTGTCGCTGTTGGAGCAGCCTTCTCACCCGCGAACTACATCCTGCGCGCCTCGTTTTCTCGCTCCGGAGGCTACGACGTATATCCTCTCCTAGCAGTTCTACGATATAAAACTCTATAATTATGCCTCGCACAATTTATCTTGTGGTATTCAACTCTCGGCTTTTCCCCGCTCACTGGGGGTTATGGATTCCACACACAGACGACCCAGGTGTTGGAAAGTTTCTTGAGGCCTCTGGAGATGCCGCAGAGGGGTTCAACATTGCCTTTGAGCGGAATTACAATCTGGAAGCTACTGGCCGTATTCATCAAGTCTTGCGGCTGGCAGAAATGCAAGATCACTTGGTGGTTGATGTCAAAGGAGATGGATCGCAATCCACAGACCAGACTGTACATGACTATCTTGAGCAAGTTGCGCTCAGTGTTCCGGCACCAAGTAAAAGCTTAGTCTCGGCTACTGCTCAGGTTCGTTACACATCTTGCAGTTTTTTGGTGAATCAGTGTTGAAACCTCATTGTTATAGGGACCAAAGCAAAGAGTGGAAATTCAGAATTGCCAAACATGGTTACGAGCAGTGGTGGCCGCACTCGTACAGAATGGGGTCATAGACCAAGCAGCTCTACAGGCTGTCGACAGCGCACCTAAGAACTGAGAGAAGGGTAAAGGGAATCCGTCGGGGTTTGTTGTGACATGTCCGGGCGTGACGAGCTAGGGTTAGAAGAGTTCTAGACCTGCAGGCCCTGGCATCCTGCCTCCGGGTGATTCCTACTGATACACCAACCCTAAAAAATTCTACAATAAGGTATCCATTTCCAATAAATCTGTATTTGAAAACATATTGCCTGTGTAGGTGCTACGATACGGCCATTATTTCAAGTTGAATAGCCCTCTGCTTCAGGAATTTTACAAGGTCTTGCCCGGGAATCTTAACATCTCTGCACTTAAATTGCGCCTCTACAAACCAACTATAGCTCCTCAACATCTCAGCGAGGATGCCCGTCACAAAGCCTACAACACTTGTTCCCCGACTCATAAATCTCTTCCCGGAATTCAACGCAAAACACGGAAAGTAGTACAACGTAAGAGAAATACCTCTTTCATCCTACAATTACTAATGCCGAGCTTAGAGTACCATCATAGCTACGTATGAAAAGGTGTCGATTTTAACCCGTAATCCGATAAAGAGTTTCTACTCTCAACCCAGTAACGTACAATACCCCAGTAACGCGCAGTACTCTAATTTAATACAACAAGTCGCTTATTGCGTATAGCCGTCGGCGACATCTAAATATCTTAGCTATCCTAAGACAGGCAATTTTGTGCATTGATTTCGGAGACTGGCACGACACTGCCTCTATAGCCCCATCTCAGCTACCATTTACAACGCCGCTAGTAGTTGTGTTCCTAGAGGTCCAGATTACCGGAGCTTGCCATTGATAGCGAAGATTATTGGCTTAGTATTAGATAACTCAAGTGGTAGTATTATGTCAGTAGGTGGAGAACATCGACTTACTGAACGCTACAAAGTTTGATTTCATTCATCCAATGATACATATACATTAATACCGATAAGACGAATATCAAGTCTTCAAAGACTCCTCCGTGTATCTGCACATCTCGGCGTATCAGGATATGCCTCTCTAAGTCTTCTTGACAGGCACATGAATAGTCACCTTGCCTTCTTTTGCGCCAAAGCACACAGCCGTGATGTGTTGGCGCTGATCTGCGTCACTCTTATGCTCAGACTCCCTGAGTACTAATATTAGCAATAGTTACATGTGATCTATTAGTCGTGTTCTTACCTGCAGCAGACCTCCACTGTGCCATCAGGTAGTTTACCATCCCAGCTTCCGATTGAATCTATGAGAACACTGCCGACTTTTTCAGCTATAGAGTCGGGGCGCTTCCAGTAGGTGGTTTCGGTTGCGGCGGAGACCACCACTGATTTCCCGTCTTTGACGATGGTGTTGACAACCTTCCTCATAATGATCCTGTTGAAGGCAGCCATGGTGGACGATGATTTATCGAGAGCTCGGGGTGGATCATTGCTCTTTATATGAGATAGACATGAATACTGCTCAGGTAAAGGCCGGCAGATTATAGTAAAGCTGAACTGGGTGAGTTTTAAGGAAGTAGAAGTCATTTTATCTACCTTTACCACCCACCTTACTGCGACCTTTACTGCGACCTTTACTGCAACTTTTACTGCAACTTTTACTGCAACCTTTACTGCAACTTTTACTGCGACCTTTACTGCAACTTTTACTGCAACTTTTACTGCAACTTTTACTGCAACTTTTACTACAATTTTTACTGCGACTTTTACTGCAATTTTTACTGCGACTTTTACTGCAACTTTACTGCGACCTTCACTTCGGCACCTAGACATCGAGCCCTTCTTTAGAAACACCTGGCGTGATGGAGAGCCGATGCAGCACCCGGAGGCCTCTGTGCAGTGATGATCTACTAGGACATTCATTGGAGTGTATAAAGAATTTCCGGAGTGCCTACGCCCTAGCTGAGCTATCGCTGGTTCTGTGAAGGTACTTTGAGTATCGGCGTTTGTGGGCGCCATGGTTGACGACCGTCTCGAATGCAGCTATCCTGGAAGATTCAACATTTATCCCCGCCCATAAACTACCTTCAATGAGCTTTCGAAAGCTCCACGAGGGCGTAGGCGCTTCAAAAATCCTCGTTTGTAGGCGGCATGTTAGTTAAGCGTGGTCGATGTCGCGACGTACGTGAAATCGCGTAGCTAGTTCCTTGATAGACATGGAAAGTTTACAACCGTTTACCGGGGATTCTAGAATAAAACTTGCCGGGTTTAAAAAAGATACGGTGTACTAGAGCTCCTGGAGTTTTAACTTCACTATAGACGTCGAAACATTGGGTAGTGAGGTGTGGATAAGACCTTCTTGTGGCCATAGCTTTTAGCGTCTCGGCGCACCCTGCTTTCCATCATATACTTCCCTTCCTATTTACCCTGCGACCCTAACCACCCCACTACACGCTACTCGAACCGGATAACTTCAAACCTGGAGTGATACAACATAATCATATGGGATCATGTCTCTCTTTCCGATCGGACGAGTTCTCAAGGGTAAAATAGGGACGTACACGATAACCAAAGAGATTCAAGAGACTGTTTGGTTTGCGAAGTGAGCCAAATTGGAAGCGAGCTTCGTTCGATGAAGGCTTACTGTCACTAGAAACCAAGCGCAACGTACTGTGGTCATCAAAAGCGTTCAAGACCATCCAAGAGTAGAAAACGAACGAAACGTCCTCAAACGATTCCAAGATCGTACTCGCTACCTTCGGCCATTGGTCGATGAAATCGAGGACCCTGCTACTCCCATAACCATTGCGCTAAGGTACCTTGAGAGTGACCTTTTAGATGCATCGATTAAGAGGACTTTGGACCGAAAGGAAATCAAGCATGTTTCTCGGTGCATCCTAGAAGCATTACAAGTTCTCCACGAGGATGGCTATGTGCACACCGGTATGATCTTATTCAATATTCTGTTTGGGACCGGGCTGATTGAGACTGGAGATGTCAAACCTGACAATGTTTTTGTCAACCTTCAGGAAGGGGACATTCGATTTTCCGATGTCCAGCTTGGAGATCTAGGTGGCTGTTATCATGTTGATTCGGAATGGGCCACATCTGGAACTTTAGTCGGAGCGCCTATATGGTCAAGCCCAGAGGTTATCATGGAAATGCCATGGAACACGGCGTCCGATATCTGGTCATTCGGTGCTGTAGTAAGTTTTCATCCTTGTCTTCGTGATTTACTCCTGCGGGCATTCCATGCGTGACCTTCGTGCTGATACAGCCCAACTCTAGATGATAACTTTGATCTACGGCGGGAACTTCAACATCTTCCGACCTAAAGGAGTTGACCGAGACCACGAGGACTACTTACTGGAGGTTGTTAAGGAACAATTTCGTTTTTTTGGCCCGTTTCCTGCAAAGTTTGAGGAAATCGCTAGCCGAGAAACGATTGATTCAATCCTATATTTGATGCAAGAGATCCCTAAGGATAAGACAACGCCCTTTTCTCGGATAACTGAAAAAGAAGTTATCAAAAAGGACAAAGACTTCATTGGGAAGATGATGAAGCTTGATTGGAGGGATCGACCAACAGCAAAGGAGCTGCTAAGAGATGAGTGGTGGAAGGAGGGTGAGGATTAGGCATGTTGATGCGTTGCAACATCAGAACACGAACATCTATGTCGACTGTTGCAATAAGTTCTTCAACAACTCGCATCCTCTCGACGGCTATCGCGATCGGGGTGGTTTTCGACACTTATGACCCAGAACATGTGGTTTACATGTTATCTGGATACCAATCCCAACTGCATAACTTGCAGGGACGTCTGCACATGGTGGGCTTGGGCTAAGATTCTCATTTTGGGTGCATACTGGGGGCCAACTTCCAAATTGTTAGCTAGCCTATTAATCCCAGTCGTTCGACTGAAGTCGAGTTGCATCGAATAGATGAGGAATCTTAATTAGTCGGCTTTGTGAATGGTAAACCATTAGGCCCTACCATCTCAGCTTTCTTTAGTCTTCTAGAACACTAGAAGTGCTTCTATGTAAAGCAGCTGCATCTCTATATTTATTCACCGCAGTCCTCAATCGAGTACACTTCTGAGGGACTCATTCATGGTTCCTCACTGTAACGAACGGTCGTTTGTATCGTTCGATACCAACAGTTGTATCAGATGAGTCGAGCTTCCGAGCTTTACAACCTATTCTTCTCTCTCCTTCCGCCACGTATTGCACAGCCGACATTACACGGCGCGACGAGGTCGCCAGGGTGTTCGAGGACGTAAAACCGCAGGTGATCTTGCATACGGCCTTCCCCTATCCTTTCGAAGTTGACCACTCGTTGTTGGAGCGTGTAAATGTCGTTGGAACACAAATTCTCATTGAGTGTGCCAAAGCTGTCGGTACTGTCTGTGCCTTTGTGTACACCTCCAGCTCTTCAATTGTCCATGATCAGCACCAAGCAATGGTCGAAGCCACAGAAGATCTCCCGTTCTTTTCTATCCAGCTCAACCAGAATTCTATTCGCACACCAAAGCACTCGCAGAAAGGATAGTGCTCTTAGCCAACCGAGAGAAAGGAATGTTGACCGCATCTATTCGCCCTGCTACGATATACGGAGCAGGTGACGGTATGATGACAATGTACCTTACCAGCCAAGCCCTCAATGGTCGCGCAAAGTATAGACTTGGTACTGGTCCGTATTTATACGACAGTACATATGTGGAGAACGGTACGCATGCGCAGATGCTACTAGCTCGAGCGCTTGTGAAGGCCGCCGCATCAGCTCCGCTCTCAGCCGATACCAAAGTGGAAGGCGAGGCGTTCTTCGTTACCAACGATGAGCATATTCCGTTCTGGGACCTGCATAGGCTTGTTGCCGAAGTAGCAGGACTCCCTATCAAAGACGAGGATGTCAGATGCATTCCAATTTGGCTCGTAATGACCATCGTGTCATTCGCCGAATGGACGTACTGGATCTTCTCGTTGGGTCGGAAATAGCCGAAGATAAACACGTGGGTTATTCGACTCATGACCAATGAGCGAACCATCTGTATCGATAAAATCAAGGAGAGGTTGGGATATAGGCCACGGTTCACAAACAGAGAGGGCTGGGTGAAGGCTTTGGAGTGGTCGCTGCCAAACCAGAAGGGTAACAAGGCCCCTTGAGATCTCTGTGTTCTATTGGCTCACATTTTGTGTAGAACGCGCGTGAACCATGGCTCATGACTGCTGAGTAATGATCAGAACTAGTATAAAGTCTAACAAACCGTCGAATGTCACTCCACACTTCGCATGTTCGATTTCATCTCCGCCTTTCGACAGTTCACTTCCGAGAGAATCATGTCGCTCTTCTCTCTTCATTTCGATATCCTTTCTGACCTCCACCTGGAGACTCCTCTGGTGCGGCCGCGGTACACTTCTTTCAATCTTGACGCTCGGGGCAATAGCATTCTACTTCTGGGGGATATAGGCCTTGTCAAAGATGAAGGCCTTTTCGTATTCTTGAGGCGATCTCTAGAACAGACACGTGGACTCCAGATAATTTACATTCTTGGTAATCATGAGGCATATCAGATTACATTGGAATCCGCGGTACAAAAGTTAAGAGCTTTCGAAAATGAAGCTAAGTCGGAATACGGAGGTCGATTCAAATTCCTATTTCGAGACCGATACGATCTAGATGAGAAGGTTACAATCCTAGGGTGCACACTTTGGAGTGCTATTCAGCCGCATCAGTCTACCGAAGTCTTGTCAAGGCTAACCGACTTCAATGAAGAGCGAGGTATTCGAGGGTGGTCTTTAAGGAGATCTGTAGAAGAGCATGACAAAGACTTGAAATGGCTTAATACTCAAGTACTCTCAATTCAAAATGGAGCACCGCACCGGCAAATAATCATCGCAACACATCATTGTCCAACGACAGACCCTCGTGCAGCAAATCCAGCCCATCGAGATAGCTCAGTAGGATCCGCATTCATCTCAGATCTTTCCAAAGAGACTTGTTGGGTATCTCCAGCAGTGAAGCTATGGGCATTCGGACACACGCATTACAGTTGCAACTTCCGAGATGAGGAAACAGGGAAATTAGTTGTGTCAAATCAGCAAGGTTATATGGGTATGGGACAAGCGAAACGAAATCCTCAAAGCCTAAGCGTGAAGATTGTGGGGGAAAAGGAGCACCAATGGCAGATTATTGAGACCGCTCATTCAACTAAGCGCAAGACGGGAACTCTGCCTACAACCCAATCCCCCGGCATACAAGAAAGTATACGTAAAGAAAAACAACCCCGGCGCGATCAACAAACAAGGAAACCTCTATTCCAACGAGCAACCAAGCGAGTCCAGGCTTTTCTCAGACTCGCGCCTGGTCCGACGAAATGATGCGCTGAAGTCCTTGTCTAGCCCAGGGACTCCATCAAACCCGAAGGTCATTCCTTTTGAAGCAGCCAACTCCAAAAGAAATGCTATATCACTCTCGTCTGTAGAGCGCTTGGAGCTCTTTCGCTCTAGATCCCGATATGCGCCAATCTTGGTTTCTATCATACTATCGAGTGGTGCGATTACGGCGAAAGTAGTGTGTTGAGTATATACACTAGTCGGGAAGGAAGAGAGATGAGTACGCGAGGGCGTGACTATGTCGACATTATAGAATTTGTTGCCGATTTTTACGTAGAGGGAATTAAGAGATGTTTTTCCAAATTCTTCATGTCGAAGAAGGGTTCTTCGAGCCTTTCTGGCTTCTCCATCTTCGACCAATATGTCGAAGTCTGCTGTGCTTCGATTTCCCATGCCCATTGCCCCCTGATTCTCCAAAGCTGCATGTATCTTTTCTAACCCCTGACTCAATGTATCCTCGGACATATTTGCTTTTTGAATGATTACGTCGAGGGGTATAACGCGAGACGCGGAACGAGGAGCAACGGGAGGACGGATTTCAACGGCCGGTTCGCTTTCTTTGGTGCAGCAATTACCGCCACCGCGCATCGAAATTTCTGGTTCGCGGTAGTTCATGATTTTGTGCATACGAAAATGTTTGATGCTTTCGTCCGGAATCGCAAGGTAGAAATTCAAGGTGCACAGTGATGTTGTTTCAGACTCAGTCGATTTATCTTCAACTAAGGGAAGGTAGCCTCTTACCACTTCCTTCCCACACAATCCCGCCACTTCTCAAAAGGTTTAGAAAATTTAAAGGAAGGAGCATAGGTGAGTAAGAAACAAGACTCAAGCCAGGCATTGCAGCAAAGGAGAAGATCTGTAAATTCGAGTGTACTATGGAATGTCTATTTTTTTTTCTGCCTCAGTCTCACGTCCGCCATATTTTGCCATCCCGGCAATGTCAAGGCTACGAACGCGTGTCTCTACTCCGGCCAGTTTCAGAAGATAAACGCATGATTCCGAACAGCTTGTTTTGTGCAAATCCAGCAAACCTCAGGGGGACAAACTGTAATAGCGAATGTAGTGGAAGTCTCCCGCATCCGCTGATAAGCCACGAGAGTCGAAGCAAGCCTTGCAATCCAATTGCTGCCAGTCCGAACGACGAACAAGCCCTCTGGTCTGTCAAGGAGCTCATTCCAGCTGTCGACGGCGATGATTTCTTGGTTTGGATTGGCCACTTTGGAATGCTGACATGGAACTTGGGTGGGTAGCGCGCGAAGCCGTGCATCAGGCCCGTATTGGAGGAGAGGCAGAGGGTCTACGTCGGCAACCCATTCGCCTTTGTCTCGCACCGAGATGACAGATTCCTGTAAAAAGACTTGGTTATCGCGTGCGCTGCGTGAGCCGTCATATAGGGGGATGTTAAATTCCGTGAAAGAGAGATGAACCGAGGTGTTTTGGAAAGAGCATGAAGTCGTGCCGTCGAACGGGCGGTAAGAATCCACTCTCCAGCTATTAGCGTTGATTTCTCGTATCATTGGTTCCTTTGGAGGTAGCAGGAAGGTGATGCCTGGTTTACCAATGTTTCCGAGAATTCTTCGGACGGTTGTTTTCTCCGCTAGCGACTCATATGGATCGCGAATCAACTGGGTCTCTTAGCTGACAGTCTATGTATGAAGTAGGTTCACTTACTGGACCAGCAACAAACAGTGAGTTGGTGGAAGAAAGAGCAATGACATCTTGTAATTCGCTGGGGGGTACATCGTAGACGCCGGACTCAAAGTACGAAATCAACGAGAACTTCATACTCAAGTTGTCCAAGCCGTCGTCCGAGAATTGAACCCATGGCCTCTCAAGTACGGTTCTGTTGAGAATACCTACATCGATGGTTACGCCTGGGAGATCATCGTACACTATAGCAGCGGTTGCAAGGGCTTGCATGGTCTTTCGAAGTCTGTCTACTTTCGCACGAGGATGATACCGCATTACGCCAAAGAGAACAGCTGGATCCAGGAGGTTGTGCTGCAAGCACCAGAGGAAGTCTTGAAGTTCGATAAATCTGCTTATAAGACACACGGAGCGCAACCTTTCTTTTGTATATAGTGCTGCCGTGGTTGGATCGCCTAAGACGACATGATACGTGTTGGCATCGGGATCATCCGCTGTGATGACCTGCATCTGACTGTCCCAACATCTAAACCGCTCTCCGGCGTCCATGGTACCAATCTCTCCTGCTGGGAGCACGGCGTTGTGGAGATTCTCAGGGAACCACCGATGGTGGGTTGCGACACCAGGCGTTCCGTCATCGCTGTGAGGAAGAGCCGTTGCGACCGAATAAATGAACGGGGCCTTGCTTCTTGAGGAACCGCCGTGATGGGATTGTGAGGATTCCGGGAAGTGGCGGCTTTCGCCACATTGGTCGAGCCTAAGGCCATCCATATCTACATCAATAGATCCGTTAAGGTGCCCGTTGTTCAAGCCAACATTGGTCTGGTAACTGCCTCCACCGTTCGCCTTACGCGCACGCTTGCCATCTGATCTTACCGGTACCTGCACATATCGAATAAGGAAAGTGTCGGCGGGAGTTTCAGGCGGAGATACCCGAGCTGCTACGTGTCGGAAGAACATGACCTGAGACTCCACATCCTTGAATGCGTGCATAAAGCTCGCCGGTTCGAGAAGGTTGAAAAAGAAGGCGCTCTGCTGATTTTTGCTCGCCTTCGTGTCCGCGCGGATCAGGTTTTCAGACCTCCTTCGACCCAACTGTATCAATTTATGATGTAAATTATGATCACTGATCGCCCGTTGTGCGTAAGCGGAGGCGCCGTCTCTAAGCAACTTTAGAAACCTTCTGTCACTCTTGGAATCCTGCCGAACACCATCCAGGTAGTCTACCAAGGAGATGATGACTTCCGCAACCAAGTTGTATTCTGCTCCGCTTAGTCCCCACTCTGTAAGCACAGCAGAAAATATAACAAGGCTGAGCTGTGGCAAGGTAATCCTAGACTCGGCTCCCAAGACTCGCTCCGTAGGAACTGGTGGTCCATAATATCGGAGCTGCGCTAGAGATAGAGACCAATATACCCCGTTGTTTTCGAGTGAAGTGCGAGGGTTGGCTGACAAGCCTAGTGACATGACACCTCCTTCTCTCACTAGCGGGTCGTTCATTTTGACTTCGGCAGCCTCAGGACTATAGACGAGCATGTTGGGATAGAGATGCCATGCAGCAAAGGCCACGTGCGTAGCCCCGTTCTGAACAGCTTGCGGCACGCCTGCAATGAGCTTGTCCATCGTCTCAACAGCTGTTTTCCAAGTGTCGATGACGCCTGGATACACTTTGGGGTCTCTGCTCACGGGAAGGCCGAGGTTATCGACTATCAGCTCGAGCTGTTTCTGTTTGCGATGACAGAAATCGTTGGCGGTGCAAAGCCACGCCCGTACGCTGTTATCCCATGCGGTGAGCTCGTAGTGGGAAATGGGCTGTGCTGCAGCCATTACCAGCGAGCCATTGACTGGCGCTCCCCTTTCAAGCTCTTGTGCTATTTCTCTCTTGCGCCCGTCCACCAACTCTGCCCATATTGAAACGGCTTCCTCTGGCTTCCACATACGAGCAAGCATACAGGCCAGAAGGTGCACATGTATGGCAGAGTTTGACGAATCAGCCGAAGTAGCCGCTGCCCAAATGGCAGTCCCATCAACACCCACGTATTCGCCAAAGAATGTGTTAATGTACGGCTCCGCGATACTTTTCGAACCTTGGGCGATTTCCGACACGCGTTTGCCGTACGCTTCCAGAAGTCCAGGGGCTGCAGGGCAACTGCCCTGGAATAGCGCTCCAAGCTGTCTTGCCAGAATGTGAATCGCGCCGTTTTCTGCATTATGCTTGCGTATCGCCGTCAATGCGGATGCCAATGGGTCAAACTCTTTGGCTGCTTCCAATTTTATCAACGTGAAGTCGAAGTTGGCGTTCGCCGCTGCTACAGTAACGTCGCAGTATGCAGAGGCTAGTGAACCTTGGATTCTACCCACGGCCATTTGATCAACCAAACCTGTCAGAGACCCAAATCAGCAGAGTGGTAGGAGTCAAAATAGTGTAGTAATCTGGGAATTGCTAGATATCAGCATGCTTTCCGCCTGATGCTGCATCGATCATATAGAACCCATTACCCCACCCAGCCGTATCTGCTGCCTTGTTACCATGGCTGTGACGTTGCATCCTGAGGGATTGGGTAAAGATGTCTTTGGTGTACATCGGTCGTTCGTGCTTGGTCGAGACGAAGATACCACCTTAGTCCGACGCTTTTCCAACCAAAACGGCGAGCGCGGTGAGCGCTAGCTCCCGTAACTCTATAACAGAGACATATGTATGCGACATGTATCTATTCAGTGTAGCAAAGATATAGTGTTGAGGTAGTAAGTGTAACTAAAGCGTAGCAATGGTAAGAGGTGGTACTCGCGAGAGGGGATCAGCTGCTGGCATTTCAACTAGTTACGGTTAGGCTAGCGCGACTTTGCACCCAAGACGCAGCCAGTGCAAGTGCACACAGGCAAGATCAATAGTTTCTAGACTACACAAACGTACAGTTGGGTCAATAGCTCCTTGAATTATTGCGGAAAGGCGGGGAAATAGTCGAAGTCTTACAGCAAGAGTTACGTACTTGCTGCTAGTAGAAGTATGAGGAAGAACAGCCAACGTCTAAAAGTGTATGATAACTTCATTAATAATTTCTCAGTTGATATGTAGGCCATAACTCCTTTGCGACAAGTGGCTCTCAATACTTCTGCCATATCATTCTACTTGCACTTTTATCACTCACCCAACCTTCCTAACCACAACCCCAAACCAAACTTTAACACCAACCCACTTGCCCCCTCTACTCCCTACGCGCCCACACTCTACATCCTCCCTACTCATCGCCCTCTCCCTCACCTCAACAACCTCAAACCCACACTCCCCCGCCGCTTGAACAGTCTCCTCAACCGTGTGCGCGAAACTACTCCCCCTGACCTTAACACCCCGTGCATTGACAAACCCCGCCTGCGACACAGCGCCCATTTGCGCATGCATATTCGTGACGAGCGCTAAACCGTTAGGTACAAGGAGCGCGGCGAGCGTGGCGAAGAAGGGGAGGAGGGGGATATGCTCGAGGACGAGAGTGCTGATGACTGCGTCTACTGGACGAAGGCCAATACCATCGGGAACAGAAGGTAGAGGTGAGGCAGATGGGTGTGAGATGGTAGGAAAGCAGTCTGTGCATTCTAGGCGTAGAGATATGTTTTGCTCTTCCTTGGACTTGTCTTTGCTGTTGTGCATGAGTGGACGCAGTTTTGTACGAGCTACATCCAGCATTCCCCGCGAGAAGTCCAGACCCATTACTTCGACGAGGAGGTTTGCAGGCCAGGCGTAGGAAAGCAGTTTCGCTGTGTTGCGACCTGTGCCGCAGCCGAGATCGAGGAGGGAAAGGGTAGGCGTGTCTTGCGCACTCTTGGTACTACTACTCTTGCTGCTGCTAAGTGCGGGGGCAAGGAAGTCTGGTAGCAGCGTTTCAAGTTCCGCGTCGTCGATTGACTGCAGCATGTTGCCATCTGTGTCGTATATCGAAGCCCATTGGTCGTATGTATCTTGTGTGGGGAGGTGCTGGACGGATGTTGGGGGTTTCGGTGCGCTGCCTATATCGACAGGTGAGACGGAGGTCTGTGATTGCGCTGGCATCTCTTGATTTTGCTCTTCAAAGAGCGATGTTGGCTGGACATCCGGCGTCTTAGTCGTAGTGGCATGATTCACAGCCCCATAATCCGAGGGATCTGACTCGGTCGTAGAAAAAGAGGCGTTTACGTTGAAATCAACAAGCGACGTATCAAAGGTCCGATTAACGTCTGTCGGAATTGCCATTTTGGAAAGTTGAGTGTTTGTTCGTTTGTTCGTATAGTCTCAGAGTGGATGGTTGCCGTCAAACCCAATACCAAACAACAAATCCAAAAACCTGAGGAATACAGATCGTACCTCACGGGAGCCTGAAAGCGGAATATATATAGCCCGATGACTCTTGTCCACGCCACGCCACGCCCTTTTCTTCTCCCCTAACGGAATCATAATTGCCTATTTAGGTAGATCCATCATGTCGTGCAGCTACTACTTCCCGTAGATGACTCACAGCTGCATGCCTCGGTCCGGCTACTAGTTCGTGCCAATGCGAACGAACAAACGGCACCACAAACTGGTGATCTAAAAGGTCCATAACATGAACCAAATCGTGTCGCATATTAGATGCCGGATATGACATGCTTATCGTGTGCGATGCTCTCTAATGCTTGTGAGGTTACACATCTTTCGTAACAACCAAATCTTACACTTACACGCCTTCCGCCATCTTTACAAGCTACACGCCTTTCCACAATATATCCCTCCAAGCTAAGAAAAGTACTTCCCAACAACCCTCTCCCGATGCTTAACCAACCTCTCCCGCCCGACCAACGCATCCCGTAACCTTGTATCCACCCACCCCCTCCCCAACCCCTCATCCAGCAACAAATGCGTGTAGGCGAAAACACTCGCATCGAACAAGCCGGGCCCCTTTGCGCCGAAGAACCACTTGTCATCACCAAGTAGCATATCCAGGGCACGGAAAGCTTCTTCCGCCTGGCTGTACAGCGTCTCAGCGTTGACAACCGGGGAAAACTTGCGCAGTTCCTGTTCGGCAGCGAGGCGCAGGGCGCGGGCGAGCGTGAGGCGGACAAAAGCGTTGCGGGACGAAGGGAGTATGTACAAGGGTTCGGCGATTGCGGGGGCGTTGGGCGAGAGGTAGATTGTATAAAGCTATTATTTAATGCATTTGTTAGCAACTTATCTCAACAGAACTTCGCTCCCTCGTTTCTAGATTATAACGTACCCAAGCCCTCCGTATCCTATGATCCAACAAGCTCAAATACGCCTCGTATCGCGCGTCGCCCGGCTCTTCTATGCGCTTGTCTCCACGCGTATTCATCGCCCAGCGCTGCAGTTTCGCCGACGGAACGGGCTGTGTCTGTTTGTACGGGTCGGGCGACGAGGGGAGGAGAAAAGGCAGAGCGCCGCTGGGCGAAGCGTGGTTGTTCGCTGGTGCGATGCGGAACGGAATATGGCTGAATTTGAGGTAGGCTTGCCATTTCAGACAGGCTGGGTTCCACGATGGCGCGCCTGATGATGCGCCCTGTTCGCTCGCAAAAACGTATAGAATATGCTCATTGCGGTGCCGTGGTGCGCGTTGAGGAAGTTCGTTGACGGGATAGGTGTGCAAGGGAAAGCGGTCGAAAAGCTGCTTTATCGGCGTGGGGACGGAGAAGAGGCTGCTTCGTGACGACGGTGTGGATCGCTGGCTGCTCGGATTAGGGGTGGCATCGCCTTCGTTGGGTTGTGACATCATGGCTTCTGTGTGGGATGTGAGGTGGGCGGCAAAAAGTTCGCGATACATGTCTCGGAGGAGAGATGTGCTCGCCTAAACCTGCCGATCTGAGGTGTCAACTCCCCCTCTCCCAAAGTACGTCAATCGTTCAAACGAATGTACATCTACCAAGTTAGATATATTCATCACAAAAAAGATACATAGCATATACGATTAAGAGGCGAATATGGTCATGGGGAATCAATTTCTATACATCTGAGTCGTCATTTTCCTTAACGAGGCAACTATAGCCTTTCATATCTCATCAAAGCTCAAGTCCCCTATCCCAGCTCAAACAAACAAATCTGCTTGCGCAAACATTTAAATAAGCTGCTGGAACGCACGGTTGACAGGAGAGCGGAGAGGCTTGACGTCCTTGTAGAAGTCAATGGTAAGCTTAGCACGCTTGGCGATGCCCTCGGGGGTGAACTCGAATTTCTGCAACTCGTTAGCGTCTTCTCCGCTTCCTACATTTTGGGCTAAAGCTTACCTTGTAGACCTCCTTGTACGGGCCAGAGGCACCGAATCGGTTAAGACCAAACTGCTCGTGCGAGTACTTCGCCCAGCCAAGCGTCGACATGACCTCAACACTAAGAGAGGGAATGCCATCAGGGATGACGGAGAGCTGGTACTTCTTATCTTGCGCATCGAAGACCTCCATGCAGGGCATCGAGACGACACGGGCAGTGATGCCCTGGTCCTTGAGCGTCTTGACGGTCTCAAGACAGAGGGAGACTTCGGAACCAGTGGAAACGAGGGTGATGTCAGCACCTTCGTTCTCAAGAGCAACATATCCACCCTTGATACCCCTCTCGAGCGTTGAGCCCTCAAGCTGGGGCAGGTTCTGACGGGTAAGAGCAAGAATGGAAGGAGTGCCCTTGGATGTGAGAGCCATGTAGTAGGCAGCGGACGTCTCATTTCCGTCAGCTGGGCGCCAGACCATCATGTTGGGTAGGGCGCGGAAATGGGCGAGGGTCTCGATAGGCTGATGGGTCGGGCCATCCTCACCAAGACCGATGGAGTCGTGGGTGGCGACGTAGATGACGCGCTGGTGGGAGAGGGAGGACAGACGGACGGCACCAGCGGCGTAGGAGACGAAGTTGAGGAAAGTACCCCCAGCGGGGATGATGGTTCCGTACGCGGAGAGACCGTTCATGACGGCTGCCATGGCGTGCTCGCGGACACCGTACCTGATGTAGCGGCCAGCCCACTCACCGATACCAAGATCCGGAGGCTGGAAGTCAATGGCCTTCTTCCATCGGGTGTTGTTTGAGCCAGTCAGATCAGCAGATCCAGAGATAAGCTCGGGGACGACTTCGTGAATGGCCTCCAGAACGCTCTCGGAGAGCTTTCTTGAGGCGATGGCGGCGTCGGTGGGCTTGTATGTGGGGAGAGACTTCTCCCAGCCCTCGGGGAGATCGCGGGTCAGTCGGCGGGCAAGGTCCTTGTGGAGGTCCTTGTGCTCCTGGCCGTACTTCTCGAAGAGCTTGTTCCACTCGGCCTCAGCAGCGGCACCCTCAGCAGCGTGCTTGTGGTACTGGTCGTAGACCTCCTGGGGAACGGCGAACATCTTCTCGGGGTCGAAGCCAAACTTCTCCTTGACCTGCTTGATGTCGTCCTCCTTCAGGGGGTTGCCGTGGACTCCGCCGGTGCCCTGGAGCTTGGAGCCGAAACCAATGGTGGTGGTGAGCTTGATGACGGTGGGCTTGTCGGTGACCTTCTTGGCCTCGGCAATGGCCTTCTCAATGCCCTCGAGGTCAGAGTCGCCGTCCTTGACGTGCAGAGTGTGCCAGCCGTAGGCCTCGAATCGCGCCAAGACGTCCTCGGTGAAGGCGCACTTGGTGTCACCGTCAATGGAGATGTGGTTGTCGTCGTAGATAGCAATGAGGTTTCCGAGCTTCAAGTGGCCAGCCATTGAAGCAGCCTCACTAGCAATACCCTCCATGGCGCAGCCGTCGCCGAAGAAGGTGAAGGTGTGGTTGTTGATCAGGTCGAAGCCAGGCTTGTTGAAGACGGCCGCAGTATGCGCCTGCGCCATTGCGAGACCGACGGCATTGGCGAAACCCTGGCCAAGAGGGCCAGTTGTGACCTCGATACCGGGAGTGTCATGAGCTTCGGGATGGCCGGGGGTGATGCTGTCGACTTGCTGTAGGCTGGGTCAGTAGTCGTTCTACTGGAACAGCTCGATAGTGCTAGGGGTTACTTACACGGAAGTTCTTCAAGTCATCAATGGTGACCTTGTAGCCGAAGAGGTGGATCAGAGCATACTGAAGCATGCATCCGTGACCGTTGCTGTGCGCTTAGTCAGTATCATGGCATAGTATTTCGCGTGCAGATGGTTTGCAGTAAACGTCTCATGGCCGAGATAGGCCGCAAACATTGGAACCTCCGGTGCGCTCCGCATTGCACGGCTGCCCTATCCACACCAGCCAAAACCCGAAATGTATCAGAAATGCGCAGAGTTTACGTACGAGAGGACGAAACGATCGCGGTTGACCCAGTCGGGGTTCTTTGGGTTGAACGTCATGAACTTGTTGAACAGGACGTGGGCCACCGGGGCCATGCCCATAGGGGCGCCAGGATGGCCCGAATTGGCAGTGAATGTGGCATCGACCTGTAATGCATCTCTTCGTCAGCCATTGAATGCTTATATACACGCTGTTGCGTTGTGCGGGCGCGCAGTTGTTGGGCAGACGGTCCGATAGCGGGGTAGCAGCTTGGTGTCTATATGTGTTGATGGAGGGGGAGAAGACGTACCGCGAGGGTTCGGATGGTGTTGATGGCGAGCTCGTCGACCTTTCCGTACGGCATGATGGGCAGGTAGAATGTCGATTGGAGAATAGGGAGGAGAGAGAGCGGTGGTGGGTTGGGGAGGGTCTAAGATTTTGTACGGGTAGGGTGGGGTGGGTTTTGGCTATGCCCGCAAAAGTGACGACTGATTAACGCTGGTGGGGTGTCCACTACCCACCCAATCGCCGCAGCCCTCTCAACCACTCCGCCGCCCTCCTGTGTCTCGTCGCGTCTCTGAGTAAGCCATTCTCGGGGCCTAATCTCGTCCATAAATTCCTGACCGTCCCTTAGTAACCTCTTACCCTTTGCCGTCCACTGCCCGAGGGGGGGTCCATCCATTGCCGGCGGCGACAACGTTTGACCTTTGTACCAAGTATAGCCTGCCCTGTCTATCACTACTGTGCAACCACCAACCCCCAATTACTTTTACTATACTGTAAAACTTACAAAGACTTATCCTACGCGTGTCTGGCAAAAAGGCAGACGAGATGAAATTCTTCCGGGGCGGCGCTTGATCGCGTTCCACCGGAATCGGCGCCGCGGCCGAAACGGAGAAATCTACATGAGGCTCGGAGTTAGTCGCCAGATGCCAAAAAGCCGGCCATTTACCCTTATTCTCCGAGGGAAACCCTTGGAAAAGTCGGAGTCGATGTGGTCACGTGTCGTTGGTTGGGTGTATTTGATGTATAACGCGCGCCGTTGAGAAAGTGTTTCTTCAACATCTGACACTTGGACGTTCTTCGTATCGTGCCAAGACTGATGCGATGACGTCGATGAGCCTTGAGGCAGCGGCCAAACATGAGAAAATATGGTAGAAGATTTTGCAGCTATGGATCCACCATCCTATCGACAATCTGATTCTAGCAATGACGACGAACGACCTCGACCGACCACCATGCTGATGCTACTCTAAGCCAAAACGAAAAGAAATGAGTGCTTACTCGTGGGTATCTCGTACTGTACAGGAGGTGAACGCTAAGAAAAAGAAAAAAGACCGCCA
Source organism: Cucurbitaria berberidis CBS 394.84 (assembly GCF_010015615.1). Classification (NCBI taxonomy): domain Eukaryota; kingdom Fungi; phylum Ascomycota; class Dothideomycetes; order Pleosporales; family Cucurbitariaceae; genus Cucurbitaria; species Cucurbitaria berberidis. The sequence goes on from NW_024468936.1 coordinate 108,570, forward strand.
GCCAGTCTTGAGGGCGTCCGTCTATACAAGCCCCCGTTGCGCGTAATTACAATAAATAGTACCAAATGAAAAAAGACATGTTCAAAGAAGGTGAAGGAAGTCTCATCGCGCGCTCGCTCCCCATCCAACCGAGATGAACAGATCCTCGCCCTTGCGCGTAGGCGTCAATCTTGGAACCCAAACTGGACTCTTCATCCCCTCGGCATCCACGTCGACGTCTCTCCCTACATTGACCTCCATCATCTCGTCCCGTCGTCGCCGTACCTTGAGCGGCTTTACCGCGGCTGGCTCGTACATCATCGGGCTCTTCGCCCACACGCCGCTTTGCACTTTGCTTTTGCGATCGATCTTGGAGGCGGGAGTGGCCTCCCAGCTCTCCGTGCTGTTACTCCGCGTATGGCTTCGAGGATTGGCTTTTCGCGGCGGGCTGGTGAATGGGTCTCGATGTGGGCTGTTGAGGCGGGGACGCGTTTCCAGGAGGAGGGGCGGGAGGTCGTGATGCCGTGTTGCGGGCTCTGGCACTCGTCGAGGACTCTTCTGGGGTCGATTCGGGCTTTTGTGGTTTGGCGGGCTCCGAGGGCTGCGCGGGACGAGCTGGTTCGATGCCCTGGGCACCTTGGGATATCGAAGGTGGGAGATTGGTGATTCGGCCACAGGAGATAACTGCTTGTTGTCGTCCGACAGCTGTTTGTCGTCATCCTCATCTTCGGGAGTGGGATCGCTTCCGTCCGTCGTTTCGAAAGAGGTCTGTGAGGATAGCGAATCGCGAATGTTTGTCGATCGGGATGTCGTGCGCGAGACTGTGCTCAGAGACTTCTTCGGCCTGACTTGGACGGTTTTGGATGCATCTTTAGGACGGATAGAATGCGCAGGAGTAGCTCGCGGTGCGGGCGATTCACGCGTCGTAAGGTAGTAATCTAGTATGTCTCCAGTGTTTCCAGCATCACGTGAGCTCGCGGTAGTCGCTGTGGACTCCAAGGATGAGGACGAAGCCATCTGGATTGGCGGTGCTAAACGATGCGTGTGCGGCAATGGTCGATGTTTTGGCGTACGATTCGCAGGCATCTCCGCGGTGATGATGCGCTTGGGCTGGGGCCTATCGTGACGAACGGGGATATCTAGGAAAAGCTCTGACCTTCGTGATGTTTGACGACTGTCTGAAATGAGTGTAGGCGGCGGTCTTGAGGGCCGGAAATTTCGAATTGGCGGGATCGGAACGGGTGGCGTTGGCAGCAACATTGATGACCTTCGACGCGCCGGAGCATCATCCTCTTCAAAGACAGTGTTTTGCGTGAGCGTACTGACAGGCCGGAAGGGAATATAGGAATCTGGCTGGCTGGCAACAGTTGTCTGTTGCTTCGCCACGGCAAGGGCAGCGTTATCAGGCCCTGCAGGCTTTCCATCCAACTCAGCACTTATAGCCAGGCCAATCTGATCGAGTGGTAGTATTGACTCTGACGATTTGTTCGAGGTTCCGACACCAAGACGTTGTACGGGACGAGCAGGTTTCAGGCCGGCCAGATGACTCTTTGGCGGTGCCATTGGGAACTGTCTAGGTGGTTCTCGAATATCCTCCACCGAATCGTAGTCTGAGAATCGTCCGACCTGCTGTCGGAGGTATTGTCCCTTCTCGTTTGGGTCCATGACAAACTTTTTTTCTTTTCGTCTCCGTAAGCACACACTGAGACACATGAGGCCGATAGCCATGACGAAAGTAGCCACAGCAGCCACCGACAAGCCAGCGATTTGAGCTGGTGTCATCCTCGGTGGGGCTTCCTTGGCAATTGCCGCTGCAGCTGCAGTCGGAGATGCCGAAGAAGTAGCAGATGGAGTGACTGATATAGAGTCCACGAAGATGGATTGCGTTGACCGTACTTGAGTTCGCAGAGTTGATGTAGCTATCGAAGTGATTGTTGCGAGTGAACTAGAAAACGATGTCGACATGGCGCGAGGCGTACTGCTAGTAACGACTGTAAGGGCTGTCTTGGTTGGCATGACGGCGTGCTCTTGTCCAAGGCAGACGTTGTACGCGGACGTGGCGCTTCGATCAACCGTAGAGCAGGATGAATATATACAACCCAGAGCCACTTCACCCAGTGACTCTCCCATATTACTATAACGCGAGCAAAGACATTCGATATTCTCTTGAACAGTGCATGCTACCGGGAAGCGTTCGACCAGCGAAGCTTGTAGACATGCCTGTGCGCAAAGAGGGACGTCTTTTTGAAGCGCGCCTGGAAGCGAACTTGGTATGGAAGCGACGGTAGGAGCTGCCTCGAGTGGCGAAGCTGCGATTAGAGAAGCTGAAGTAATGCATAGCCTTTTGAAATGGCTCAAAAGCATAGTTGTACAATATCTGTACCAGTGTAAGCTGCATTTTTCGTGGGGCAATCATGGGCCAAGTGAACTCACGAAGAGATCTAGACATGAGGAAAATGCAAAAGAAGCGCTGAGCCGGCAGCGAAAGGAGCAAAGAAATTGAAGGAGAGAGATCAAGGAAATTCGTCAAGCATGCTCCGTCTCATGAAGTTTTGTTGAAGCATGGTCGACGGGGGGATGGTAGGTTGTCAATATGTACCGGCACCTTTGCCAGCCGCCGTGTAAGAGATGTGCCTACAGCCGCTGAGGCGTCATGTTAGTGGATTCTCGACGTCGTTGCTACCCATAGTTAGCGCTCGGAACATTCCTAGAGAATGATTGACCGAAAAGTCGTCGGTTGCATCTTGTTGTGATGCAAAGCGCTATTCTTAGGCGCTGACATGGTGGGCTAAGCGCTGGGATTAATGCTCGCCTACCACAACGACCAGTAGATGGTCGACCTTTGTGTACTTCTCGTGCAGAACACCAAAAGCGAGTCTTGGCCTACGTGTGCAACGCACTCCAGACTGCGCTTCAGTTAACCTGCGGGCTCGAATGATGTAGTTTTCAGTGATCGGTGACTGGTGCACCGCAGTGGTTCGTGAATGGGGTGACGCTACGATGGATCGTTCGACGAGGTGACGGCATCTGAGCCGCTGCCAGATTCGGCTTCTTGATTTGCTCGAATAATAATAATTCGTATCGCTTTACTTGATGTTGAGAATGAATGTAGACGTCAGTCGAGGCCAAGCAGCGGCTACTCCCGTGGTGTTGAGATGCCGCAAAAAATAAAATGACACAATACCCAACGCACTCGACAGATAGCAAGAAAATTCGTTTTCGCGCACAAGAAGCAGTGTTCGCTGCGCATTCGGGTGACTATTGCAAAAATCGTAGCGCTAAATAAGGCAAAGCACGCAGCAGGAATTCACTCTAGCACATCTGGCCAGGGATCAGGCCAGCATCCTCTAGAAATTGTGCTGTATTGAACACAGTGATGGCAAACAGACTGCACTTCGACAATTCGAGATCGAGGACGAGAAAGAAGCTTTTCAGTGGATGACAGAACTAGGCACAAGCCCAGAACAGCGGTATTCGGGGTCTACAATACTGGCTTGGCATTTTGCTAGCTTCTTGGTTGGTATCCCTCATCTGCTCCTCGAATGTGAAGCGTCGTGGAGGGGAGTTATATATCGGTCAGTCCGACTTCAACAAAAGTATCCACCAGAGCACAAGGCACACATGGCGTCACCTAGTCACCCATGGACGTGGGCCCCTTTTCACCCACATTCACATCTGGCCATTGCTTCCACGTGTTGTGGTAGATCTTCCCGTTCTTCTGACTCGCATCTCTCGTATAGAACCTTAATGGTCTGGGAGAAATTGCAAAGATGTCGCAACGGTTCACAATCGAATTCTCAGCAAATTCGATGTGGAAGGTTTCCCGATGAGAAGTGCCATATGGACGGGAAGAAGGTTCCAGGGGGTGTGATCGACAGCGCTACATTAGGTACAAGAAATGTCCATTCATGTTCAGACACAGCATCAGATGTTCCTGCTCACGCTCTAACATGATTTGGAAAATGGAAAAGCGAGGATAATAAGGAGAATTGTAGCCCCTGACGGCGTTGTGATTGGCTCGGGAAGGACGCGAGTCGGGGAGATGAGGAGCGATGCGACGGAGGTTTGGCGAGTGTTCATCAATGGGCCCGCTAGGCCCAGGAGGGTATCGATGAGAAGATACCCCGGTCATGGGCAGGGTTGGCTGGGGCATGGTGGTGAACGGGTGGCTGGCGGATTGGTGATGCTTTGCAAGACTGAGACATTGAGCGCCACGAGATGCTGGCGAAGGTAGAACAACAGCAGCAGCAGCAACAGCGAGTGCGTCTGAGGCCAGGTTCTTGCCTGCAGATGCAAGACACGGAGGGACATGATATCGACGGCGTACGCAGCCAAACGCAATAGCGTTTCAAATCTCGCCTGGGGTCCGTTGGCCGCGGCCCCAAGCGTCGGGCCTGTTCCTTTGATGGGTCAAAAATGGGCCCCTAAATTTCTACAGGCCTTCTAGAAGAGCTGCTAGTCGACCTCAGGCGGAAGCTGAACTGCCATCTAGCAGTGCGTAGAGCACAGGGCTGTCAGGGCCACCTCAGGTCGAACAGGTGCAACAAAGGCTCTCGGGGGCGACGGGAAAGACCTTGCGACGTGCAGAGAGAGGCTGGAGACTCGCAGCGACGGGTCCTGCGGTGGCCAGAGCCGATTGCTAATGGCGACTTATGGTGAGCAAACTGTGCTGTACTGTCATATCAAGTCAAGTCTGTCTCCCAGCGTAGCGGACGAACAGGCGGGCAGGGACCGTAACCGTAACCGTGACAGGGACAGTGACAGTGACAGTGACAATGACATGATTATTAGATGTGTAGATCACCCCTAATTACTGATGAAATGATGGCGACGATGCGTTCGGAATGCTCGAGCTCGTCAAGCAGCAGCAGTATCGTCGATAATAGACACCCGAGGCCACAGCCGTGGTCGCAGCAGCGGACAGGCAGACAGATGTCGGATGGGTGATGGTCGTGGTACAGCAGGGGGCCCGAGCGCAGAGCTAAGCTCTGGCGTTGCTTCCTTTCATGGATGCCGTGCATCACTTTTAGGGCAAGCGCGACTCTCCTTTCGCAGCCTCTCCCCCAAAAGTCGGCTTGTCTCTCTTACTCTGCTTGCTTCAACATCTCGCCGCCTCTGCTGCTCTACCGGCCCATCTTTTGTCAATCGCCTGCTGTGCAACCTTCGGCCCATTGCACTGCGTCTCTGTTTCCTGCCCGTGACGCTGAGCCGCCGCGAATTGACAGCCCCCAGCCGCTCAAACCCCCGACCGACCTTGCAGCTTTCCCTGAGACCCGTCGGAGCGAAGCGAGCCTCGTCTTCACTCGCCAGCCAGCCAGCCATCCCTTCACCTCCATCCTCTCTCCGCCATTCATCCCTTCCACATCTGGCAGCAGACACAGTGCTCTGCAGCCTTTGCACCAACAGGTGAGCGCCTTTCCGTCAGTCGCACTTTGCTCGCTTTGGCTCTGGCCGCCCAAGCGACGCTGTCGCAAGCAAACAAACACCCGGCGTCCCTTTGCGTCTTGCCCCCGGCCAAAACCACCGAGCATCTGCACTTCCCGCGACTTGTCGCTTGCCATTGAGTCGGTTATTGACATTGTGCCAAGGTCCGCTTCACGAAGCATCCCCTACCTACCTCCACCCTAGTAATCGAATCGAATCCTATCCACAGCCGCCATCATGGGTTGCGGAATGAGCACAGAGGAGAAGGAGGGCAAGCAGAGAAATGAGGAGATTGAGAACCAGCTCAAGCGCGACAAGATGATGCAGCGCAACGAAATCAAGATGCTGCTGCTCGGTCAGTACTCGTACCATGGTCGTGATGAAACAAGGGTCTAACTCCCCGCACAGGTGCTGGTGAATCCGGCAAGTCGACGATTCTCAAGCAGATGAAGCTCATTCACGAGGGCGGCTACTCACGCGACGAGCGGGAGTCGTTCAAGGAGATCATCTTTAGCAACACAGTGCAATCAATGCGCGTCATTCTTGAGGCCATGGAGTCGCTCGAGCTGCCTCTCGATGACCAGCGTGCCGAGTACCACGTCCAGACCATCTTCATGCAACCCGCACAAATCGAGGGCGACAGCCTGCCACCGGAGGTTGGAAACGCCATCTCGGTGCTCTGGAAGGATGCCGGTGTGCAACAGTGCTTCCAACGCTCGCGCGAGTACCAGCTCAACGACTCTGCCAAATAGTGAGTAGTCGTGCACCCGGCACTAAGGGGTGTCATACTAACGAGCACAGCTACTTCGACTCGATCGACCGTATTGCCGCTCCCGACTACATCCCCAACGACCAGGACGTACTACGGTCGCGTGTAAAGACGACGGGTATTACCGAAACCACCTTCATCATTGGTGACCTCACCTACCGTATGTTCGATGTCGGTGGTCAGCGATCAGAAAGGAAGAAGTGGATACATTGCTTCGAGAACGTCACTACGATCCTTTTCCTGGTTGCCATCTCAGAATATGACCAGCTGCTCTTTGAGGACGAGACTGTCAACCGTATGCAGGAAGCTCTCACCCTATTCGACTCCATTTGCAACTCGCGGTGGTTCGTCAAGACATCGATCATTCTCTTCTTGAACAAGATCGATAGGTTCAAGGAGAAGCTGCCCGTCAGCCCCATGAAGAACTACTTCCCCGACTACGAGGGTGGCCCAGACTACGCTGCGGCATGCGATTACATCCTCAACCGATTTGTCTCGCTCAACCAACACGAGACCAAGCAGATTTACACTCACTTTACCTGCGCAACCGACACGATGCAAATTCGGTTCGTCATGGCAGCAGTAAATGGTATGTTACACTTGAAGCAAAGCATCACTAGGGCAGCACTAACGCTTGACAGACATTATTATCCAAGAGAACCTTCGGTTGTGCGGTCTAATATAATCAAGACATGGAGGAGTAAACGAAAATCTTTCAAACTTGATCTTGAGTCACGGGTTGCATGAACACACCATGTCATCCACAGGCGTTGTGGGCATTGCGCTTCTTCTGTCAAGTGGCCTGCTTCCATGCCCGTGTCGTTCTTCTTTGATACCCTGCGGGCGGGCTTAGTGGTCCTGACACCTGCGAAGTGGTCTCATACTATTTCTTTGCCTTTTTTTTATTATCCCTGTTCCTCACAGCAAAGAGATTTTCTTGACGGCGAAAGCGAACTGAGAGGAGCAACGTTGCTAAAAGAGCTTTATTTTCCTAATATCGTTCCTTTCTCGTATCTACCTATTGAACATGTCTACTTGGGTGTGGCGAATTTCCCTTTATCTTGCGAACATTGTGTGTAAACTCGAGCTGAATTGCAGCTTTCTGTGCGATAGGTAGTGAAATGATTGATTAGTCTGAATGATTCCTGTGCACTGTGCGTGTAGAATTTTGACATGTAAAAGTGTTGGCCCTGTTCGTCAATAGTGATTGCCACCTTACTCTCTTCCCGCACGCCTTGTATATCAGCCACCATCTCCGGGGTTAGCAGCCGGATGCAGTGTGCAGTCACAGTCCGTATGCAGTTACTTGCCTCGCAACATGTCCGTTGATTAGTTGGGTGTTGATTGACAAGGCGTGAGGTTGTTCAGCTAAGCTAAGTAAATATCGTTTACATGCTAGGTAGAGAATTCATCTGGGTATGCGGCTATTCTAGGGGTTGGCAAAGGGTACAACATGTGTATGGCTGATAGGGGGCACCACTCTAGGTTTGTGGTACAGGTAAGTAAGGTTTAGAGGGGGGTAGGCTACATTTAGTATCTGTAGAATAGGCCTCTCGACTATATCGTTTCTTCTCATGCAGTACTTATCTATTGTCCTATGCTAACATTATCCCGTGCTATACTGTATGGGATATCATCTTATACTTTCAACATATTTCTGTGCATACCTATATTTTGTCGCGCTTTTCGTTTTTCTATTAACTGATAGAGGGGATTTACCGGTTTGTATTTTCTTGTGTCTATTTTGTGATACCCCATCTTGTTGTCCATATAAAACTCTATAAAAATATAAAACTTGAAGAATACTGTCAACAAATGCCTCGACGGGAGCGGTGCTGCATGGTGAGTGAGTTGTATAGATGCAAGACTGGGGTTCAAAGTGAATGCACGTGGCGTCGTTCCATGCTAAGAATGGACAAGTGGATGATCTGGTTCGTCCGCTTTGGTTCGGTGTCAGTCTTGGGTCACGTACGAGCTACAAGTAGCCTGATAGACGGACTGACGACGGGCCAGTGTTGTGGAGAGGGGGTGCAATGACGTGATGGTCCTCATGAATGGTGCTTCCGATTTGCTATCGGACCTCTCGGTAGACTAGCCCCCACCATGACGATGCCCCAGGGCTCAATTTGGGTGGACAGGATGATGTAAAGGGCTGTCAGAAAAGGGTCAAGGATGGTGCATGGTGCCACTCAGGAACGCGACGAATTGGGACAGAGGCATTATGGGCTGTAACCAGCAGCCCAAGCTGTTTACACGCTGCACACTAAGACTCGGCAATCAGCCGTCTGAGAGATGCGAGAGACTCAGGCGGGGCGAGGAATGCTTCTAGACTACGCCGGACTAAAGGTGGAAGGTGACGTTGGAGGAGTAGAGTGCCAGTACGGTACGGTACGGTACATGCGGCTAGACGTCGTTGTTACCACCCGTGGAGTGGACTCGTGTAGAGCTCTAGACTCGCAGATAACAAACAAAGTGCCCCCCTCCACGACGCAGCATGTCACTGCGGTAGTTCAGTAGGCGCCCCCTGGAACCACACAAGTCCAGATGTCAGCCTTAGGCCTTGGTGGGATAAGCATATCCACATGGTGAATGCGGCACTGTGGCATTGCGGCATTTGCGGGCCACGCTTGATTGCACCCACCATGAAGAGGGTACAGAGAGTGAATGGAATCGAATTGAATTGGTGAAGAGGGTGATACACATTCCGATTGCCCTGTTGGTGCCTTGAAGTTGTGGCTGCTTTAATGGCGGGAGCACAGCAGAAGTGACGGCCGGCTCGCCCGTTTCATGTCGACATGTTGGAAAGGTCAGCTCTAAATATAAGCGCCTGGAGCAGCGTCTCTTCTTCTTCTTCTGCCTGAGGAGCTCTGACACCGAGTGGCGGCTGCTTTTGTACATGTTGGGCTTGGATTGCGCACTGGTCGTCCATGTCCTCAAGCCCGCACCCACACCCACACCACACCACACCACGACGACAGCCAGACAGACCACAAAGTCAGCCGCAAGTTCCGGCAGGGGCTCCTCCCATCTGCGCCGCAAAGACGACTGCGGGCCTTTCTCCTTCAGCTACGCGCGTGCACATACATATATCCCCAGCTAGGTACGTAGGCTAGGCTGAGACGCCCGCCCCCAAGTCTCTCCTCCATTCACCTTGTTCGCCCTCGCAACGCATCTCGACGCTTCCCAGACGTTTCGTCGCATCTTCACGCTTCACAGCTGCATGCATTGAGCACGCAGGCCTGGCACTCCGCGGCGCCCGTTCAAGCAATCTTGGCTACCGCGGCCCAGAAGCAGGTTCCGGTCGAAGCGGTCGGACGCGTAGCCCATCATGCCGCGACCCACGTTTACCAGCAAGCTGTCCCTCCCCAGCCGCTTCAAGTACTCAAACTCCAACACCACCAGCGGAGCCAAACTGTCCCCTACCAACATCCCCCCAAGTCGCACCGGCAGTCCCAAGCGAGCAATGGCAGCAGAACAAGCAACAAAGCCAGGCCTGGTGCTGAGGGCGAATGTAATCAAGGTGCGACTGGCCGAGCTCCCCCGCGGAGGAGAGCTCCAGCTAACCATGGGCTGCAGGGCAGGAATCTCGCTGCAAAGGACCGTAGTGGCACATCTGACCCTGTGAGTGCGCCCTGCAAATCCAAATACCACCATATTTGGCCTCTTCTAAGAGCTATATATTGTGTTGGCTGCATAGAAGAAGCTGACCGTGGCGGCTAGTACCTCGTCCTCTCTCTCGGCGATGCAAAGGAAGCCACCCCCACTATCAACAAGACACTGAACCCAGAATGGAACACGACGCTTGACTTGCCCGTTGTGGGCGAGCAGAGCCTCTTGCTCGAAGTCTGCTGCTGGGACAAGGACCGTTTTGGCAAGGACTACATGGGCGAGTTTGACGTCATACTCGAGGACCAGTTCTTGAACGGCCAAACACTGCAGGAGCCGCAATGGTTTCCCCTCCAGTCACGACGCTCGGGGAAGAAGAAGTCGGTAGTCTCTGGCGAGATCCAGATCCAGTTCTCCCTTCTCGACGCGAGCAACCCGGCCGCTGAACCGCATCAGATCCTGCAAAAGCTCCTCGCCATCGCGGGACAGACGCCAAGCCCAAATGAGGAAGAGGAGATGTTGCTACTGCGTGGCGACAGCAATGTTACAGACAACGAGGACGAAGAAGACAGCTCCGACGAGGCCCAGGACGAGTCGAAGAAGGCTGAAAAGAGGGAGAAGCGGCGCAAGAAGCTCAGGATGGCTAGATTGAAGAAAAAGGCCAAGCAGATGAGCGGCTACGAGTACTCAAGCAACGGCGACATTGCAGGCGTCCTCTTCCTGGAGATCCAGAAGATTACAGATCTGCCCCCAGAGCGCAATGGTGAGCTCCTTTCAGTCATTCTCTCTACGCACGCGCTGACCCATTTCCTTTAGTAACGAGGACTTCGTTCGACATGGACCCCTTCGTCGTGACCTCGCTCGGAAAGAAGACGTACCGCACGCGAACAATCAGCCATAACCTCAATCCCGTCTTTGAAGAGAAACTTGTCTTCCAAGTCTTGCGCCACGAGGTGAACTACTCGGTCAGCTTCACCGTCGTTGACAAGGACAAATTCTCTGGGAATGACTACGTCGGTACTGTCAACTTCCCGCTTGACAAGCCCGTCTCAGTTTCTCCCCAAGCAGACGCTGAAACTGGTCTGTACAAGCTCCCTGAGCCCTCAGACTCCCCAGGTCTTCCGTCTGAGACGAGGAGATCCCGCTTCCGCCTTCCAATGTCTCGTTCTTCCTCTGCCCACAGTCTTTCTCGTCTCGGTCGGCCGTCTTTGAAGAAAGAGAACTCGTCCGGCTCGCTGTCTGTGAAGGACTCTACTGGTTCGCTACCTCTCGCGCCGACGAGCGCGCCGCAAGACGCCCAGGGCAACCTCGCGCCTGGTGGTGCAGTCAACATCAATCCAACTGCCGTTGACGACGAAGATCTCAAGATGTATACCCTTCCTTTGGAGATGAAGAACAAGGACCGTTGGGAGGACAAGCACAACCCAACAATCCATATTCGGGCCAAATACCTCCCGTACAAGGCTCTTCGACAACAGTTCTGGAGGGCTATGCTCAAGCAGTACGATGCCGACGACAGCGGCCTACTCGACAAGGTCGAGCTCACCACCATGCTGGACACGCTTGGTTCTACACTGCACGGGTCGACGATTGACAGTTTCTTTGCACGATTTTCTGCTCAGCACAACGGCGACGAGCTGCTTACCTTTGACGAAACTGTCATTTGCCTCGAAGACCAGTTGCAATCGACCGAGCAACGAGACGCAAAGAGGTTCGGACCGTCCGGCTCGGGCTTCTTTACGCCGGGCACCGAGACCCCTTCGTTGGCATCTGGGAGTCTAACACCGATCAACCAGAATCCCTCTACCGTCTCCATCCCAGCGCTTGAGACCAATGTCTTGGGCAAGGAGGGCGAGGAGGGCGAGCATATTCAACAGAGTGACGACCTGGGAGACGAAAAAGGAGAGGAGCACGTTATCGAGATCCGCGAATGCCCCATTTGCCACCAGCCCAAGCTGAACAAGCGATCCGATGCCAACATCATCACCCACATTGCTACGTGTGCTAGTCAGGATTGGAGGCAAGTCAATAACATTGTCATGGCCGGTTTCGTCACTTCTAGCCAAGCCCAGCGAAAGTGGTATTCAAAGGTCATCACCAAGATTTCGTATGGCGGGTACAAGCTTGGAGCCAATTCCGCCAATATCCTTGTCCAGGACCGCCTCACTGGCCAGATCAACGAGGAGCGTATGAGCGTGTACGTTCGTCTGGGTATTCGATTGCTGTACAAGGGGTTGAAAGCCAACAACATGGAGAAGAAGCGAAGTAAGTGGCTCCAGTGAGCATTTTGTACCCTGTCATTCTAATGCGTACCAGTCCGCAAGCTGCTCAAATCCCTCAGTATCAAACAGGGAAAGAAGTACGATGATCCCGCGTCTGTTGCGGAAATCGCACCCTTTATCGCTTTCCATCAGCTTAACATGAACGAGGTGCTACTGCCGACTGAGCAGTTCAAGAGCTTCAACGAGTTCTTCTATCGTGCTCTGAAACCAGACGCTCGTCCATGCTCTGCGCCCGAAGACCCAAGAGTTATTGTTTCTCCTGCCGACTGCCGGTCTGTTGTCTTCAATTCGATCGACTCGGCGCAGACTATCTGGGTCAAGGGCCGCGAGTTCACTGTCGAGCGTCTGTTGGGTGATGCGTACCCTGAAGACGCGAAGCGCTATCATGGCGGTTCTCTTGGTATCTTCCGACTCGCACCGCAGGACTACCATCGCTTCCATATCCCGGTTGACGGTGTTCTGGACGAGCCCAAGCTGATCGAAGGAGAGTACTACACCGTCAACCCAATGGCTATTCGGTCATCCCTTGATGTCTATGGCGAGAACATCCGCGTTTTGTGCCCCATTGACTCGGTCACCCATGGACGAGTCATGGTCATCTGCGTTGGTGCGATGATGGTGGGCAGCACTGTCATTACACGCAAGAAGGGCGATCAGGTGAAGCGTGCTGAAGAATTAGGCTACTTCAAGTTCGGTGGCAGTACGCTGCTGGTTCTGTTTGAGCCCGGCCAAATGAGATACGATGATGATCTTGTTGACAACTCCAAGTCGGCTTTGGAAACTCTGGTGAGTGTAGTCCTTTCTATTCACAAATAACCAAAGCTAATGGCCGTACAGGTCCGCGTTGGCATGTCCATAGGCCACAGCCCCAACAGAGCAGCCCACACCCCCGACCTGCCCAAAGACAATCCTACCATGGAAGAGAAGCAGGAGGCGAAACGCCGCATCGAGGGCAGTCTTGCGCCACAGGGTGAGGTAGGACCTGTGCCCGGAGCCGGGTTCTAGGCTTGAATCGTAGAGCGTACGTGCAGGAAAAGTAGATAACAAAAAAGGCTAGGCATATGTTTGGAGGCTGAGATAACGACTTGATGATAGTATGAGAGCATATGGAATGGCGGCGTGGGTGCTGCCTTTTTCTAGGCGTTTTGAGCGGTTTGGTCTGAGTTGGGCGTGGGGCGGCTGTATATACATATACACGTAGAAGAGCACTCTCGTTAGTACATGTTCAAAAGTATCTTGCAAGTGTGTTGGTAGAAGGTGAGGTCATGTGGGTCGCTTAGTCAACGGCATGTAACCCTGTTTGGGCTTAGCTTTGTTGTTGTTCAGCAGGAGCAACGCACCGGCTCTGCCCTGTTCCCGTGCAAGAAGGCCTCCCCTCCACAACGCCCCAGAATATTCGCATTACCCCCAAATCAACACGAGCCGACCTACAAATACCAGCCAGACCTCCCTTCGATTGCGCGCCCCCCGCCGCCCCAACTCGGCTGTCGCAGTCGCCCGCTTGTCGCGCCCATGCACGCGCTTTGACCGATCGCCCCAACCGCGAACCACGCAAGCAACCGGACTCATGACCTCCATATTCGCGCGCTCTCCTCTCCAATCGCTCCCCATGGCCACAAATCGACCTACGACGCGACGAAGAAGTGTAAAACAAGCGTTCGACGACGACGAGGCCCCCGCGCCGAAGCGCTCAAAGACGGAAGTAAACGGGGCGAGCAAAAGGGCGAATGGCGCAGGGGCTACCAGACCAGCGAAGAAGGCTGCGAAGGCAGCATATGACGAGGACGACGATGGCTTCCAGTTCTCGCGTCGCACATCTCGGAGGGTTACGAAAGCGCCGGTATCAGAGCCAATACCGGAGCACGACGTAGCGAAACCCGCGCGGACTGTAGACGCGCAACCTGCCAAATCTACCTCGCGGCGGAAGAAGACGTCCATTGCAACAATTGACGAAGAGTCCTCAGACTCGCAGAAGCGGCGGCGGTCAACACGTTTATCCGGCGACAAGAAGCAATTGGATGCACGACCGCAACCCACAGAGCCTGTCGCAGCGAAGCGCACGAAGAAAAGCGTGTCGGCCGAGAAGGAAAGGAAGAAGCAGATCACCCCAGCTCCGGAAGCGCAGTCAGACGCGAAAGGCACCTTCAAAGGCGTGCAGACCCCGACACAAAATGAGCTGCAGGTTGTGAAGACGCGCGACCCGAACGCGCAGAGGATCATGCTGCCTTTTGCGGACACGCCAGTCATTACGCGGAATAAAGAAATGCGGAAGGGCAGCAAAGATGGGCATCGGAGAAGCAGCACAGGCTTGCGAGGCAGAAGAGCGAGTTCGCTGATTGATAGCGGCATGTCGAATGGTGAGTGAATTGGAAACGGCGTTATAGAGCGCTTTCAGCTGTATTTCAAAGTGCCGAGAATGTGCGTGTGGTACATGAGCATGCTAACAGTCCTGCAGCCCTACCACATACCGAAATCGAAGCCCGCGATTTTTACAAATACATCGAGCAAAGTCTCCCCGAACCGCGGCGGATGAAGCAGCTTCTCACATGGTGCGGAACACGAGCGCTACCAGCAAAACCATCGGGAGATGTTAAGAACGCGAATGCGATTATGGCGGCGCGAGCAATACAGCAGGAGCTCATTGACGATTTTGCAAGCAAACCAGAGCTTTCGGATTGGTTCAGTCGGGTACGTTAGGCGTTGATCAATTATTACAGGCTTGGATCTAACAATTCTACAGGAAGAAACAGTGCGGCCACCTGTGGTCAAGAAACCGAATCCACAGAACGAGAAGAATCAAGCTACGCTACAGGAACTGGAGGATGAAGTCAAACGGTATGCTCGTGAACGACCCGCGTAGGTATGTAATACTAACATTGAAACAGCCTCGAAGACGAGATGGCAGCCTGGGAAGCCCTCGCATCGACACCAACGTCCATGGCTCCACCACCCGCGCCCTCAATACCTACACAAACACCCACACTAACCGACATCGACGCCTCCCTCCTCGACCCTGCACAAGCCGCCATACTCTCCTCGCTCCAATTACCACCACCACCCCAACAACCACAACCGCACACAGCATCAGATCCCCAACCACCACTACCACAAACATCCTTTACTTTTACCTTCACATCGCCCGCCGCCCTCCAAACGCACCTTACCCACCTCGCCTCCTCGCTCGAGCCCAACATCGATCTCTTCGCCGACGGCGTGCACAAGATTGAACAGTACCAACGCACAGCAGAGCGCGTCGCAGATCGCATCCTGGGTTCTGCGGCGCGCACGCTGGACGAGCGGGAGAAGGAGACGAGGGAGAGAGTAGGGGCCGAGGGAATTGGCGTGGGCGATGTACTGAGGGGGTTAGCGGGTGTTTTGGCGGATCGGTGAGATGGGTTGGGCATTAGGAATAGCGATTAATGCGGTCACCTGTCAGGCTGGTAGCTTGGTGTTTTTATTAATGATGTGCCCCATGTGGATAGATTTGCGCTTGAATTTGCCATTCCCTTGTTGCCGTTGTGACTTGCAATGGAATGGGGAGTCGAGTTCTACGAGGCTAAATGACATTCATGACTGTGAGGGGTTTTTTCCTTCCACACTTGTTTTTCTGTTTGGTGGTGTTCCTCGTGCATCTTCACAGTGGGATGTAAATAACTAAACCGATTTAACTGTATGCGAGATGAAGAGTACGTGTGGCGTATTTCTGTGTCATGTTTGATAGATAGTACTAGTGTCGTTCCATCTACATAACATCATACATCGGACTGACAGACTTGCACTCAGATGCCTTGTCCGCTCTCGTCATAATCTCATCGCTCCGAACAAACTTCCTCTTAGAATTCGTATTCCATATTCTACCCCCCTTCGTTAGGTTAGAGTTCACTTCAGTTCCCAACACTCCACACCGCCAGCCTCCCCAACCCATCGTCCAGACTCAGCGCAAAACCCAGCGTCACGCGCAGGAAAAGGAGGCGCTGCTCTAGATAGCGCAGTTTCTCCACGTCAGTCACGACGAGTTGCGCGGCTGAGCGGCCGAGGAGTTGCTCCCAGGCGGCATCGGAGAAGATGAGTTTGCCGCTGCCGATTTGGCCCGTTTCGTCGATGATGGAGTTGAGCTGTTTATCGTTGGTGTCAGTAAAAGATATGGGTTCTATTGTGAGAGTGTGATGACAAGAAATCTTGATATATATTTGAGATGACTTACAATCCGTGGATTAACACGCAGCGCCACAGGCCGTCCACACTGCTTACATGGTGCCGTCACTGCATTAGCGAAAATGGGAATCCCGCAGCACTCGTTGCTCATGAGCATGTTGCGCTTGAACGGCGTGACGACGTTGAGTCCAGTCATGATCACAGAGAGATAGCCGATGAGCTTCTCCTGCGGATTCGAGCGCGCAAAGTCATCTACATCCGCCAGCGTATACAGCGCTCTCACTGCCGCTTCTTCGTATCCAGATACATCGACGTCCGGGAACGGGGGGTTGACGTGCTCTTTCTTCGTGAGACGCAGTGCTAACGCGCGGAGACGTCGCGCATCGCCCATGTCCGGGTCGATATCGACGCGCGAATTGCCATTCAGGGTGAGTTTCGCTGTCTTTTCGATACGCCAGCCAGGACTGGAGATGAGTAGCACCGTTTTGGAGGGCTGGAAGGAAGATGCCGAGTCGCACAGGCCGCCGTAGAGAGTCAGTGAGGCGTCGGCTGTGTCGTCAAAGATGCCAATGTAGATGAGTTCGGAGGTTGTGTCGTTGCGGTTTATATCTATCGTTACATCTCAGGTCAACATATGGTTCCGTGGATGTAGGACAAGAAAAAAGGAGCAACTCACACCTCTTCCTCGCCCCAATGCTCTTCACACAGACGAGCAGCTTTGGCTCTTCGACATCGTAGCCTCCATCGGCGAAACTCTTCAGCGTCATCAATCCAGGCAGTGTTTTCGAGTCCCGACAGTTAAACGGCCTCTTGAACTGCGTCCCATCATCACTATGCTCATGCACCATGAAGTGACAGTTCCTTTCTCCCTCTGGGAAGATACTCGTAAACAGCGATGCAGAGCTAGGCGCCAACGAATTGTGGTCCGATGAGTTGGAGATGTGCACCGTCCACAGCGTCACCAGCTGTCCCAGTCTCACCGTATACTGTGTATTCGCGTACCAGAGCCGAACTGTGAGCACGCCCGTGTCGTCGGCGAGCATGATCTTGAGGCATCCTTGGGCTGCTTTGTGGGATTTGCTAGGCCTCGCCGTGTCGTACAAGTTTACTACTCGGCCCATGAGCGTGAGGTTGCGGGGCCCAGGCTCAAGGGAACCCAAGTCGGCTTCATCGTAGTCGAGTGTAGGCTGGAGAATGTCACGATTTGGAGAAGAGGTTGAGGATGTTGACTTACAGTCCACGCATTCGGCGGTGAGGCATTTACAGGAAAGAGTGTTGACTGCACTTCTTCGGCAGTGAAGCCATCGCTGTTCTTGGTCGGCGAGGGAGAGAAATAAGACTGAATTGATGACGACGATGGCATTTTTTGGTCTGTTTTCTGGTGTGGGATGGTGAGTGATGGAGGTATTGGTATGGTCAGATCCGAGAGGAAGGAACGCTCCTTCCCGTAGCATGAGCTGCACCTACCCCATAGACACGACCGAAGGTTATGATTTGGACCGCTCAGAAGATACAGCCTGGGAATCGGCCCGTTTAGCTCACCTGTCACTGCACGTCAGCCTTATTTGTTTCCATCATGAGTTGGATAAGTTGGAGTGCGATGTTGATGGGAGGGTAAGGTGGAAACAGCATGTAGCCGAGGGGCAGACACTTCACGAGATAGCACTGATGATGGAGTTAGAGCTTGACAGTCGTCAATCTGTGTTTTATATTGCTGTAAGAGAGTGTATAGAGTTGGCCAAATCAAAGCTCGATCCTCATGAATACCATCTAGATGTTATCCTCTTCGTGTATCGCTACCAGTTTGCATCTCACAAAGAGATACCACCCTTTCAGACCGGCAAGAGTCTAAAACAGTTTGTGCTCCAGCGTCATGTCGTTTTCTGGCTCAAGACCGACGCAAGCGCGGAAGATGTTGGTGAGAGCAGCACGCTGCTTGGCGAGTGCATTCACAACAGGGGTGCCGGCAGGCGTGAGAGGTGCCTTGAGCATGTAGCTGAGCACACTGAGAACGCTGTGGAAGCCAGAGTACTTGGCATCGCTGGCCTCAGCACTGCTAGCCTTCCACTGAACACGTGTCATGATCTCGGCGACAAGGACCAAGTCGATGATCAGAGGTGAAGCCAGCAGAGAGTCCTCGCAAACGTTGAACAAGCTGATCGTTTGATGACCGTCCAGGAAGATCTCAGCATAGTACTCATCAAGAGCACGCTTGTCGTCTCCGACAGCGGGCATGTACTTGATGACGACACAGTGATCAGGGTGCTCGCCCTCCTTGTACAAGACGTTGTTGGCAGCGACCATGTCGTCGACTACGTTGGACTTGGAAATCTCCTTGGAGCGGAACTGCTTCTGAGAGCTGAGGTTCATGCCGTCGTTGTTGCCGAGGTGGTTGTAGCTGGCAATGGAGGTGAGCTTGATACCGGCGTTGATCATAAAGTCAACGAGAGCAGACTTCATCTTGGTCTGGCCCGACTTGAAGTCATCACCACCGATGAAGGCATTGTGCTTCTCGGCAAGCTGGATGGCGCCAGGGACGAAGGTGTTCTGGGGAGAGCCGTTGATGAATGGGACGCCCTCAAGGATGGAGGCAACCGCGAAGACAGTCGAGGGGGAGACTTCTTCATGGCCATTCTCGATAGCCTTCAACAGGTTGTCGGCAGTGTCGTTGACGCCCTCAAGGATGTCGGCATAACGCTCTGTGTTGGCGGTCCACTGCACGATGACCTTGTCGAGGTTGTTGGCGGCCTTGAAGTCACTATCAACGTGTCAGCATGTATGGATTTCAAACTGGAACTGTGAACCTACCGGATATCTTTGCGAATCTGCTCAACATGGGCCGTGGAAGCCTTGGTACCCTCGAGGATGTTGTCGGCGCGCTCCTCCTGGTTGGCAGCGATGAAGTCGGGATAGTAGATGCTGGGCAGAGGCTTCATAGTGCCCATCTCTTTGCGGACCAGAGACTTCAAAGAGGGTGAGAGGACCTTGGCGCGGTCCATGGCATCGGCGAGGTTCATGCCGCTAATGTCCCAACCGCCAACCACGAGATCGTTGGGGTGGACCATGGGCAGGAGGTCGTGGAAAGGAATGTAGATCTCCTTGCCGGTCTTGCTGTCGACGCCGAGCTTGGTGGTAGAGCTCATGATGACAGAGCCATAGTAATTGGCGCCGCGCTTGCCCTGCTTGGTCTCCCAGACGAGGTTGCGCTTGTTGGCGATGATACCAGCGGTGACGGTAGTTCCGTTGTTACCGCCCCAGCCAACGAGCATGACACCGACTTTGGGAATCTTGCGGTCTACCTTGAAGTCGTAGAGAGTCTCCTTGGGGATGGCCACATACTTGCCGTCGGCGTTCTGGGTAACGTCGGTAGTGCGGTAAGTGTACTTTGACTTGATAGTGTCTTCGGTGTACTCGACATTGGGGGAGTTGACAATAAAGAGATCCTTGGGGGGCGTCGTCACACCATACCCATTCGCGTGGCCGGCGCTGTCTTCTGCGTGAGGTGCCATGGTGGTTGCTTGCGGAGTTGTTATTGGCTTGACAGCGAATTGAACTTAGTTGCGGAAGTCTAAATCCGACGCTGCCCCAGAAGGAGAAGAACGTCGGCCGGCGAATGGGTTGTGAACGCTACGTCGTGTCAGTGAAGGAAGCCACCGCTGTGCGTGGAAGGTACATACGAGCTGAGGAGATTGGAAAACGTCTTGAATCTGGGCAATGGCCCGAGAGTGATGGGTGTGGTTGATGAGACGGGGAGAGATTGCAGAGCTGGCTGGCTGGCTGGTAGTCACGACAATCGGGTGTTTCTGGTGGTGGGGTGGAGTGGAGAGGTGAGAGAGCAGGAGCGATATAAATGCCCCGGGGGTCACTGGCTGACTTATCCACGACTGCACTAACAACAAACCGCGCTTGCCCGCCTGCTCCGGACGGACAGCGTTTCCGACGCCCACCGCTTCTTTCTCTTTGCGCTCCACTTATTGTACTAACACAGGTCGCCGCAGCCCGTCTACATTGTGGGAGAAGCCAATGGGCGAGGGACGTGGGCTCTTAACGTCCCCGCTATCGCTCGCCCAATTTCAGCACGCAGGACGGGTCAACCGCAGTTGGCATGGTAAAGACGCAGGTCACACGGCCGAGAAGACGCCCAGGGAGCGAAGGAAGAGGGCCATTGCATTAAATGGACAGTTGTCAAGACGGGCACGATAAGAGACTCTGTGGGATGGGGGTTTGGACTTTTCTTCGCTACAATGTCCGAAGGAGTCGTCCAAATGCGACGTCCGCCCCGCCATCACGTGCCGTGTCCACATCGCGGGGCACCAGAAAACACCTCAGGAACGAGCATAAGAAGCTAGAGCGCCAAGCCAAGTACGAGGACCCTGAATCGGTGAACAAACACGCTGAGTGAGTCTGTATAAAGGATTGCTTGTGATTCATTTATAACGCATCGGGTCGGTAGAGTCGCTTCCGTCTCTCGCGCTGGAACCAATAGGAGTTTGATATATGAATGCGTCCTTGTAGAGATCCTCGGCCGTTGGTCTCTCTTCTGGAAGCCAGCGAACGATTTTTCTCATGAATTCAAGCAACAGTCGTCCGTCCTCGCCGCTGAAATGCTTGTTACGAGTTTCGAGGGACTGGTCGGGAATTGGCGTTTCGGCAATCCAGTTGCCTGCTTTGTTAGCCTGGCTGGGTCAATACGCAGCGGTAGAGGCAATACCTTCGTCATCCCAGTATTTGCGGCAGTCTTCACTCCTTTCTAGGAATGCTTTTGGGGGCGGACCCATGAGCGAAACCATCTCTGCGAGATGTCGCTCGTCATGCAACAGCCCATCCTTGGAAGCGTTGAATAGATAATTGCCTTGAAGAAGGTCCCAGGTCTGAACGATGTGAGCATCATCACATGTTGTTATTAGGTAAACTTACTGTGAGTGCGATTGCCCAGATATCAATCTTCGAGTCCCACTTCATGCCTAGAATAACTTCGGGGGCCCGATACTGCCCAGGCATGACATCACCAGAGTGCTCTGCACCGATCCTCGCCGCTCCAAAGTCGCAGATCTTGGGCATCCCGCCGGTGACTGGCATTTTGTGCGACATGTGTATCGTCCGGTCTGGTAATGTTTTTCGATAGGATGGATTTTCCAGTTCTGATTGCTCTATCTCTGAAAGCACAGCCGTATCTGTCAGGCCGAGAAGGAGATTGTTTGGCGATATGTCTGGCTTCAGTCAACCGAATTCCGAGATTAGATTGTTTGCAGAGTTCACCTGTATGTACGACACCGACTTGATGGAGAAAGTCGAAGCCTATGAGCAGAATCTGCATAGTGTGCTGGACCAATAGTTTAGGTACAGCTTTTTCGGGGAACCGGTTGCGCAACTGGGTAAAATTGAGGCCAAGCGGAGTAAAGAGCAGACATTGATGGTTTCCGACAGCGCCTTGAAGCAAGAAGTGGTCGACGATTAAACGAAGGAAGTTCTTTCCTGGATGTTCGGCTTCAATGGACTCAAGATATTGCGAGACGGACAGTTCATTGTCTACACTTGAATCCGAATTCACTTCCGTGGCGCACACCTTCATAGTCAAAAAGGCATCCTGCCTTTGAAATAAGCCCATCAGCTCAATAATAAACAATAAAAAATAGCGTTGTCTAGAGATGAAATACACACCTAACGTCTCGGCAAAGCCAGATAGTTGAAGTGGTCCCAAATCCAAGCTTCGCCAGGATTTGGTAACAGTCATTGTACACATCGCCTATTCGTACAGGGTAGAATCTCTCGGCATGATATTTGGGTAAGTTCTCTTCTTCGAATTTGTCTTCCAATGAAACATGTCCAAACCCATTGGTCGGAAAGGAGTGAATGAGGTTGCGATCGGACGTTGTCGAGTATCGGCAGAAATATTGCGGGATCTGGCGAGGCAAAAACGACGGCCTTCTAGATCTGACAAGGTTCAGAAACAGCGGAACCCAGCAGGTCATGACACTGAATTATAATGCAGTATAGGGCCTTGGACGTTGGGCGTAAGATTGGGGTGCAAAAGGTGGCTGGGGGAGCGCATCGTAGAACGGATTGCGAAAGGTCTGGGCGCCCGAGGAAGAGAGCCGTCTTCAGAGGATTGTGTTCCTTACAACAACAACATTGACTGTCACACGCAGACTTTCCTTGCTCTCTATCCCTTCCCACTACTACACAATCACAATGTCGCAGATACGGGTTATGCTAATCGCCCGCAAGCTAAAAGGCACGCACGAAGCCGCGGATACAGAGGCCGAGACTGCACGCAAGCGGTGCATCGGGTTGAAGTGAACGCAATCTGCTAACTCCATGCGCCAAATACAAAATAGACTTTTTGTGAGAGTAGATTTCACCTTATTGTTAACCGCTAGTTCTCGTCATAGGATTGTCTTGTCTTGTGCAAAGTTAAAATCAACGCGTCGTGTCAGACCTAGGCCTACCATAGCAAAGATGTGCAGATCATCGTTCTATCATTCAATAGAGACGATCAACAGATCACAATGTGTACGGCGGTATATGGCCTAGGATGGAGCCATTCCGCGAGGTCATCTTCTCTCGGGTTCTTGAAGCTATCAAGAGGCGTGCACTTTTGTCGCACCTACCTATACTCTGAACTCTGTTGGCCCGGACCTACGAATCATTCTCTTGCTGACAGTTTATGGTTCTAATGTACTTGATCAAATTGTGTATAAATGTCCGAGCAGTTTCCCTTCAGGTAGTCATGCAACCTTCGAATTATCTGGTTTAATCCACTGCCAAAATCAAACACTTAAACACATCAATATGCGTCTTCAGCAAGTTACTTTATACTTTGCTGCTTTTCTTGCTGGTTGTTATGCCCTCCCGAATAACCCCGACGGCCCTGAAGCCTTCGATAAGGTGCTAGTTGGTCGACAGTCCGGCGGCGTAAGTAGGCAACTTGGATGAGAGGACCTACTATTGACCATATGTACTAGAACTGCAACTTCACTGGAGTGTGTTTGGGGCCTGCTGGGAACGACAGAGGAGAGTGTATAGGCGAGAGTGCATCTCGTTGTTGCGGCGACACTTCGTTTGTAAGTCCGCAGTCTGGTGTTATTGCACCAGCCAAGTAGCTATTGAAACGCTGTCTTCTAATTCGTGAGCGTTTACATTTAGTGCTCTCAAGCAGGCAAAGCATGCGAATTCAGACCGAATAACGATCAGCCGGCCCAGTGTTCCTAACGGTATTTGGAGGAAGTGACGAGGGGTTTTTAGTCGCCTCTTCTCCGCAAGGATGTAAGCCTCTACGCTATTGCGGCCCAGTAGACCTGCAGATCGCTACACGGGCAGGGTTGGTTATTCAACATAACTAGCATTACAATCATTAAAAGTTTGTCCCGTTTTAATAGGTTATGATACTTGACTTGATGAAAGTTGCCCCGATAACCATACAGCGCCTTTCGGTTCGAGCCCTCGACCATACTAATGCCACTTTGAACACCCGACCAACAATAGACAGAGAGCAAGCCAAGCGTTTCAACTGACAAGTAGTTTCGACACATGTCAGTCATTTTCATCGCGGCACGTGGAGCTCCTGAGACTGTGCCAGCGTCAGACACGTTTACAGAAGTGGAGAGGAGCGCCAACCATAGAGAGGTGCATGGCCGAATGCAGTTCGCACCGCCGCCTGCTTATCAGTATCTCTCTTCTTGGCTAATTTAACCTGTAAGACTTATCTAACAGCACATTGTAGTTCACAAGCGTGCTCGAAGCTTGCGGACACCTGCATATGAAGACTGGGGATGCTCCATGGGCCTCGTAGTTCGCCATGGGAACCATGCTAACCCATGCAGGGGAGGGTGCGCTTCGAAACGATGCGCATCATACTGTTCAAAACGCGAAGAAGACACATTCGCCCTCACAATCCGTCGAACATGGCGTTTCAAGGTCCACGCAGATGACGAAGAGTCTATGACGAGGAAACAACTCACGTAGCGAAAGGGGCGCTTAGCCACCACCGATAGTTCAACTGACAGCCAGATCGCACAACACCAGCGGTACTCGACCGTGCCAATCAAGCGGCAAATTAATGTCCGGGCTTGATGGTTCTCCTGCGCAGGGCCAATATGCGAACAGAGCCTCCAAGCCTCCCAATCGGCTGCTGCAGGCCTTGGCCTACGGTTCCAGTGTCATCTCCAGCCGGCCTCTGCGACCACCTCACCGCGACCGCCTCACCTGACGAGACGACACCCTCACTCACTCACTCACTCCTATATTCGCACCTACATCGTCATTAGCGCTTGCGACAACCACGAGACAGTTCCATCGGCGGATAGCGGTTTCAGGGCACTTTTGGCCTGCGACTGGCTGGAACGGCAGAGAGCGGACGACCCTGCAAGCTGCCGCTCCGTGCGCGCCCAAGTATTTGCCCATCGAATCAGCCAGGTCGCCCAGCACCACCATCAACGCCACGATTCAGGGACGCGCGGGTTACGTGCAGGCCAGCCGAAAGACCCGAATTGCGCGCTTCTCTTTGGCTACGAGAATCCTTGCATTTGATTGCACATCGCAGCGCTGTCGCGTGTGCAGCCCTTTGAATGGTCGGCAGTTCGACTTTATGACCATCTATTTCCTCATTACACTTCATTAGCAGCAAAATATCCAACATTGCGAGTGTCGCTTGTGGGGCTAAATAGCCCTCTCAAACGGGATGGTGGAGTTGATCCAGAGACGCTAACTCTGATCCCGCTCCCATTCTCACCACCAACGCCAATTCGGGCACTATTGCCGCATCACCCCCCCTGATCCAGCAGGTCCCAGCGTTTTCTGAAGATCAAACCGCTGTAGGACGTCCATTTGTCCCGCGGCATGCACATTCGTCTTCGACGGCCAACCGCGGGAACCTCACCCTCACCCTATGTCACCAACGTCGAGGCCGCCTTACCATCAACCGCTGGACGCGAACACCTCTGGGCAACATGGATCGAATGAGCACCCTCCCCACCATCAAATGTTCATCTTGTGGAGTAGATATCGACATTCTACAACTAGCAGACCATGTCTGTGTCACAGCGTCGCCTTCAGGTGAGTACCCCAAGACACGGCCAGTACCAGTACCAAGCTCATTGATACCAGCGACAGCAGATGCTGAGCCCACGTCGCCAACTTCGCCGAAGCTCAAGCGCGCTGCGACTTTTGGAGGGCCGTCATTCAGCAACAGGTCGGCCGGTCCGGCGCCATCTGGACGCATGCCTCCTCCTCCTCGAATCGACTCAATTGCAGCCAGTAAGAGACAGTATCCAACCGTCTCAGAATCGAATGCTGATTCCTATAGATCACCCATTTCGTCCGTTAGAGCCATCACCTATGAGTAAGCACAGTGATCCAAGGGGCCGTACCCCACGGTCAGCTGTAGCACCACCAAAGTCTCCATTCAAGATGAACCGAAGCGTAACGACTCCATTACCGCGACCCAAGGCACCTCCTTCACCCGACGTCTCTGTGAATATGGACTGTGCCTTCCCGCCTTTCCCTAGCAAAAGTGCGACCCCCCGGAGTGCAAAACCACAAACGCGAGATCGATTAGAACTGCCGAACCAACAAGGATACGCCGAACCAAGCCCTCTGTTTGCGCCACTGAGTCCTCGAACAAATGGTGGACACAATATCACAAAACGGATGGATACAATTGCGCCTGGGCCATTCGATGGAAGAGCAGAGCGTAGGCCTAGTACAGCGAGCAGGCCTGGTACAGCGAGTACATCCAGATCACCTGCACGAGGTGGATCGTCACAAGGACACAGGAGAACGCAAACACAGGACAGCACAAGAAGTAACGAGAGTATACAGAAGCAGCACACCTCCCCAGCCTCGATCGCGTCGCGCAGTTCCTCATACTCGAGTCGCAGTAGGGGTCTTCCTTCTCGCCCAAATGGAATCAGTGGGCCCCCTCCTCCACCACTCCCACCCGCCTCCGAAGAGCCCGAAAGCATCGACGCTTTCCTGGATCGCTTACAGAAAGAGACCATGCAGCCTCCACAGGCTGGCTCAGACAGTGGACCCAGGGCAAATGTAGTGCGACAGGCGAGTGGAGAGAAAAGACAACCACCGCCGCGGCCAAGGAGGCCATCGGAACGAGACTTGCCCCTCGCAGCGGACATGAATTCCTCCACCTACCCACCTCGCTCGAGCAACAATTCTCCTTTGCGTAATCCTAGTCGCAGTGGCTCAGAAGTCGATGTTCCACAGAGTTCTGCGCCTTTCCGGCCTGTTCAACCACCACTTTCGATTGCGCCCATATTCGGGCACGATAACACACTACATCCACTACATACACCTTCAGACTCGGGTCTGTCAGATGACTCATATGCGAGCTCCAGTCTCCGCAGTGCAGCAAGCTCTCGATCAAGTCCACCAGGATCAGTGGTGGGACACTCTCGGGAACTGTCCAAGATTAGCCGCTCCGACTACATTGCTGAAGAGACCTCCACAAGGACCGCTAGTCCTGAATCATACGCAGATTCGCGGCCAACGAGAGGGCCTGGAAGTCATACAGGTCCAAATATGCCTCCGCCGATTCGAGCATTAACGCCAGATTTCCACAACATGCCAGAGTCCCCTATGGACCCTGCGGTTCAAAGGGGTGCTTCATTCGACAGGCGCCCGTCACGAGACCGTGCCCCGAACATTGAGAGGAGCCCCTCACCGCGCATACCCGATTCCCAGCTACAACAGCAGCCAGAGACTCGGCGCCCCAAACCCGCAAGCAAGGGAGAATGCCGTGGATGCTCCGAGCCCATCATTGGAAAGTCTGTCAAGGACTCATCAGGTCGCCTAACCGGACGCTACCACAAGCAGTGCTTTGTTTGCCGAACCTGCGGCGACTCCTTCCCCACCGCAGAGTTCTATGTTTTCGAAAATGCTCCCTACTGCGAACACCACTATCACAGGCTCAATGGATCGTTGTGCATGTCATGCGACCGCGGTATCGAAGGCCAATACCTCGAGACCGATATGCGTCAGAAGTTCCACCCCAGATGCTTGACCTGCGCGACGTGCCGCATCGTCCTGCGCGACGACTATTTCGAAGTTGGCGGGCGGAAATACTGTGACCGCCATGGGCAGCGCGCCGCAGCTCCCCAACAAAGCTCCCTGGGACCTGGAGGCTACAGACCGCGAAACGTGCAAAAGCGCCGAACGAGACTCATGATGATGGCGTGAGCAACTTCCGTCACACTTCCACTAATCGCTTTTCTTCTTCCTTCTTTTTACTGACGTTTTCTTTCGTTACGTCGTCATCTAGCGAGTCGGTTTTGCTGCATTCGCATGAACATTCTTCGATACCGTTCGTTCTGATACCCGGCCAGCCCGGGCCTTATCCTTCAAACTCCTTTACTTTCTTTATATACCCGTCCATCGCGCATTTGCGATGGTCTTGTACTTACCTTCCACATCGATGCAAACCGCGTTGAACTAGCCTCTGGAACAGGCAGCTTCTGTTGGATATACCCATTCTTACCCCTTTTTTTGTTCCCATAGTTTTGGTCTCTTGGGAGATGTGGTCTAGTTTGTCTATAACGCGTTCCGACTTGATGTCTACACTACTCTCTAATATATTAATGTTTACTCCACACGGTTGTGGGTGCGTATCGAGCGAAGTTGATCAGTAGTTTAACCCAACGCTTTGACTCTTTTACTCAATTGTTCATTCTTGGTCTCGCCATGTGAAATGGCATCTTGAATTCAGAAACGGGCGTTGGACAGTGCCATTCTCAGCCTGTCGTGAAGAACACTCGTTGACAACACCAACCGCGTGTTGCCGACACATTCACTAATCACGCTCTCGGAGCTTTTCGTCAAGGACAGACGTTTGGACATCACACCAGCCCCACTTCTTAATGCTCTATCTCCAAAATATCACACCAAAGACCCGAACTCTCCTTCAATGCAAGAAATAGTCTAAATCTTCACTCCTAAGTCCGTCTCGAAATTCACTGTCGATGGAGAGTATATAAACCGCCGTCTCCGCGCCCCATTACTTCTCCATCAACCAACATCAACATCAACATCCACCACAGTAACAATAACAATACCATCTACAAAAGCACTGCCTTTCAGAAACAACCTCAACGGACCGCAATACACACGCACACGCAACAAAAACGCACTTATTCCACGCAACTTTTGCAACTTAACATACATCATGACGCTTACTACCTATAACAACAACCTGACTGCGCGGATCAGTGGTGGTGGGAGTCCTAGTCCTCCTGTACGTCTCCTTAGCTCTTTCGTTCCGGTGGATTAACAAAGCTGATGGAGTGGTTTTAGCCTTCGCCGCCTCCGCCGTCGCCTAGAAGGTTTGATATGGAGTTGAGGCTGGATGAGCCGTCTGCACGGATTAGTGGTGGTGGAAGTCCCAGTCCTCCTGTATGCCTGTCTAAAAGTCCCGCGAGATTGTAATACTAATACGCGACTGCCAGCCCTCACCGCCTCCTCCATCCCCGAGAAGGTGCAACGTGGAGTCGAGACTAAACAACGAGACCACGCGGATCCGTGGTGGTGGAAGTCCCAGTCCCCCTGTACGTCTGCCTATATTTTCTCTTCGGATGAAGAGCTAATAGGCGATTTCTAGCCGTCCCCACCTCCGCCGTCTCCGCGTAGGTTTAACACGGAGTCGAGACTGAACAACTTGTCTACGCAGCTTAGCGGTGGCTCCCCCAGTCCTCCTGTACGTCTCTCCGTTTATCCTCTATACTCAAGATGTTAATTTGCTGCTTCTAGCCTTCACCACCACCTCCATCCCCACGCAGATTCAATGTCACGAGACTGAACAACCCGACCATGCGGATTAGTGGTGGTGGTTCTCCCAGCCCTCCTGTACGCCTCTCCACGTCCCTCTCCAACAGAGTCAAAAAGCTGATATACTCCTTCTAGCCCTCGCCACCAACTCCGTCCCCAAAGAGGTTCAATGCTGAGTCGAGTCTGAGAGCTATTTCTACTGATCTGTACAACAACCTGGCCACGCGGATCAGTGGTGGCGGCACCCCTAGTCCTCCTGTATGTCAGCCTTACACCTACTCAGGGGTCAGAAAGCTGATGTATTACTTCTAGCCTTCACCACCGCCTCCATCACCACGTAGGTTCGCAACGACGCAGCAATCCGAACCCATTCCGTCGCCTGCAATCCCTCCTGTCAAGATTCCACAGCCTACTATGCCCGATCTAGAGGATATCGTGCGGTTGGGCGAGGGAGGTGGTGCTGGAACTCCCGTACGTGTATTCATAACCCCATTCGTATTGTGCTAATAGAGATATTGTAGCAGCCTCCCCCTAGTCCACCCCCTTCGTCGCCAAGTAGGCATTCTACGCTCGAGCATGAGTGGAACGAATTCCTAGTTCGATTTGGAGAGGGTGACGGAGCGCGTACGCCTGTAAGTTTATTTAATATGCACTTGAATGTTCTTCTACGCCTGCTTAACTCTTGTACAGACACCTTCACCCAGTCCGCCTCCTCCATCGCCGAGTCTGCACGCTGTCACCTGCGCTTAAGTGGGATTCTGAGAAAATGAGGGCGAGATGGAATGGAACGTGTGTATGGTTGTAAGATGCGGAAACGATCCGATTAATCTAATTACTGATGAGCCTGGAAGCTTTACAGAACTTGAAAGAACGTAGTGGCTTTCAATGAAGACAACAGGCGTCGATAACTGCTGAGTGCACTTTCTGCTCTGTGCACTACTTCGTAGCAATTACTATCCACTGACTAGCCCTCATCCAAACCTCCTCACCCACAATCTTAGTATCTGGATGGGCCAGCAAATGCTGAACCAGCAGATCGACCGCTTCATCCCACTTGTCCTCATCCCCCGCATGCCAGCCCCCCATCCCAGCCAGAAAAGCCCACGTCTTCTCTGCCCAATCCCGCAAATCCGTCGTTTTGGCCCACGCCTCACTCCGCTCTACCCGCGTATTCTCCTTCTTGAATCCAGCATCCGCCATGATCTTTTGGATCTGCTTCCCGTCGCTCCACTGCAACGGGGGTGCGAAAAACGGTTTCCCCGGGCGTGTAGCGTCGTGCACGAGTTTAATGGGGAGAAGCCATGTGACGGCTTCCCAGCAATTTACGACTGCGGTGCCACCGGGCTGGAGCGTGCGGTAGATTTCTCTTGTGCCGTCAAGGCCGCCGGAGCTGGTGAAGAAGATGGCGATGTTCGTTATCGAGTGCGTGAAGTAGTCGTCGTAAAAGGATAACAGGCTTTCGGATCTCTCGTTCAAGACTTCAATGGGCCAGCCGTTTTTGAGTACGTCGGATTGGAGCACGTCGATGAATACTTGGTCCATATCCGTGGCGTGGATTTTTACTTCTGGTGGCGGGCTGGCAGACAGGATGTGCCGTGATACAGTCCCGGAGCCACAGGCATTATCGTGGATAATGGAGCCTGAGGGGATTGGTGATAGCAGGGTGAGATTGTGTGCTGCAAACTCAGATGTGACCTTCCCGCCCGTTTCTTCGTAGATGGAGACTTTGCCTTGTCCTTGAAGAAGGGCTATGGCTTGCTTCGGTGCATTCGCCAATGGGTTGAAAGCCATAATGGACCGTGGTGGTTATCTATTAGATATTGATTTAGTCGGAAATGAAGACCTCTGGGTGTGAGCAGCTTTTCAGGGCTGAATCCCGCGCCTCACGCTTTATATCATAAACTTCAACGCCACAGGCTTACACTCAGCAGTAGCGCTTACCTCATGCCTCGAATATCAACAGCATTGCATAGAGGGCAAGACTACGTCGTGTGGATTCGGCACTAGGATTTTCCGCGATCGATAATCGCGGGTTCCTGTGAGGTTCGCCTACACGGTTCCATGCCGGGCGTAAAAAGACACAAACTGGACTGTCAGATTCCAAGATGTCGAAGATGTGGCAACAGGTTTCTGCGGGGCTTCCTTTCTCTGGTCTTAGAAGATGAATCCCCTTTGTAGATATCGTTTTGCATTTGAGAAAAGACGTGCATCATCGGAAAGTATTGCCAGTGAAGATAGCTCTTCCATAGGCCGAGGCGCGCAAATCTGTTCAGTTGCTGGGATGCCTGAAGTGGGGTGTGGAACGCGGGGGCTGTGTACGATGCAACTTTCTTTCTTGTGCGATCTTGACCCCATCTACTACGCTAGAGTCGGTGTATAGCCAAAGTAGACTAGCATTTACAGAAGAGTGGAGCTGTATACAGTTTTCGTGGTTTGGGTCCTCTTAAGGCTTGCTGATACGGCCCTCAGAGCCCAGGATGCATGAAGACCTGATGCAAACGCCGCAACCCTCGAGGCTCGACACGTTTGTCGAGTAGAGGCTGTTTGCAGGAGATGAGGTTGGGCAGGTAGAAAGTTAAAAAGCTTCCGTTGCTGGCCGCTTGCATTGGAGTCGTGCAGTGTCGTTGGCTGGCCCCGCAGCCAAGCCTTGTCATTGCCGTCGTAGTCGGCTGCGAGAAGTGGACGCGGAGAGTCGTAGGGACAGGGCGTTTGCCGGGGTGGTGAGCGTCGACGGCGCCATGTAGGTGAGGAAGTCGTGGATGCCATTGTCAAACTCCGTTGTAATCTGCAGATGGCTTGCCGACTAACCAGCCTCCCCAAATTCGTCCCTCCCGAACCTATCGCATGGTATCACGTCGATCCCGGCCCGCGTGATATGCAGCTAGGTGTTCTAAATACAACCGCAATGAATGCCTGAACACTGGCGTATGTTGGAGATGGTTGCCTAGACGTCACTCCGCTCCTACTCCCTGTTCACCGGCCGGTGCTGCATCTATCCCTGCTGCATACTGAGCATCAGCTGCGGCATGTTTCCAGCGTAACAGGCTGTAATACGAGGGGAACAAATATAAAATTGAAGTGACCCTCAGCACTAGAGAACACAATACGACCGTGCCAATTTCGAACATTCACTGACGCCTCTCTAACACCTCTATCTGCCCTCTTCTGCAGCCCATCGACGGACCGTATCGCCGTCTACACACCACACTCAAGTTGCTGATACACTTGTCCTATCCCTTCTCATCTTGGTCCTTCACTGTCTTCGCGTCCGTGCTGCATCTATTGCTAGGCGCGTTAACTCAACTCCTCTCCGAGAATGCTCTCTAACAAAACGGTTAAAGAAGACAATGTGTGATTACTACGAATATTCCGTCACTTACAGAGGATGTAAGCAGGATCCAAAGCACCACATCCGCAAAGAGAAGGATATACCATGCAAAAAGGCCCAGGACGGAGACCCTATGTGTGCTCCAGTCAACCGAATCCCATGGCAATTTGGGTCTTCAAAGGTTCCAGGAGCATGACCAAGATGCGGTAAGCACAACTTACAAAGAAGAAGCAAATGTACCCTAACTCAAGACAGCCGATACTTCAACTGCTTAAGGCGCTTAACTACTATTAAGAGTAGGACATGGCCCCATTTCTGAATAAAAAGAAGGAGAGTTTGTAGCCTATTGTGTGGTCCGCGCAATTGATCTAGTTCTGTTAATCAATCTGCACTCATGGCAAGTGATGAGGCTCGCATACCTTCGTGTTGTTTAATGCTTGCTAATACCTCGTCCATAGAACTGAATTCCAGATTCCAGCACCTCGTTATTACAGGTCCCAACATGGTAGCATCGCAGATTTTTGGGAAGTCCTTTAAAAAGAATAAACGCTCCACTTCAGAATCGGACTTGTCTTCATATGGTGGGCGGCCTGTCATCATTTCATATAGGGCGGAGCCGAAGGCGAATATCTCAGTCTCTTTTGTAATGATGACGGCTTCTGATTCAGATGAGAAATCCAAGGTAGGAAGCTGATGGGTCGTGCTGTAGCAGATAGTTGCAGGAGAGTCATCAATCGATGATCCAGCAAAATCCCCCAGCTTGAGGTTCTGCTCTCCGTCAAGGAAGAAATTGCTGCAGTTGATGTCCCCATGAAGAATAGCATTAGCATGGCAGAATACTAATGCTTCTGCTGCTTGCCGAGCCCAGCGTAGAAGTAGTGTCTTGCTTGGTGTATTCGCAGTGCGCAGGTGCTCTCTCAATGGCCCATTCTCAGCGTATTCCAAAACTATTCCTTGCTCACAATGGCCGTGGTATCGTAATATTGTTGAGCATGATTCCCTACGCGTCTGTTCAAGTCGTTCGTAGACCTTAACTTCGACTTCACATCGGGCGCGGGCATCGGGCTCGCAGTGTGGAAACTTGATAACTCTTCGAGTACAAGGAATGACGGCAACGACACCGGTTGTTCCGAAGCCTACAATATTGGTTGAGTTGATGCCAGGTGGGAGAGAAGTGGCCATTGAGGGCTGGTCCTGAGCTGTGTGACTTTGTTGGACACATCTTGCGTTGTCGAGGCATACTTACGGCAGAAAGCACCTTGCGGCAAAGGGACTAGCTCGTCCTGCTTTCCCCCCTCGAAGCTGTGCGCCCGCTGGAAGCTCAGGGCGCGTTGTGGGGGCAGATTGGTCAGGCGGGTGCGCGCAGCAGTGAACATAGGGCGGGTTCTACCTAACAATCAGTTGGGTGGCATCTCCGGTTACTAGAGACCGTGCACCTTATTCTTGGCGGCGGCACCCACACTCACGCATCGATAGAACGAAACTCATCACGACCTAGCATTCGTGGTGGCAATGCAAAGCCCTATGTGGGTCACCCAGTAGATACTGTTAGAACACATTCGCGTACTTTTCATTCTCGATTCATATTTTACAAGTGCTGTGAGGCACTCTGGCCAGAACCAACGGCCAGAACCATCATACTACCCTTACTGATAAAAAATAACACAACTACACACCTAAACGTGGTCCCGCCAAGTCTCTAGTCATTTATCCTCCCATGACCATTCCCTTGAGACCCGCCATATCGCCCTCCTTAGCGGCGATTTCAAAGTAACCGTAAATGATCGTCACAGCCAAGAGAATACCAGTTCCACTGCCCAAAGCGCCGAGGAGATCACTACCAACAGAGAGAGCACCAATGCAAGCACCACCGAAAGCAGCCGCCGTGGGGATGACGCGCTTGAGCTCCTTGTACATGGACTCCTCACGGTGACCAGCCATTACGAGACCTTGTTCCTTGAGCTGCTTGGCAACGTCACGAGGAGAAGAACCAGAGACTTCGATCCAAGTCTTGGAGAAAACGGCGCAAGCGACGAGCATGTATACGATGAAGACGGCGGTCTTGAGAGGGTCGGAGAGGGCCTCAGTGATGCTGAGAGGGGGGGACCTAGGAATGTTAGTAATTGCAGGGTTGTATTTACGGTTCAAACGTACATGTAGTAAGCAACACCGGAAGTAGCGAAAAGCTGAGCAGATCCCTCCTTGGGCTCCCAGACACCGAGAAGCTTGACAAGAAGGTTGTCAGAGAAGCGGCTATAGAGCATCTGGCTGATCAAGAAGACGTTGGACGACAGGGCCGACTGCAGCATGATAGGCATATTAGACGTATAGAACAGACGGACGGGGTACGAGCCGCGGACACCACGCTGGCGGGCGGACTTGACCGGGATCTCGACACGGAACCCCTGGAGGTAGATGACAGCGCCGAAGACGATGACAGTGGAGATCAAGTTCATGACGTTGGGGAGGTTCTGGCGGTAGAAAGCCTCCTTGAGCGCGACAGTCTTGTTGTCCCAGGTGAAGAGGAGGTGGACAAGGGCAATGATGGCACCCTCGAATTCGGGACCACGGCCAGTGTTGATAGTAGTAGGAGAGAAAGCCTTCCACATGATGGACTCGCAGATGTTGGTAGCAATGAAGAGAGAGATACCGCTGCCAAGACCATAGCCCTTCTGGAGGAGCTCATCGAGGAGAATGACGATCAAACCGGCAATGATGAGCTGGATGACGAGGAGGACGCAGATACCGGCGCCTAGGTCCGATGGCTGTCCGTAGAGGCCGGAGATGACATAGACGACAGCCTGGCCGAAGGACAGGAGAATGGCAAGAAGCTTCTGGGCAGTCTGGTAGAGCTCGCGATCCGACTTGAGGTCCAAGTTGACGTCGATCAGGTGGGTACCAGCAAGGAGCTGGAAGACCATGCCGGAGGAAATGATGGGCGTAATACCCAGTTCCATCAGCGTTCCCCTGTTACTCGCCATCATCATTCGCAGCCAGTAGAGCGGATCCGAAGTATCAGACGACACAATGCCGTATAGAGGCATCTGGCTCATCACCAGAAAGACGAGGAGCGTGAGGCCCGTCCATACTAGCCGGTTGTTGAAGGGGACCTTGCTTTCTGGGAGCTGGATCTCGGGGACGAGAGGGACGAAGGGCTTGACGAGGTCAAGGAACCGTACTACCAGCAATTCATGTTAGCTGTGTTGCGCTGCTGGTGTCTCAATAATTCGCGACTGGGTGTTGCGGCGCAATTGCGCGCGACAGATGACTTACGGCCGCTCATGATTGCGATCTATGGTCCGCAGAGAAGAAAAGGACAAAGAGAAGTGAAGAAGGAGTGGTCGTTGGCGAACCTGATGATGATGGGAGATGGAGAGGGGGCAGCTTTCACTTTCTCGCAACGTGTCGACGAGGCAGATTTTGTCCGTGCGCGCCAAGCGACGGTAGCTTCATCCCTGAGCTATCTCTCTGCTTCCAAAACTCACTGTGGCCACGCTGTATTGACCGAATCGACGCCTTGGGGACGACGTATATGTTCGCTCTCGCTGCTGCCTTCCTGAACGCGTTCATATACTCTTCACTGCATCATCCGAAGCTCGAGCGCGAGCCACGTCGTTGCCCGCGGAGGTCTACAGCTACGGCTACTCAGCAACTTTCGAAAACTGAAGACGCGACTGTTGGCCTGCAAAGCTATAGCTGGATATGTTTATGGGCCTTTCAGCTGTCGGCAGAGAATGACAAATGAACTCTCGAAAGTATTCCAGCTTCACTATACGGTTACTGCGCGATCAGCCCCAAAACCTGATGTCAAGATATCCGGCCTTTTGTATAGCTACACACCCCACCTCTTCGGTAAAAGGGTATATACAGTAGCTGCAGTCCGCGACTTGTTCTTCCGGGGAGTCTGAATGATTCTCCGCCTCTTCACAGCCCTATACGTCGAGCTCACTTGAGGTCTAGTAACACGTCTTACAATCTCTTACTTCGCCGGGCACCGCCTCAACACCAATTCGATACAGTATAGAGCCTTGCCCATGGCTCAGCACCCGTCTCATTCACTCGCGGTCTTATAATATAGTATAGAACGTCATCTATGGACTTGTTACACCAGTGGCTAGGGGTGCGATGGTTTCATTGGTCAGCTACACGAATGCGAAGGCCCACAATATTCGCGAATGCGATAATTAGCGTCGATGCAGGGGTCCACAGTATTCACGATGCGATGCTTTAGGTAGGGCTAGGCTAACAAGCTCGCATATACACAGCCCTTTGAAGCCACTGAAGCGTTGAAGGCCTCTACCGAATGCGAAACTAGAATGTCTCACAGCATACAAGTATTTAGCATGGCCTCCATCCATCTTGTCATCCCATCAAACCACAAATTTCTTTTCTGTCCATTTGAATTTCACTAGAGTCCTTGCTACCGTCAGCATATATACCCTGAGAACAACATAGACCAGTTCACACCACTTTTCATCCATCACCATGGCCAATCCACCCAGCTCTCCGCAGTTCGACTGGAAGATGTACCGCTACGTGCCTTCTCTCGTCGGTGCCATCATCGCCCTTATCCTCTTCCTCATCATGGCGAACCTCCACCTGTATCAGTTCCTTCGGCTCAAAGACCGCATCATCATTTTCGTAGTTATAGGGGCTTTGTGTACGTTGTTCGTCAAGGCAAGCTTTGAAAGTGAGCTAATACGCGATCTCAGGCGAAGTAGGCGGCTTTGGCGCGCGCATCGGTTCGCATTTCAACAATGAATCATGGGCCCCGTTCATCGTCCAAGGAGTCCAGCTGCTGGTTGGCCCACTATTTTTGGCTGCTACCATATACATGATACTCGGTCGAACTATCAGAGCTTCTGGCGGTGAAGGTGTGAGCCTCATTCCGTCGAGGTGGTATACAAGGATATTCGTGGCTGCGGATGTTGCTACTTTGATCCTCCAAGGCCTAGGTACGTGCTCAATAATCCAGGAGAACGGCTATTTCTGGAGGACTTCGCGAAGCTTTCGGAGTGCAGTTGGCGTTCGAAAGTGACGCGAAATACTTCGGGAATACCCGACCCAAGTTTGGACATGTGCTAATAACGTGATAGGCGCAAGCATCATGGGCACAATGCAACTTGCCCTCGCCCTCGCTGGCGAGAAAATCGTGATTGCCGGTCTAGCACTACAAGTCGCTACGTTCATCATCTTCCTCATCGCTGCCGTCGACTTCCATATCCGCATGAATCACAGTGCCAGAAACGCCCCCTACACAACAAGCTCAGAGTCCTCTTCTACTGGCAACTGGAGGAAGATGCTCTACACACTGTATAGCGTTAGCGCACTCATATTATTGCGCTGTACCTTTCGGCTTATCGAGTACGCCATGGGTAATGCGAGCTATCTGATAAGCCATGAGTGGACTCTGTATGTCTTCGATTCAGTGCCGATGTTCCTGGTTCTAGTGCTTCTGTTGGTATTGCAGCCCAGCAAGTACGTGGTCGAGGGGAAGGGCACGCAGGAAGCGTCGTCTGATGGAGAGACGGGCTTTGTACAGACCAAATGATGGATCTATATTCCGCCTTGCATATTGTTAGGCATCTCGGAGGAGTTAGCGCTGGGCTTCATGTACGACTTTAGATTTTACCAACTTATATAAAGGGTTTACGTCCGGAAGAACCACCAATATTGCAACGATACGTTCGTGGGCCGTATCGGTTCTGTAAAAACCAACGCGTAAGCATACCACAATCGGCAAACCTTGCGAGACTAAAGTTGACCATTTATTTAAGAGGATCTGCTTCTTAAACCCAACATTGCGCACTCGTAAAGGCACAAAAAGTACGCGATAGCGCAATTAGATGGTGACATCATCTATTGTTATCTAGGGTCACCATAGTGTCAGCCCGCCAAGCATTTCCTTTTGGAACCGTGGACGCCTTACCACAGTTCCCCACCTTCTCCTGGTATTGATGCGAAGGACTCCAGGAAGTGCTATAAACGAGTCGATATGCCGCGCCTCAGCTCTGGTTTCGTACCGAAGAAAGCCCACAGAAAATCGAGGGGTGGCTGCCTGAGGTGCAAGACGAAGAAGGTCAAGGTATCTGTCGCCTGAAAAATACTTGAGGGTTTATAGTGACATGATGACAGTGCGATGAGATACAGCCTACTTGCGGGTACTGCTCAACGAGGAAGTTGAGCTGCGAATACCCTCAGAATTCATCTTCAGCTTCAAGGTCACCCTCATCGACTTCATCGCCCAACCAGGACTCTGAGGAAGTTAACTTCAACGACGCATTGATGCAAATACCTACCTGGCTTGTACCACCAGCATTTGCTTCATCGGGCCAGTTGTCCCCCCTGGACCATGATTTACTTCACCATTACAGATCATCATCGTGGGAGATTTTTGCCATCCGCGAAGATGCGGCTGTACATACAATCCACCGCGACTTCGTCCCACAAGCCTCACTTTCGCACCCGTATCTCCTCCATGCAATCCTAAGTATCGCAGCCTCGCACAGCAACATGCTTCGCCCATCAAAGCAGATGGAGAGGCAGACATTAGTGTACCGCCAGAAGACCTTTCAAGGATACACTAAAGCACTACAAAATATCACGGCGGAGAACTATGAGTCGATCTTGGTGACTGGCATGTTTCTCTCTGCCCTGATTCCGCCACCTGGGCTCGAGGACAGTGACGAGGAGCATTTGCAGTGGCTGTACAGCGTGTTGAAGACTAACGAAGGCCTGACCTTCCTCGCTTCTCTCCGCTGGGGACAGGGCATCGAAAAACTCTCCGTATACCCGCTCTTCTGCCGCGAGCTGCGTACACTACCGCCGCCACCACCACCAACCGTCCATAGTAGCGTAGAGGATCCAAACCTTTGCACGCTCGTCGGACGCATAGGCACGACGCCAGACCATCCAAACCCACCTCCAACATACCAACGACGTTCTACACCTTCAACCCCTCTTTTCCTACCACCGCGCTTGATGGTAGTACTCGAAAGCCTCGTCAGCCCCACTACCACAGGACCCATAGATATGCACCGTAACGCCCTCGTCCCCGTTTTCCAAGCCCTCTCCCCAATCTTCCTCAGCTTATACTATTACCATCTAAATCAAGACTTCCGCGTCCGCATCTTCGTATTGACATCCTTCCTCATGCCAGACTTTTTGGACCTAGTGAAGACAAGGGAGCCGAGAGCGCTGACGCTAACGGCGTGGTGGTTTGCGCTTGCGGGCTTGTTTCCGAGGGGGTGGTGGATTGGAAGTCGTGTTACAAGAGTGGTAGAGGCTATTGGGCGGGTGGTAAGGTCGAAGGGCGATGCGCAGACGGTGGAGGCGATTAAGGGGGCGGAGAAGATTGTTGAGACGTTGGAGAGTGTGGGGCGGGAAGAGGCGGCGAGAAGTGTATTTGAGGATTGGGACGGTATGGATTGGGATGATGGGCCGAGGAGAGCTGGGGAGTGGGAGTTTGAGCAACTCCTGGACCTGAGCGTATGATACCAGTTTGAAATTCAAGGCCTTTGGCCTCACTATACATCCTCATTTGTATGCATTCGGAGTGCTCTTCGTGCCAACTCACTGCCCAATCTCGGGCGTCGTTCCAGCTGTTTCCGTTGCGCTTGTCTTCCCTCCCGCCTTCCCTATCCCACTATCTTGAGTCCTTCCAGGCTCTCTTGTCATACAATAGAGCATCACAGCATCCTTCTCCCCCTCCCCATCTCGACACTCCATCTCCTTCACCAGCCTAAACCCAAATTTCTCATATATCGCAACATTTGGCACATCCCTGCTGCTCTCCAAATAACACGCCACACCATCCCTATCCGCCATACGCAACACCTCCTCCATCAGCGCTCTCCCCACACCCTCCCCTTGCGCCTCGGGCAACACTGTAACAATATTACAAAAGTAATACCCCTTCTCCTCGACCCACAACTCCTCCTGCGCTTCTGCTTGTCGCGCTTTCCATATCCAGTATCTCTGTGTGCTGAGTCCGCCGCGCCCGTACCACAGGTTCATGCGAATTTGATTCGCCCACAGCCACCAGTAGGAGAGGTATAGGGACCAGGATTCGGGCTCGCGGGGAGCGTGAGGCGGGAGCCACATTGCGCAGCCGAGGATCTTGGAGGGGCTGGAGGGGTCGCGCGCGACGTGGAAGAGGCCATGTTGGATGCCCCAGCGGCAGCGGAGCGTGAGAGACACCCGGTTTCGTGTCAGAGAGACCTGTGGTGGTGTTAGGATCTGATGGAGATGGGGGTGTGGAGTGTAGTTTACTTTTGACCGGTCGGGGTACACCCAATTGTTGTATGGGTCATTTGCGAAGGCTTGTTGTATGGTGTCGATTGCGCCGTCAATGTCGGCTTCTGCCATGCGGGTTACTTGGATCGCCATGTTGAGTCCGTTGTGATAGTGTTGAGATGGAGTGTAGGTTGTTTGAAGATGCTCGTCCGTTCGATGCACGTTCACGGCGGGAAGAATCTTGAGGGTCGTGGGGATAGGATTGAAGCACGAGAGCATCTAGTTTCCGCCATTGTGCACGCGGGGAGGATCATGGCTCTTGTGAGGCCGGTCGGCTTTCTGGGTGAAGATAAGATGACTAAGTGGGGCAGGTGTAGGTGTGACCGAAAGCGGTAAGCCCAAGCGACCATTGATTGACCTTCACCAATCCCATGAACGTAGCTTGGCCTGCCCGCATGCTCAGCCTCAGCCTGATCACGATGTTGTTGCCTCCAGCTCATCTACCAGCATCTCCGTCTCGCCATTGCAGAACCCTTCTACGTGGGTACCCCTGGCTCTTCAAACGATGTCACGTCCGGAAGGGAATCAGGAAGACTCGAGATATCCTCAACGACCAGAGGTGCCAGGTGTCGCCGATGAGAGTTTCCGAGCTGCAACTTCGGCTTCAGCTTTCACATCCCTTGAGCATGATCAGCAAACATCCTTCGAAGATCGATGGAACTCAATGTTGGAGAAAGAGATGGACCGCATCTTCGCAAAGATGGGCAATGGAGAAGAAAGCGTACGAGCAGAAATGAAGAGACATGGAATTACAGACCTATGGCTTCCACTACCAAAGCACACAGTTCGCAGGCTTTTCAGTAAGCCTCTAGAAGAGAAAGAATTTCTACGGCTACAGCAGGAGTTCATTGATGCAGTTGCAACGAGATTTGGCACAGAAGACCCTAGTCCAACACCAATCCCATTTCACGCTGCTCTCGATGACGGCGATGATCTTATTCCGGGGGGGCGTATTCTAGGCGAGGGCGCTTTTGGGTTTGTGGAATTGGTTACGGTACCAACCAAGCCAATACCAACCACATGCGTGCGGAAGAGGATCGCAAGACCCAAACCGCTCCACGTTCAGAAGCAGATAATGGCCGCATTTGCTCGTGAGGTCAAAGTCATGCGCCAAGTAGACCATTGGCATTGTGTCCGTTTACTTGGGAGTTATACAGACTTGGACTCCGTAAACATACTCTCTACTCCCGTCGCAGATATGGATCTGGCGACATTCTTGGATAGCGAACTCGGAGCCGAGCAAAGAAACATGCTATACAGAGGGATTCATTGTTTGTGCAACGCCTTGTAAGTGAGAAAGAGTACAGCTTTTCTCATGTCGCACTTTTATACACTCGTAATCCCATAGACAGTAACAATCGCCTTCAAGGGGATTCAAGGATCATGTGGGAATCTATTATCGCTTCTTCAAGTGCCAGCAGCTGACCACTCATATTGTCAGGAATTATTTGCATCAGAAGAAAATCCGGTGAGTGCTCCACATTATTACATTGAACCGGCATTCATCAAAGCCACTATCAACCCGTACCTACGATTGGAGTAAAAACACCTTTTTTTCCGTGCTAACATACTCCAGACACGAAGATCTCAAACCACAAAATGTCCTCATACATGGAGACAATATCCTACTTACCGACTTCGGGTTCAGGTGAACACAATGCACGGGTGACTAAGCACACAATAACTAACAGGCTTAGCCTCGACTTCTCTGATGACTCGATCTCGACCACCACGGGCCGCCCGAGTGCTTGGACTGTTCGTTATTCTCCTCCAGAAGTGCTGGCATTCGAGCCTCGCAATAGAGCCAGCGACATCTTCTCCCTTGGATGCGTCCTTTATGAAATGTTATCTGGTATCCACGGTCACAGTCTCTCTGAAGTAAAGGAGCACTGGAGACAGACCGGAACCGGTCAGTCCAGTTTTGCTCGGAACCCAGAAGCAGCAGCGTCTTGGCTCGAGCCGTT
Source organism: Cucurbitaria berberidis CBS 394.84 (assembly GCF_010015615.1). Taxonomy (NCBI): domain Eukaryota; kingdom Fungi; phylum Ascomycota; class Dothideomycetes; order Pleosporales; family Cucurbitariaceae; genus Cucurbitaria; species Cucurbitaria berberidis. Next base: position 151,143 of record NW_024468936.1, read on the forward strand.
GCCACTCAAACCGTTGCTGCAATTATTCCACAGCAAACTTATGTTCTTGCGTGAATACATCCCATCAATGCTGGATCCGAATCGACTTCGCCGTCCCTCAGCACAGCAAGTTGTAGATCGACTTTCCGACTGCAGCGTTTTTCTTCGCGAGCCTCGTGAAAAGCAGCTTATTTGCTGTGTGGGCCAGCCGCTCATTAGCGGACTCCTCTGGTTCGAACAGGAAATCCTCAGACAATCTCCATATCTCTGGGACCCTTGGGTTGAAGCACATCGCTTTCATCCAGCATATCACCATGATTGGACTTATATACTGCTTGATTTGAACTTGAACTTGATTTCTGCGAAACACAGTGGCTACTCTGGGATGAAAGAGCCTCTTAGCACTCTATTCATCAGCTTTGATGAGGTCAAGGCGGAATGCGAGACGCTTTACAAAGGAGCCAGCAGGAACGGAGCGACCAAAGACTTCTGGGCTGCCCATACACAATGGAAAGAGAACCATGACAATCTAGCCGCGGCCGTGGATGATGTAGAGACAAGCATAAAACTGGTATCCCTGAAAAATGTAGTATTCACAGTTCTGGAAACTTATGTCAGTATTCCCGAGCCATCAAACGAACCCACACGGACATCTAGATTGCATTTACGAACCATACAAATCTCTTTGTTGCCAGTATGTCTGCCGCGATCATCATCTTACGGGGCCTTCTTTTACATGATTTCATTCCCGATCTGCGAAACGGGGTCTCGGTGGCATATACTACCGAGAGAGGGCAAGGGATTCGTGGATTTGACCATATAAGATTGAAAGCAAGGGACAACTGATAGAGCTTACGCCATTGTTTCTTTCCTTGTTCTAATATTTGCACTGGGAACACGTATATAAGACGACATGATTGGGTTCGCAAGCAGTCATGCCATTAGATACATGTATACACGTCCACGTTCCATGGCATATCCACCCGCGGCTTTCCACGAGCAAGATAGTCTATGAATATATCTTTCACATGACAACTTCCCTCGCGCTTCGCCGTACCAACCGACTCACTATCCATGCACGCACAACCATACCCAACACAGAACTTGCAAGCGAAAGCACACACCCCACTCGTGCAAAAATTTGCCCCCAAGTAAGCATTTACGAGGCCACCCAACAGCGTCATTTGTGAGCCGAGATCGCAGAACGTCCCGCTCGCCCCGCGGCGTGCCTTTCGTCATGATCGACAGTCCTGCGTTTACCTATTCCGTTCGATGACATCTTCATGCATTGCATCGCATGCATCGTATCGTATCGTCCGCGGTAGCTAAGCGGAACAAACTGCTGCCGTGGTGTGATGTCTACGTATATCTCACATTTTGTAATTTTCCACGACCACCGTTAGGATTGAAAGAACGATGATCGGCGAGCTTGGTTTCAGGCAAAATGGTAGACGTGTGTTTTCGAGTGGATGGATGAGAAATGTCTACATGATGATCTGTCCATGTGCGACTAGACTAAAGGCGTTTGCATCTTGTAATGCCATGTCGGGTGTTCTATCGCCACTAGGACTATATCAGCGGATCGTAATGACAAGGCAGTATCTGTTCGCCATCTATGTGACTACCTCGATCACCAAGCCGCATACATCTAGCCCGACGAGAAGACGCGTGTAGTGGTTGGGAGGGTTTACATCCGATCTTGCCAACGGGCTACTGTCGCGGCTGTGTGCTCGGCGTTGACCGTTCGGAGCTGGGCAAGCAAGCGACTTGCTTGGACAAGTCTCCTCAGCCTTTCGATCGAGCGGTGATCGTCTTAGCCTGCATCGATGGCCTGCGGGTAAATCAAGTTGATGAGCGAGGTTATAGAACTGGGACGGAATAATGAAATCATCTCCGAGACAAGCAGGAAGTTACATCAAAAGAATTTGTTGGTGCAAGTGCGCGTATGGTGGACGCAGGCTAAAGCGACGATCAACGGTAAGCTGTACCCCGGAAGTCCCATGTCATACGGCGTTTTCCTTCGGAAGAAACTGAAGCGAATGCGACCGAAAACCTTACGGGGATGTGTTGATGCGAAGACGCTGCTGATCCATCGACGAAAAGCGAAAGAGGTTCGGATATGGTCGGTATGGTCTAGGCTCCTGGTATGATGGCGGCGCCTGCAGCCTTTTGCTCAGAACCATCTGAACTTACCCAGATGCACTGTGATTAAACTTGGCGCTAATCACTTGGGATGCATACAAGGCGACGCGCCAGACGGTGACTAGGCGCGAGGGGATCGGGCAGCAAGCATGCGTGTTGAGTGCAAGCATGCGAGCGGGAAAAGCGGAAGAAAAAGGAAAGGTAGATCCAGAGTGAAACGGTTCTAAGGAAGCAAGCCAGCAACCTTGTCGTGTCGTGCATGTCCTGTCTGTCGTCGCTGGCGGTCTGTTTTGAGACGGGATCCAGGTCCTGATGGGTGCCGTTGATCCCGGTGAGCTGCTTGGTCAAAGGAGGGGTAACAATGCGAAGCGTTTGGCGGAGCATATATCCGCGTCGACGTGGTGCTTCGGCATGTTGACGACAGAGAGCTGCCCATGGTCATCGGACAGGCTGAGAGGTGTAACAGCGGCTGGCCGGGCAATAACATACAACGGGAGAGTCGTGCATGCACTTTACGCAGAGATCAGATCTTGTCTCAGCCAAAAATAGGCGTTCAATAATATGCTGGGGTCCCGCATTTCAGCACCATGCACGTGTGACTGCTTCTGCGCATAAACGCAGGCGAATAAAGAAGGTACTTCGGGTTGTCGCTGAGTGGTGGACGAGACGGGATCGCCGCGTCAGCCCGTGGTCGGTGATGATTTAGCCTAGAGGCTGTCGAGAGTGAGACGATTCGCGATTTAGTAATCTGTGAGCGGGAAGGTTTAGAAGTGCATGCCGGATAGACTCCGACCGTCATACATTTGATGAGCCGAAGGACGTTGCCGTCCGTAAGCGCCCCATTTGTTGGTCAAGGGGCGTAGTCGGCAATACGAAAGACCTGCCCATGTCAGCCGCCGTCGCTTAGTAGCACCGAGCCTAGGATTGCTTTTTGACATGACACATCGTCTAATGTAACGGCGTAGGTTGCATGACCAGCGGGCACCAAGGCTTGTCTTACAGTCAAAAGGTGACTGCCGTATAGGATCTTGACTAGGGCCAAGGCAAAGTTTGACATTAAAAGGCCCAAAGCGGAGTACGATTTCCGCATTGGCATCTAGTATTACAAGCGTCAGACCGGTGCTGTAACTGTAACAGGTAAGCACAATGTAGCTGAGGTGGTGGGCCTCGGATAATCAGGGTGCTGATCGAGGAACCCGCTCTACTGTACCTATATTAGCTGCGATGCCGACCAAATTTGCATCAGGAAGCGCCTCCATCCTGCCGTGAATCGCGATGACCTGCCTAAAACCATCGTTCGCCCTGGTGACCTCGTGTCGCATCCAGGATGGCGAGCTTAGGCGGCGTTGAAGGCGGACGCAGGCAGGTATCGAAACAGGTGCGACAAGTAGACAGATCACCGCGAAGCGGCAGGAGGGAAAACAAACAACTTGCTCTGCGCTGCGCGTGAGACTGAGTCACGGCCTGCTCCTAGTCGAATGGAGGCGGCCGCGAAGGATGCAAAATTGCCTCAGCTGCTCTACTCGGGAGGTTGGCCTTGCAGCACGGAAGAGAAAGCTCCACCATCTCGAGACTCCACGTGAAGCGAAAATCACTACGTGTACTGTGTACCCATGGCTACCATGTCAGTATCGAGACGGGTGGCGGGAGGTCCAATATGAAAGCAGGACTATTGAGACATGCTATGCGTAAGGCTCTGCAAGATGCAGGATACACGCCGAAGCGAGCGAGATGCCGCTGTGGTTAGCAAGGTGTAGTTTGACTGGACGGATGGTCACACCCTAGCCTCCACTGTTCGCAATCAGTTTTGTGGGATTGCTATCCTGCACCATGTCCATGGGTTATATCAGGGATGGGTAAAGACATGTGGTTGATGATTTCTCCGTCGAGATTACTAGCACGCGCCGAAATGAGGTCTCAGACAGGCAAGACTCCTGTCTTCGGCGTACAAAAAAAGCACTTGCGACCGGGAAATATACATGGTTGCATACGCACAAAATCGTCGTCTCGTAGTGGTGAAGAGGCTCACCGATGGTCCAGTATAGGTGCTGATCGAGGCGTTCAGGAGGTACTTGCGATTGGCCAAGGGCGACTCACGTTGAACGGGTGAGTCCCTGCGAGGCTAGTACTCGCATCAAGGGTAAATGCCGCGGTGCCCGCAAGAAATTTAGGTGTGTTTTACGTCGCCCAAGGAAAGTCTAGAACATGCATCACGAGCAGGCTCGTCAACTCCTTGCTAGAGATCGTCGTCACCCACAAATAATGCAGCTAGCCCACCAAATCCCTTTCATGCGACTTGTTCACTCGCGCTTCGTGTTTGGTCAGGGTTGTGCTACCGGGCAAAGTACGGAGGTGGGCGGCATCAATAGTCAATAGCTTTGCATCGCTTCCGACCTTTTACCACCCTTGCAGAGACTGTGATTGACGAAGGCATAGAAATATTTGACCGAGGATTGGATGATCAGCGTCCTCTCCTGGTGAAAGAATATTTGCTCGCCAGGCCAGGTGTGGAGATGACCGAATCAACCTCAAGGGATAGCGAACCGGAACCATTCTCGTTTCCTAGCTAGCGTGGACGGTGCCGCTTATCCCGACGTTTGTTTTGCCAACAGTCTGTCCACGATGCATCGCCACGTTTGAGACCCACACCTCTCGTGGGCCGTCGAAGCATACGTCATTCAAGGGTTTCTTTCCCGTGTCGCAGATTGCCGGTTGAGGCTGTTAGAGGTGGACAGCGCTTGGCCAGGATGGAGGCGCTTGAAAGTGCAAGCAAGCCCCGCGTCTCGTCCTACGGAGCGAGTCCGAGCGGCGTAATCAACGAATTCTGAAATAGGCTGCTGGAAACCACGGCTTCACAATCTCGATTGATGAGACGAATGACCAAAGCACAGCACCCGGCTAGCAGGCACGGGTTTCCAAAGGTGCAATGGTTGTATGTAATGTTATTGTGCCCAGGTGATGAGAGTTTGTTGTTCCCAGCTGACGGCCTGCAACAAGTTGCGGGTCAGCATCCATCACCGCGATCTAATGCCGTTCGCAGGATGTGTGGAGATGATCGAGCGAAAAGTGTGCAGGATGGTTTCGACAAGGTTGACAGGTTGGCGCTTACTTTGTACATTTTTCGTCTCGTGATGCACAAAAGTCGTACGGGCTGCGATGCAATTTTCCGTGAAGCAACCGAGGTGGCTGCTGCAGTCATGCCGTGCGCTGAATTACGGATACAGAGTATTCATTCGTCCCAGACGACTTGAACTAGTCACAATTTCAGTCCACCCACGCCCACCGCTAGAGCGCCCTATAGACACCACACTTGGTTGGTGACTGATATACGATATTGCAAAGGCTCGTTTGATGGAGAACCAAGTCCCGCCTCCGTATCCAGATGCAGTATTCTGATCCGTGATTGGGATGCGTCAGCAGCAGCAGGAAGAGGGAAACCGGCACACAAGAAAAGTAGTGCATGGCGTTCTGCTGCAAGCCAAGTGGACGTTAAGGATGCATTTTTGGGTGCATTCATGAAGGCTACCCATGTAAGGCGCCACCATTGTAGTTTTCAGACACCCGTTTTGGCGACAAGACACCAGCCCCCTGACATGGGCCAGCTCGTTTGAAGCACCAAAAGCATCCTTGCGCCCGCGTTGGACTGATGTCGATCTTTAAAGCGGGACGAAGCCAGGGTTCTCGGCGCTTCGGCTGCACCTCATCAGCCACGCCACGGGGATTTCTCGTTATCGAACGGTATTGCCGCTTGGGTCTGGTCACCGTGGGGTCGACGACAGGGAAGCCATGGTAGGCGGCTTGTGTAGCTGGACTATTTCTCAACCGTCATCATCACGGTTGGGACAGCCTTCCTGCGAATATCGGGCGATGGTAGCGGCAGGCCTGATTGATTATGAGGCCCTCAACAGGCAAGCCGCTTTGTCAAAGGCGCAGCCAGACCTGCCCATAGCCTTGGTTGCATCCAACACTTTCTTCGTGATGATCGGATCCACTGCCTAGCAAGTTGAAGAGTGCACAGACATGATATCCTATCATCAGTATAACCCAGTCAATGCGCAGCACTTTCACAGAGTGTGCATTTACAACCACGGGTGCGTGGCCAAGAGTGAGGGACGATCTCACGGCCGGAATGACGTGCCACACAAGGGACGCGCGTAGGTCTGCCACAGCGTATGCTTGACAATATTACTTGGTGATTCGGGGCTTGTTTTGAGTTCTGACTTGGTCCGAGGCGTTCCCGTATCCCTAGGTCGGTGGCTCGGTTGTCTAAGCCCGACGTTCAACGTTAGCAGCTTTGCTTGCTTGCTTGCATAGTAGGCGGTTTCAAGGCATGCCTCGGTCGACTGCGGCGGTGGTTAAAGGCTACTACTGTGTGTGCTTGCTTTTCCCTCAGCGGTGCCTAACTAAGACAAGGATGCCTGCTCGACTGGCCGGATTCCTATAAACCCACTTGTTAGGCGCAATCCATAGTGATGGCACACGCTCCCACGCCAAGGGGGCGACCGATAGGCAGGCGGCTGCTCGCGTCCGGTGGGCTCAGACAGTTTCTCAGGCTTTGTTGGGCTGGCTTGAGAGAGTGTGTGTGTGTGTGAGGTGCGAGGCTGATGGGGATGCGTGTGCCGGGTGAAGGCTATGCGCTGACTGCTTGCTGCTGCAATCTCGGTGCGTGAGCTGTCCCGCCGTTGGCTGTGTGACCTCAGCTAGCGATGCAGATGTCTGATGCAAAGTCCCATGTCATGGGCTGTCCCCGCTGCAGACGGGCAGCTGGCAGGGGGCAGCTGGCCGCATGTCGGTTTCTGGAAGACGGTCGCGTAGGAGAGGCCAATGAAGGCTGTGGAGCAGCGCCCACCCCAGATCGCGCTTGGGTGCCCATGGGCCAGCAGCTTGGTTTGCCGGCGGCGGCACGCGCAACCAAGGAGGAGGTGCTGGGTAGTGGTGGTGGTGGGCGCGGTGGAGCAATTCACTCGCGTTGGGGCCGCTGGTTGGCTGGCGCTGGCGTCGAGAGTGGTGAAGGGAATGTCGTAGCGCAGCAGCCTTAGCTCGTCTCTCCACTCCTTCACTCTCGTCTTTCCGAAACTACTGCACCACCCCCAAGCCTGACCCCCATCCGCCCCTGATCTGTCTGTCGTCTGTCCATGTCCATGGATGACGGCGCCGAACACGCATCTCTGCCTCGATATGCACCTGCACCACTACCACCACCCACCGGCCAATCCCCTCCTGTATCACGCTGGGTGCCATACAACTGGCTTGGCCCACTCTCCAGCCTACGGCCTTGCCGGCCTTCTTCCACTAATTATGCCTCTCGCTGACGCGGCTAAGGGCCTGTTCGGTGACCTGGGCTGACCTAACCAGATTGGCCGGATTTGGCAGGTGGGGTGAAATGGAGTTAAAAATAGCGTTTTATTTAGTATTTTATTAGTTTTAATAAGCATAAATAAAAGTAGAAATTTGCTAGTAATATTATATAATTTTATATTTTTACTAGTATTTATAAAATTTATTTTTTACTTTTTTAAGCTTTTTTAAAAGTTTTTTTTTAATATTTTGCTCTTAACTACTAAATTTAAATTATTATTATTAAATTTTATATAATTGCAATAATAACTATTATTAATAATATTATTATTATTACTTTTACTAGTATAATTATTATTATTATTGCAGTTATTGCTTTTTACAACAAAAATTATTATTAACTATTTAGTATTAATTTTTAGTTTTTTAATTACTATTGCAGTAATTAATAAGTTACTAATTATTTAAGTAATTTACTATAATTATATACTAAAAATTAACTGCATTAATAAATATTTAATAATTTTATTTATAATTTACGTAAACTATAGTTAGTACGCAATAGTAATATATTAATTAAAAAAAAATTTTTTACTTTTTTTTATATTTGCGGCTATAAAATTAAATAGTAAAATACTAAATATAAGTGCAAGCAATTGCTTAATACTATATTAAAATAAATTATTTATTAATTTTGCTATATAGTACAGTTTTACTTATAATAAATAAAAAATTTTATAAAATTTTTTAAGTGCTGCTTAAACTATATTTTAAGCTTATATTACTAGCGTTAAATAAAATTTTAACTATAATATATAATAATTTAAAATATTAGCTAGCTTTTAAAAATTATATTAAAGCTTTAAATAGTACTTATTTTTACTTATATATTTTAGTAATAAAGCAGCAGCACTTTTATAATTATTATAGTAATTTAATTTAAAATATACTTGCTATTATTAACTTTAATATAAATTTTACTTACTTATTAGTAAAGTAGGAAGGCTCTATATATAATAATAGAATTTTTTAAAATATAAAATTTTAAAAATTTAAAGTATTAAAAGGATAATATTTTTTAGTAAATATAAGCTATGCTAATAGCAACCTAATGCTTTTGCTATACTATAAAATTTATTATTATTTATAAAAAATTAAAAAAATTAATTGCTAGCCTAAAACTAAGTTTAAATTATTTAATTACTGTTATTTAAGCTTTTAAAATATAGTAAAAAAATTTTTTAGTATTTTTAAATATTGCTAGTATATTTTTAATTACTTATATAAATTTTTTATTAAAACGCAGGTTAAATTTGTATACAGTTTTACTACTATTTATAATTTTATTAATAAGTATTATTTAGTTAATAAAAATTTTAAGTAGCTAAAATAGTATACGCATAAAAATATTAATTTAAAGTAGTATAAAATAAAAAATTGCTTTAATATAAGTATTATTAATAATAGTATAAGTAGCTAAAAAAAAAAAATTATAAATTTACTATAAAAAAAATATTGCAAGGCAATAAGGCACAATTTATAAAATTAAATATAGTATTATAGTAGAAAAAATGCAGTATTTAAAAAAGTTAAAATTTAAAATATTAAAATTAAAATATTATATATTACTTGTTTAGGCCTAGCGCTATATTTAAATATATAGTTTTATATAGCAATTGCTTATAATTACCTGCTATACTAGCTGCTTTATAAAATTAACTATTGCAAACTGCAAATTTAGCTTATATTTATATTAAAGCTATTTTATATTTAAAATATAGCTATTTTAAATAATTACTAAATAGTACTATTATATTAGTTACGCCTTTTACAGCTATTTATAGCTAATTATAAAGCTAATTACAGCTTAATATTTGCTAATTAGTATAGTTTTAGTACTACTATTTATTAAATATTTTAGTATACTTTATACTTTAAAAAATTAATATTTTAATTAATTTTTTTATTATTAACTATTTAAACTTTTTTAACTAAATTGCTATTACCTTTTTATATATAATGCTTTATTATAGCGTTAAAATTAACTATATTATTTAACTTGCCTAGCTATTTAAGCAGCTGCTTTTATACTTATTATTTTTTTATTTTTAGTATTTAAATTATAAACGTTTTAATAAAAAATTTATTTAAAAATATATTTATTAAGGCGTTCTGCAGCTTTATATTAAGTACTAAAAAATACTATAAAAATATTTAAATTGCTTTTTATTAATAATTTTATTTTATAGTATTAATAAAGGCTTTAAGTTAAAATATAATTGCAAAAATATAATAACTAAAATAGTTAGTTAATATAAATTTTTTTGCTTTTTTAATTATTTTAAATACTAATTAAATTGCAGGTTTTTTTTGCGAAAATATAGAGCTATTACTTTTATTTATTATTAATAATTAAAATTTTAATTAAAAAATTAAATTGCGCTTAATTAATAATATTGCTTTATTTTTATTTAAATTTTAAAACGCTTTTTTAATTATTATAATATTTTATTTAGTAGCAAGCATTTTATTAAACAACTAGCAGAATTATTTAATATTTTTTATAAATTAGTGCTTAAATTTACGCGCTTTTAAATAAGTATTAAAATATATTTTTAAAGCAATTAAATTGCTAATAATAATACTATTTTTATTAATACTAAAGCTAGATTAATCTGTAAGTTTAAACTAGACTTTTTAATTTTTTTTAATAGTATTATGCTTTAATTTATAGTTTAAAACAATAATAATAATAATTGCTAAAATAATATAAAATACTTTATATTTAGTATATTTTTATATTTTTTTTTTATACTTAAAGTCTGCGTAATAGCTGTATACAATTTTATTAATTAAAATATTTATAAAAGCTAATTTTATTATTTTTATTTAATATAATTGCAGCGTCGCTAGACTATAATATTATAATAATAATAATAATAATAATAATAATAATAATAACTGTAGCAATTGCAGCATTATAAAAAAAACAGGCTTATAAGAAAATTGCAGGCTTAGTAATAATAATATAAATAATATTTTTAATGCAATATACTGCAAAATAAAATTTAAAATAAATATTAATAGTTTTATATTAATAATAATAAAGTTAATAATGCGTACTATAAAAAAGTATAAAGTACTATAAAATAAAATTAATATTTTTAAGCGCTAAATAAGCTTTTTAATTTTAATTTTATTTAGGCTAAACTATTATATGCACTATTAGCCGCTTTTAGCTTAATACTATGCTTAAAATAGGCTTGAACTTACTATTTAAAATGGAGGGCACCGAACAGGCCCTAAAACATGACGCCGCCAAAAGTGCTGGCGTCCGCTATGCACCGTCCTTCTTCCTTCGTCCAACATCCATCCCATCGTCAGGGCTAGTTGACCGCCTGGAGGGCCACCGCCCCATGCACACGATGCTCCAACCCCTGGCACCGAGCCCAGCTGAGTCGCACTGGCAAAGTTGTTTAGTCGTGCCCGGAGCCTAGTCGCACTACGCATTCTCCCATCATCGCTGCGGGCATGCTACATTCCCTTGCCTGGCTGCTGTCTCGACGTCTCCTGCAACGGATGTGCTCCGTTGCGCCATGATACATCGGTACCCGCCTCGACTGTCTGCCTGCTGGTCCTGTGATTAGGTCATTCCTGGCGTCCTTTTCACATTCTGCATCCCATGCTGTCGTTGATCGTTCCAGCTGTGCCACTCGCCCTAGTCACAGCGCTCCCTACCGCGCCATCCCTTGGTGGGCCCCGTATTAGAACCTTTCCGTTCCTTGTTGCTTCTATTCCGCAATTAGCTCTTTTCGAGTTTCGTTAGCCTACCCTGGCATTCCTTGTACCATGACTCTTGCCGCGAGCTCGTCTTTCTCAATTTCCCCATCCACCCTTCCTAATATGTCTATATTTCTTGGCGCTCCATATACCTAAGCACATGCCCCCCCTCCAAGTCAGACAAGGCCGTTTGTGATCGATATAGCCGCCTGGTACTTTACTCACACAAACCGTTTGGACATATAGTCCCTCACCTCCACTGCTCATGACACGCACTTCACAACCATACGATCTCACCAACATGTCCAGCCTCATGCATCCCTCACAGCTCCAACGACGCACCTCTCGCAGCTCAGGCAGTCAGCCAGCAGGCCGTCCATCCCGCGTTGAAAAGCCCCGGAGCCATCAAAACAGTCCACGAACCATGGAGCGGAGAAAGACGACAACTGAAACCAAGCTATATGCTACCTTGGACGACCACTTCAAGATGATGTTCGGCGTCGCACCTGAGGAGGTGATTGAAGAGCGTCCACAGCCGAGCAGGCCCATGAGTTGGCATCCCTCGTCAACACGGTTCCAGGCTCCCCAATCAACAAGTTACTTCGATTGGTCACAACAATACTCAGCCTCTCCACGGAATTCTGTCCATGACTCTGAACACCACTTGCATTCTACACGCAACTCCATGTTCGAGACGACACCAGCCTACCCAAATGCGTATGGAATGCACAGAGACTCTGATGAGTCCGACTACAGCTGGCAGAGCGTTTCTCAGCAGACACCAGGCGATGTCTACTCAGTTCTTAACACTCCTACCACCGAGCCACTACCTTGGTATCTACAACAATGGGCTCAAAAAATTCAAGCACAAGCGCACATGGACTCACAAAATGGATCCACAGATTTCCTGCCTATTCAACACCCCACTGGACAAGACGAAGAGATGGAGGACGACGACGGCGAGAAGCTTGTAGCACTAGGTCTCTACGACACACCCGAACCATCATTGTTCTGGGGCGGTCTCGGTGAAGCTACGGGCAAGGGTCTGAAACTGGAAGAGACCTGGCAACCACCTGAAGACGAAGAGGGGGAAGATGAAGCAGACGACGCAAGCTCAGAGGCGAGCGTCGAGGAACCCTCACCGCCTCTTCCGCTAGCCAATCAACAGGCTCAGCAACTCCAGATGCCCGTTCGTGTCAAGACGCAAACACCCGGCAGTATGGAGGGTCAGAGCTTCTTCTTCGACGACGACGAGGCGGTGTCGAAGGAGTGGTGGTTTCATCAGCTAAAGCAGCCTGCCATGCCAGTGCGGGAAACTGGGTTGGGATACGGGTGGCTATGAAAGTGTGGAGCTCGTTTCAAGCATGTGTTTTGAAAACGCCATGTGTTCTCTTGTTCGATTTTTCATTATTTTTTGCATAGCGTGGCGTTTCGATTGCGGAAAGATTTGCGTATACCCAGCCTTCGATGGCAGAAGAGGACAGATGCTGGCTAGCTACAGCGTCAACAGGGCATGAGTCATACATGATAATAATACATCATAACTATGTGATCTTTACTTTCTCTCCTTCCCAAAGCCGTGACACGTCTCACCTGCACCACATCCCAACTACCATACAAATCAGCCGTCTCACCAACATGCATCCGCAACCATCTTACCCTCTTTCTGACTAATATGGGATGAACCATGCTCGCCAGCCTCGGCGCATCGCATCGCCGTAGCAAGGTAAATAGCGTACCAACAAAAGACCCGAAACACCACCTAACCGCAAAACTCTATTCCCTCGGCGTCATTGCGCAGCGCAGTCCACGTAGGTAAGTCGAGGCAGCAGCAGTCCGTTCACCGGCCTTACCACCCCACCCCACCCCTTGCCCCATCTTCTCGCCGCCTCGCTCGTCCAAAGATAGTCCGGCCGAACGCTCGCACCGGCAAACAAGCAGCGGCACCTGCACAGGTCCCCTCCCCCCTCCCAGCTCGCGGCACCTTCCATGAAATGAATTGTGGTACAATGTCCTTTTAGTGCAAGACGACGGGCAGAATGGCTTGCTTTGCTTATTACCGAGGCTGGCTAATAAGCTGGGCTACTAGCTAGCTGGCTAGCTGGGCTCTGGGCTGGGCTGGATGGGCTAGGGATGGCTGCCACGCTACAACGACGGGACTCAGCCCTAGCGCATAACAAGGCTTTTAAAAGGGCGAGATGAGAAGGGTACGGGAAAGACGGCGGGTGAATTGAGGACCTAGCTGAGCAAGCGGGGTCGGTTAGGCGTGGTGTGGTATGGATGGTGTACGTCACTAGTACTGGCCGGCCGCCTGAGGTCTGAGGTGGAGACAGTGAATTTCGGGGCGCGCGCGTATCGAGCGTACCTATCGATAAGGACCTTATCGGGAAATTCGAGAATAATTTTCTTTGGAGGCGCGTAGACACGTGCTTACGGTCCTCTCACGCTTCGGAGGAACGCATCGCGCCTTTGGCCAATCGCAGGCTGAATTATATTGGTTCACACATATCGATAGCTTAATTGAGTAGTACATTGGTGCACATATCGATAGCTTAACGGAGTACTGAGTATGGAGTCTCATACTCACTTCGTCGTCACCGCATGGCGCAACAGGCTAGAGCTGCTGCAGTTGCGGCAGGACTTGTACAGTCCCGAGACAAGTAAACGGGAGAGCGCGGCGAACAAGGTAAGCTGATATACATCCCTTCGTGTTGGTGGTCTGGGAGTTGTTGTGTGTCTCGGGGGTAGATGACGCATGGGCTCTGTACGCTGATATCAGGTTAGGTGTTTGCATGGCGGCTACGCAAACCAGATGGCCTGCCGCTGCTGCTCGAGTCCACGGCCGATATTGTCGATGTTCTTCTTCAAGATGAGAGGGCAGAGTTGAAGCATAATGCTTTGCGGTTGCTGTATGCTACTGCCATCTCAAGGTAGGCTGCTTTTCCCATTCTCGTGGTCTCATCTCCAACTTCACATTGATATCTTGCTTCTCTTCTCTGCATCTTGTTTCGTTTTAATCATCGTTATTCTCTTCTTCTCTGTGTCCTCCACAAAATCGATTTCTCAATTCATCCCCAGAACCGTGTAGAAGTCCTCAATTAACCTCTCCCAGATTTGTCACCGGGCTAGCAGACACCCAAATCGAACTGACCCGCGACCGCCCCGCGTGGTTCCCACCCGGAAAGTCCCTCCAACTCCCCCTCGGCCTTCTGGAAACACGGCATCGCATCGTCCATCGTCACATGCCCTCGCTCGCCGAGCTAAAACGCGCAGCCAAAGACAGCCTAGAGTGGCTGTGGGAATGGTACTGGAGCCAGCTCGACCATGCCTTCTCTCTTGCTAAAGCGGACGCCGACGAAGCAGAGCCTCAAGAGCTAGTCAAGGAAAAACTCAACACCATATTAAAAACCTATGTGAAAGAGCGGAAGAACGAAATCAAAACCCGAAAGAAGGATGCAAACGCAGCATCTAACGCTTTATCGACGTATAACCTCCGCTTCGCACCAAGCAGCACATCCACCCCGTCGACTCAGACACAACGCCTCTTACTGCACCTGCTAGTAGAAGACAAAATGATGCTCCCTACAGACAAGAAGCTCGGGTCCAGCATGTCCGGCGCATTCCTCATCTGGTCGCCCTTCCTCCTCACGTTCTGCGCCTCAGCCAACCTACCCCTGCCCACGCTCCTCGACCACCTAATGAGCGCAATGAACGCCCCCTCCGCCGCACGCAATACAGTGCATCCGGACCTCGATCCCGTGAGAGAAGGGCTCTCCGCGTGGACCGTGCAGATCCTCACTTCACCTGACTGGGCATCTCGCCGTAGCGGCAGCGGCCTCGAAGACACGCTCACGCACCTTTTTTCAGCGCCAACGTACTGGAACGTCAGGACTGCGGAGAAATTGCTGGAAAGCGGGCATGTCCCGCATGCGCAGCAGTGGCGCGCTATCTTGCACGCTGCTGCGAATGAGGGCGGGGACGAGATGGATGTTGATGGCAAGGTGGTGGTAAGTGGAGAGGACTTGGCGGTGAAGAATGTGGGGATAGAAGGAGTAGGAGCGGCCCCTAGAGAAAAGATCAAGGGACCGAGGAAAGCGCTGGGTATGTGGAGGCCGAGACCGATTGGGTGGGTGCCGGAGGGGTGGGAAGAGGATGAATAATGGCTCTCAGCTTAGAGGAGAATTATATCAGGGACTTAAATTGCGGTGCTTTATCCTTTCGCTACGGATTCATCTGTTGTGAATGCCATGTTATACACGTTTGCAGTTTCTCCCAATCATCTTATCTCTACTCGAGGGACATGAGGTGCGCGCTGCACTGGTGGTAGTAAGTTTTCCCGTCATTCCAGCTTATTATCACGAGACATATCGCGAGTAAACTTCTACGCAGTTGATTACATATGTTATTCAAATCATTTGCGTGCTGTAGGTAGTGAAGCGTCCTGAAGCCGAGAACCAAGTTCCTACACTAATCATACAGTACAGCGTTCTGACGGACTAGCCTTATGAGACCTTCGTACAGACGCCGTGGAAAATAGCTCTAGCAGGCGTAGTAGGTAAACCAATCCCAAGCGGACCATGATCCCAAGCTTTTTGTCCAAAACACCCGACCCACAGATAGACCATCTTTTCTAAGCCCCCAAGCTCCAATGACCCTAAAGGAAGCAAGAATCCGAGCCGTCTTCGCCGAACGTCGTGCGCTATGCTAGCCAATATGGAGGAAATTGTACAGTGTGGAAATGTTACGTTCAAACCAGATCATTCTTGTCATATCTTCGCCTTGGTCTCTGGGGACAGTATCCGGTCTTCTACTTTGCGCATCATCTTAATCGTTTGCTCGGCGAGAGTAAGGGTGAGAATCTAAGTCAAATCAGCAAACGTCCTCTCTTGATGACGAATGCAGAACTTACCGTATGCGGCAGGATCCTCGCAAGATGCGCGAAATAACCCTTGTACACAGCCAAAATGCCCTCTGTCTTGACCGTCCGGTATAAGCAGTCAAAGGCGGACGTGTAGAGATTGCCCGTTTGGTTGTACATGCGCGACATGACCGTGTCGGGAGGATGCATAACGCAGCATACCACAAAGCCGCTTGCCGTACTACTGGCAATGTGTAATGGCATGCCCTCCTCCATACCAAAGTGCTTGACTAGTCGCCTTTTCGCAAAGAAATACGTTGGGAGCTGCACTGAGCTACCGAAGCCCGTTCGTACCATGGCTGGGCCTACGCCCCTGTATAGGCCTTTGATTCCTTCTGACGTATATATTTGCCGCATGCCGTCCACAGCATTTTTGTAGTGGTGTTGGGTTCCCACGGGGAGAAAGGGGGAAAAGGATTGTAGGCGCGTTTTCACGAGGAAAAAGGGCGAGCCAGCTGCGGCTCCGAGGATGCCTGATGCTGCGCCGGAGAATAGGTTTATGCCAAAGGATTGAACTGCGGCGTCTTTGTATATGGCGTTGGTGAGGGTCTTGCGAAGAGGCTCGTAGAAGCCGAGACGGCAACCGTTGAGCGTCATTTGGTAGATGTACTGGGCGCGTTAGTATTCCAAGTGACAAGGCAGAGGGGAATTGGAAGTCGTACGGCGCATCCCAGACCACGCAGTAAACCCTTTGGTCCTTCATTCTTCAAGATGACGCCTACGCCATGGAAGACGCCTCTGTATAACCGCGGAGCGTCCTTCCTTGACTGAAGCTCTCCCTGCAACTGTAATCTGAGCATTCGTCAACGAGCTGTTTTACGCATGCCTTGGAGACTCGCGCACCGGATCTTGACCGTTTCGAATCCGTGGGTAACCGTCACAGCACCGCATGCTGCTATGCCGCCAGCAATGAAAGATCTAATCGCGTCGCCTGTTAGTACACGTGTCAAAGACGCTCGACTGACCTAAAAAGCACCTACCCAATTGTTGTGGACATGTTCACTTTTTTTTTTGCGACAGCCGCCCGGAGTGGAAGAAAGCTGGGGAATCCTGGCTCTTCACTCTTGGCTGTGTAGTGTTGCTACCGCGCTGTCATGGACCAAGAAGAGAAAGTTGCCCCAAAGGAGACGAGACCGAGGCGGCGATGCTGACGTTCTACTCCTTTTCTAGAAAAAAGTCGGTGATGATGATGCTGGAGCTGATTATCCGGTGTCGGTTCCGAGAACGGAGATGGCCGCCAAGCCCGAAAGCTGCAGGGTTCGAGCTGTCTCAAAGGAGCTTTTCGCGCATTCCACCGGCTTATATGTTTTGACAACTGCGCGTGGAATCACCTCAACTGCAATTGGAGGCGGTCTAAGCGAAGTGGAGATGCAGCCGAACACTGCCGAAGAGACGTAGAGTTCACATCTGCCATGGCGCCTGGGTCAGCGACGCCTGGGGCTCCTCCTCCGCCCGCAGGGCCTCCGACGCAGAAAGTTAGCGACGTCATCACCAGCTTCCGGCCTCAAAGAGTGAGACGCCCTGCGCCGTTGGCCTCGATAGACAAGGCTCACACATTGTACAGCGCTTCAAGCCCAGCTCCCAAGGCACCTCGGTGACCTCGCTTGACTTTGACGACACGGGCGAGCTCGCCATTGTAGCCCGCGACGACGACACTCTCCAAATCTACAACTGCAAAGAAGGCAAGCATGCCAAAGAGCTCAAATCGCAAAAGTACGGCGTGCATCTCGCCCGCTTTAGCCACCATGCGCAGAGCATCATCTACGCCTCCACCAAGGTCGACGACACGATTCGCTTCCTCAGTACGCATGACAACAGCTACATACGGTATTTCAAGGGGCATACCGATACCGTGACGAGCATACAGCTGTGTCCGAGCTCAGATACCTTCATGAGCTGCTCCAAAGACAACACCGTGAAGCTGTGGAATCTGTCCAGTCCGAGTTACCATGGCCTGCTTAATCTGCACGCGCCGTATCTCGCAGCCTATGATCCTTCGGCGACCGTCATAGCAATCGCTTCACCACAAACACACTCCGTTTTACTTTACGACATACGAAACTACGACAAGCCGCCGTTTGCCCACTTCGACCTGCTCGAGCTGGAGCAACGCTTCCTCGGGTCACAGAAGGGCGATTGGACAAAGATTGAGTTTACCAATGACGGCAAGAACTTGATCATCGCCACAAACGGTGCCGGCCACTTTGTGCTCGACGCCTTCTCGGGCGATATCCAGCATTTCTGCTACCGTAAAGCCGGATCCTCTGGTCGTCTCGCACCCGGCGCATCTTCTAATCACAGCAATGGCACGGCCAATGGCAATACACCCGCAAATGGGCAGGGAGACGTGTGCGTCACGCAGGATGGCCAGTACCTCCTCGGCGGTAGCGGCGACGACGGTCTTTTGGTGTGGCACATTGCAAAGGCACCAGCGCCGAACAACATTCTCGAGCCCATGGAGAAATTACCTGGACAAGGGAAGAGCGCGATTGTGGGGGTGAATCCTAGGACGAATCTGATAGCGACCGCGGATAAGGATCTTTTGCTGTGGCAGCCGGATCCGGACTTGATGATGTGAGAAAGCGTGAAGGACAACGATGACCGAATGAGAGCAAATTTTACGTTTTTCTGTAGCAGAAGCGTTCCAGAAAAGAGCAGGTAGCGGCTGTCAACATCTCTATCTGGATCAACGACGCCCTCCCATACTGTAGACTCTAGGGACCTGGCTCGCCAGGATAAGGGGGGGCATGCATGCAGAAACATGTTGGTTTTAGTGCGAAATGCCTCACATATCAGGACGCAAAGTCAGCCTACGCCAATGGGCGCATTTCAACATTTATCACAAATAGATGAGAATTCAATTTGAATCAGACAACTAGTAACCGTTCCGTGATGCCAAGTGTGACATGAGAATCTCGTTTGTGCAAGACTTCCACTTTGAGATACTGTAAAGTTTTCCGCCACTGCTGCGGGGATTGGATCTACCTTCCTCTTCTGGCGCGCATTTCGACTTGGCCATTTCGCAAGCTTGCTACTACAATAAACCTCTCGCAACGGGGCCAGAATCGCATGCATCCTCAAAGCAGCCCATTTTCACGCATATCCATCCATTCGATCGAATGAGCTTTCTTGTATAAATACCCATTACGTTTACCAGCAACGTCACTGGAGACTCACTGCGGTACTTTTTCCTCCCTGCAGGAAGGGGGCGTTTTGCTCCGCCAGTTTGCTTTTTCTCGCGCGGCAGGGGAGACGAGGGAATTTTCATGGGGCGTGAGACTGAGCCTCACGATTGCATGCATGGCGCTATGGATGTAGCGTTGTCGCCGTCCTGCGAAGCCGCTTAGGGGTTGAACTTGGCCCCCCATCAACATGGGCGTTTGTGATAAGTGAGCCCAGGGAAGGCGATGGAGGTCGCCGACATGCGACCTGGACGCTGACTGTGACTGACTACCTCTGACTCGTGACCGGTTGCAGAACGCAGAATGCGGAGGAGAGGATACGCGTTACGCCAGCCATTGACGTGACGAAGCGTGGTGTTGGGTTCAAAGTGCGGAGTGCAGAGTGCATAACGCAGTGGACATGCAGTGTGAGGTGGAGTTTGCAGCCTTCGGGTGCGCAGAAACGTAAAGGATTGCTACTCGTCGTCGTACACTGTGAAAGAAAGTTTTGACATTGATGGTTAGTTAGTTGTCAGTCTGGCAATGCTGCCCAGCATCGTATTCCTTCGCTTGTAGGCAGGGCTGATTCGTCAAGGCGCGTTTTGACAATTGCCGGCGTGGCGGGACGAGACGTTGGGAAACGGACTAGATGGAATGCGTCTGAGATGCATATTTCATGAAGCTTGATCACTTTACTGAGTGAGGGACAGCTGGCAGGGCCTCGTATCGATGGTGTGGCAAAACTAGAAGAGGGGTTTAGTCACAGCTCCGTGCCCCTGAATACATTCGCCTAGAATGGGCCTTTTGAGAGCAAAATGAAGCGTCGATTTCAGTCTTCGCATCTAGAGCTGAGGGGAAGACCGATCACGACATGCATCCCAACCCAGGACTGTCGGATCGTCGGCGGCTAGGCCCTGGATAGTGCTCGAGGATCAAAACTGGGTCTCGTTCCTGCTGTTCCTGTTCGCTATACACCTCGCACGCGCGTTGTCTCCATCGTGTCAGGCGGCAGAGGAGCGAGTAATGACATTCCAAGGCAAACTGTTGAAGCCCATGACCCTTTTGGCTGAAAAGTCTGTATTTGAAATGACAAGATGGCATGAAATTCCAGGACGGTCGTTGGACGAGATGGGCAAGATATTGGCTGATCGCAAGCCGGGTTTCGCGGGCGGGAGCCTCGAGCCTCACGATTGAAGATGATTTGCAGGAGACTTTCTGCGACTCGTGCTCCTTTTTCGTCCCCTGCTCATCGACGAAAACGTCGTTGCATTGCCTCCTCCTCCGTCATGTCGCTGTCCTGTAGCCTCACAAACCCACCCCACCCCCTTGAGCATGTCAGAGTTTTCAGTGCTCACTTCAGCAACGATGAGTGTCTGGACGCGGTGGCTTGCGGGCTGTTCACACGTTGTCCAGTAATGTTGTCGAGACGGTCTTCTAGACTAACGAGGCATTGGGCGCGGTGTGGGTGGGCGCAGTCTGGGGCGACAAGGATTCTTCTCCGCATCGTGCCCAAAGCGTCGGGTCATCTGTACGGCTGGTGCAGTCTGGCGATATTATTAGGCCCCTCTCCTTCACTCGATTCTGTGCTCTGACAGCTTGTTTTCTTCGACTGCGTACGGTCGTTTCATCGGTGAAGCGCTGGAGTTCCGATCACGATAACTGGGAGAAATCAATCCGGCACGCATCCGCTTTCGGGCCCTCGGAAATGGTCTCGTGATGCCTCAGGGACGGCGACATTGGATGAAAAGCACCCAAGCTAAAATCGGTCGAATCTAGTAGTGTATAGTAGTACAACTTGGCCCAATCCGCGAGATTTCTGGCTTCTTGGAACATCCACCAGTCGAACAACGTCGTCGAGCACCACTGCGAACAGGTGTTAGATTAGAAATGCCGAATCGTGTCAGCTCCATTTCTCGAATGCAACACATGAAGCTGGGCAACGGAGGATGATGCAAGCCGACCTCGAGCACGCATCATCAGCAGCAGTCTGGACTTTTCCATTCGCGATTCCAAGCCCGGCACAGACTACCCTGGCATTCAGTATACCACCACAGCCCGAAATGGGGCTTACCTTCCTGCCCCAACCGCCTCCATCCAGGCCAAAAAAGCGCAGTCGGGCAGCAGCAGACATAGATGGCGAGCACTCTTGCCTACAGAAGAAGAAGCGCAGACTAAGACTGTTCCTCATCACTTCTCGCTTGTCACCACAGTTCTCCCACCCAGCTACCAACATTGTCGACCGAGGGAGCTCCAAGATTGCAGTATGGGCCAAGCAGAAAGCCCTTGGACGTAACCTCCTAAGGAAAGCTGCCATTTTGAACCGTATACGGAGACGAGCCGTCTCGGCTAGAGAAGTCGAGGACGGGCATGGACGGGTACTCGTCGAGCAAGAGCGGGAGCAAGAGGAGCTTGAGTTGGCGAGGTTGGAGTTCGAGCATGGTAGCGTAGACACGTACACGCGACCTGTCTTGTCACAGACGCATTCCGTTCCCCCAGCTGCTGCCATTCGGACAGGAGGTCATTTCGTCATCTCTGGATCCCCAACCAGCTCTCCGTCTACATCTAGGAGTCCATCACCCACTGCACCTTCGCCACCACGAGGTATTGCCGACGAAGAGGCCTCGGAGTATCGCTCGCCAAACGAAGCCTACGCACACTCACCGCCGCGTGCTCAACTACCGAGGAGGGACTACCTTCCTTTACCACCGTCTCCACTTGGTCTATCCAACTACGACGCCTTTGATGTCGACGACGAGATTCCGGATCCGTATGCACATCTCGACGACGACGAAGAGGATGAAGTGCCGTCGTATCCATTCGACGAAGAAGTAAATGCCAACCCCTTCTCCCCCTCTACAGTCACAGTCACCTCTTCGACGACAGTGCAGACTGGCACCACACAGGCCGTCGAGACACCGCCACAAAGCGCGTATTCAGACCTGAACGCCCTTGACCCAGAGGAGGCAGTGTTTGGCGACTACGACCAAGGTAGCGAAGGCGTTGACGCCGTTTGGCCCAGTACATTCGCACAAGAGCCGGCATCATCAGCATCACCAGACTTGGCGACCTTGTTAGCAACCGCAGCTCCCACCACATCGAAACGGACAGACTCGTTCGCCACGTCGCCCAATTTCCGGCCTCAAATACCGACGCAATTTATATCACCGAATTCGAACTTTATCTTAGCCACATCTTCATCACCATCGCCAAACTTCACATCATCCTCGTCATTATCGCCGAACTTTACTTCTTCTACGGCCCTAGCATCAGCATCAGCATTATCAGCATCAACAAAAACATCACCAAGCTTCACTTCTGCGCCCTCTATCTCATCAACAACATCAACATTACCATCTACGTCGCCGAACTTCACAGCGGTAGACGCTCCCACACTACGTAAACATTCCAATTCGAATTCTAGTCTAAATGAGTTTGAGGACGAAGCAACTACCCAGCGGGAAAAGCGTAGATAGAGGGAGATTATATTTGTGCGGTTTGGAGAGTAGATGCTTTACTACTTGAGTACCTTTGGTCAGGTGTTAGGGTTGGAAAAAAACAAAAAAGGCAGGTTTTATCTCGTTGCTGTAGTGTAAAATTAGTAGCATTTTTGTCATCTGGGGCGGTGGGCTGGTGTCTTCTTTTATCCCTCTGAAAAGTCTTCTTGGGAAAAGCTTGTGGCATTGGGGTGGGGTGGTCTGAATACTTGCATGCATGGCACTGGAGCTAGCTGTTATGTGGGCCATCTGACTGGCTCGAC
Source organism: Cucurbitaria berberidis CBS 394.84 (assembly GCF_010015615.1). Taxonomy (NCBI): domain Eukaryota; kingdom Fungi; phylum Ascomycota; class Dothideomycetes; order Pleosporales; family Cucurbitariaceae; genus Cucurbitaria; species Cucurbitaria berberidis. The sequence continues at coordinate 174,178 of NW_024468936.1, forward strand.
GCATAAGGAATATACCTGTGTTTGGTTGAAGATGATGTGTACAATACCAAAATCTAACTCGAGGGCAAAATTTTATAGGGAAAGGTAGCAATTCCACATTCAAGAACGATTCCATCAAGACAGACTCTAAGTCACTACTTGCTGCGGTTTGCTTTTCCGACGGCTACGACGTAGTAAACTGTGTAGTGATGAAGTTTAGTATTCGGAAGCATGTTCTTGTCCCTTATCTACTTTATTTATGGTATATATTGAGGTGGGCGAGTATGCTTTAGAGTGGGAAGGGGCTGAACGAAGCGAGTGTGAGGGATTACCATTCCATGTACAACCAGGCGACTTGGAGCGCTAAACTTGATGACTCGCAGCGGTAGAGGTGAGCTTGGAGGTGATTTGATGTGCGTTTTGACAGGGCTGATAAAGTGAACATTGCGTAAACGGTGTAAGATATGATCATCTTGATTGGAGCTTGGATGCTCTGTCTACTGCGATGTCGCACATGGCCTGTAAGCGTTAGTGGTGTAGCTTCTGCGGACCAGTCTTGCTTGAGAAGTTTGGAGCACTACATGGGAGACGAAGTTGCTGAGCGTAACGTACCTGGATGGCCTCTTGACGCTCGGCTTTGATGTCGCCGCGGTCAATACGAGCGCGTAGGTTCTCCATGATGGCGGGTCGCGGACGACCGTTTACAAAGACACTGCAGTTGTTAGTATAATCACCAAATCGGTCTGGCCATCGGAAGAAAAATGTCCTTAAACGCAAATGAAGATAAAGGCATCGGACATCCTATTCACGCTAGACAGAAGAGAGCACTCACACATATCTCAAGCCGGGAAACGCCTCCTCGTACTCCTTGTTCAGCTTCGCCAACTTCTCCTTCTCCTCCTCGCCACCAGATTGCAGCTGCGCCTGCTCTTTCCGACTCTGCTCGCTCTCCACCTTCTTCTCTCCTAGTCTTGGATGAGAGCATAAAATCTCTGAGAGCTTCTCCACATCATCTGGATCTTCAGACATGGCCAAGGAACTCAACAGAGCATTGATGGCGACTATGAGTGTTTCATAGTCGGGAAACGTGGTTGAACGTAGCACGGGGAGAGTGAGGGCATTTAATTGCGGTGATGGCTCGAAGAGAAGGTCCAGGGCGTGTGTGAGTTCAGAGTCTGGAGAGTGTGGTAGACTGCTGATAGCGGGGAGTGATGTCATGATTGTGAAGTTGTCTATTAATTTTCGACCTTCTGGAGATGTCTTTTGAATTGCGAGACTGGATTGAATTTCGTGTCTTGTTCAATGCGAGTTTGAGTGCGGAGTGGGGATGTCGAGTGCTGAGTAGTTTCCCTCGTGTGAGAGAGTGGAGACGTCATTAGACTGTGTGCTGGACAGACGTGAGAGCGGCCGCTACCGACCGACTACGCTGATTTGGGACTTGCATGCCGTGAGAGCGTCTGTCTGGCTCGGTGTTGGGAGACGTTGCGGGTCGTCCAATGCATGCTGCAAGGGGAGGAGAAGTTTCCTGGGGTTATCTCGACGAGGGCGGGGCAGTATGCATGCGAGTTGCGATGGGCCTTTACCCGTACCTCTGGCGGTGTTTGGGTTTCAACGCTTCAACGCTTCGACGTCATATTTTATTTACTTCGTAATGGCTGAGCTGAGCTGTTTGGAAGTGGGATGGGATGTGTAATCAGCTAACAGGGCTGCTGTTTGGTTTGGTATGGTTGACGGGAGTGACGTTGTCGAGCAGGTAGTGTACCAGGAAAGCAATCGACTTGGCTCGTCACTCCATGTGATTATTTGTTTGTTTGTTTGTCTAGTTAGCGACAAAGAGACTGGAATGCAGACCACCAGATAATCATGCGCGAGCATCCATTCCCATGTTCTAGCTTCGCCATTACTCTGCATGCCGCAGGATCTACCTCGTGCAGTGTTCCTGCGTCTACTGTGGGGCGCGTCGTCGAAGCGTGCGAGAGGTCCATGTCACTATCCCGACCATGGTACTGAAGTAGTAGCGGGCGTGCTTAGGTGCAACCCAGCTTCACAGCTTCACAGCTTCATAGACATATAACCTCGAGATGCCTCCAGGGCTTCATGCTGGCTCATCGTCGCAGCAGGCATAGAGTGGAGAAGCCGCCTAGGGCTCGGCTCCCCTGTCGTCGCTTCGTGATCTGAAACACCTCCTCCAACGCCTCCACCACCATTGTGCAATCCTCCCCTCCCTTCCGTCGCATACTAGGTGCTGGTGCATTGCCCTGTACGATACATGTCGCGGTGAAGTCGACCTCTGCCTCACTGCCCAGCGCAGAGCCAATGGCCCACACTATCCACGTTTGACGCGCCGCCACGAATTCATCCCCCGGATCCCTGGCCTTCAGCCAACCCCTGGCTCAGCATTGACCTCCTACTATTCGATCCGCCGTCCGCGACGACGACCAGTCTCTTCCGCAGACACGCACGGCTCTGAGAGTCTGCACACATCCGGCTGCCCTCGACTGACGCCGGACGTACGAGAATGTCTCTCAACGGGCTCGATAATGTCGAGGTAACACAGGCCTACCAGGGTGCCCTGGCCGAGGCGGGTGGATGGTACGCTTCCAATCTCTCCGCAATTTTGGACAACCATGCTCATATACTGCCTACAGGTTCCTACTTCGGTACACGTCTAGGGATTCGGTCGAGGTGCTCACCCGGGGAACGGGTGGAGCAGGAGAGGCGCGCGCCGCCGTGGCCTCGTATGAAGAAACCTCGCCGCTATACGGGCTCTTGCTGTACAGGCGGCGCAAGGTCTTGGTCAAATATGTTCCAGAGGGAACCTCGCGGCTCCTCCAAGGTATGCTCGACAGCCACCTGCAAGACACGACACTGCTGACACATCTTCTAGCCCGTGTTGCCGTCCACTTCATCACCGTGACCGAAAAGTTCGCGCCCTGCGACGTCGTCCTTTCCATCTCCACGCCCGAGGAGCTTAGCGATCCCGCCCTTACCTCCGCCTGCACACTGCACACCGCTGCGCCCTCCAGCTCCTCCTCCAGCGGGTCCTCGCGACAGCAGAAGCTCAGTTGGATCCAGGAGGCGGCCGAAGAGGGAAGCCAGCCTAATGGAGAAGAAAAGACGTCCGCCATACCAACTATACAGGAGCCCGCCACGAGCAATGAGGAGGAGCCGCTGAGACAAGCCTCGGTGGCATCTCACACGTCGGAATCGGTTCCCGTCATACTGGAGAAGGTCATCGAATCCAAAACTGCGCCAGAGATCTCTCATGTTACTGTAGAAACGGTGACTGAGGCGCCAACATCGCCCGAGCCTGATCTAATGGAGCTCCAGGAAACCCTGAAGAGTTACGACAAGCTGTTCGAAGGTGGCCCAGAACCGCGACTCTCGTCACAGACGGCGCGACCCAACTACGACGAACTATACGAACACTACTACGCCGAGTTTACAAAACCAAAAGTCAAGCTAGGACCGAGACCACGCCCGTCGCTGGATGGTCGAAGACCTTCAACCTCAGGGAACAGCTCGCAAGACGTGGCCAGACCGAAGTCATCTTTGCCGGCTGGCCTTCGTTCTGCCACGCGAAAGGCCATGGAGCAGAAAGTGCCAAAGGCGAGGAGTTCGAGCGCCGTCCCCACCATTGCGATCCCACCTCCACCTCCCATTCCAACAACGCCCGAAATGCCACGTTCTCCCATTTCACCCGGATTCCACTCGAGAAGCCCTGCTAGCGTGAGGTCGATGCCGGTATCTTCTAGTAGCCACTACAGATCGATGGGCATGCCACAGGAGAAGACGAGGCTAATGAAGGCGTTGGAATTGCGCAAGAAGCAACAGAAGGCGCAAATTGATCGACAGGTGAAGAAGGAAGAAGAAGCTGCGGTTTTGGCCGAAACACCACTGGCAGAGACCGATGCTAAAGAGACCATTAGTGCACCAGCTGAAGCTTCAGCTTCGGAGGTGGCCACAGAGTCTGGAGAAGGCCTGTCCACCACTGAAGACAAAGAGGACTTCAACGCAGACGAAGAGGCTTCGTTTTCTTCTTCGTTGGGCCCCAACAGTGCTGGCCTTGTGTTTGCCGGTAGCCAGACCGACACGGACGATCTTAACTCGACTGCCTCGGTGTCTTCTCCTATATCCGCACAAACGCAAGGATCTTCTGGTGCGCCTTCCACTCGAGCATCGTCCATGTCGGACGCTGAAAACTCTGTTGTCGAAGACCCACCGAAACCTGGAGAGCTCCAGGACACCCAAAACCCAGACCTTGTCGACGAGGAGCAATCAGTCGATAGTACTCCTACCGTTGTCCCCGAATGCAGGACTCCTGTTCCTTCAATAGAAGTGCCCGGCCAAGAACCGAGACCTGTAGACCAACTATCCCTAGCTGATCCGTTTCAAGAGAATGAGCCAACGAGCCTTGCCATACCAGTTAAAGAGGATCACGCACCCTCTCGGCGACGCTCGAAACGAGAGTCTATGATTTTCATGCCCTCCATCGACGCTTCTCAGCCAGAGGAGGCGCAAGTGAAGCGGCGCAATCGAGAGTCAGTTCTCATGCCCGAGTCCAAAAGACAGAGCTGGTACGAGTCCAAAGACAAGCGCAGGGTGATGCTTGACCATCTTCACGTCAGTGCAGAGAATTCGGAGACGGAGTATCTATCGGATGATTCATTCATGGAAGAGTTGCAAAGCGCTACGGTACAAGAAGCTAAGCCTATGATGGTATCCAAATCACCGATTACGCCTCTATTCTCACGGAAGCCGTCTACCAACGAGATGCCTTCCCCTGCCCGGTCAGCTTCGCAGACGTACGAAGGAGTTGACCGGCTGTCGCCTAAACAGTTACCACGCAAAGCGTCCGGAGTGTGGCCGCCCCGTTCCACCAACGATACAGCCCCCGCGGCTAAGAAGATCAATGTCTCGTCTGGTATTTCACAGAGGATCAAAGCCCTCGCCGAAAAGTCCAATCGGGAGTCGGCGTCAGCTGGGAGTCCTGCTGGTGCTACTCTGGATACTCCAAGATCTACCGTTGCCCAACGCAAGTCTTCCTTCTTCGCAACAACGCCAGTAGAGACGTCGCCAACTGGACGGCCGATCAGTCGTCTTGGAAGCCCCTCATTTTTGAATACATCTCCTGTGACAACGCCCGACGCAAAGCCACAGCCAGTCAAGGCGAACTTGTACAACGTACAGCGAGACGCCGAGAAGCCTGAGTCTGTGCAGGTTACTGCTCGCATTGTTCGCGATGAGCGTACAAAGCAGCCTGCGCTAGCCATGCCGACTGAGAACACACCATTAGACCTTCACGCAAGCCCCTTGATCATCGACCATCAGAAGCCGACTTGGACACCAAAAAGCCCTACTCGTGGCAGGCCGGAGCCAGTTTCTCCGAAGGCGCCCTCTTCATCACACTCGCGCGACCAGAGCAACTCGCGGACATCTTCTGATAGCACCTGGAAAGCTTTCAGCCGCCGGATGAGCGAATCAAAGTCTATCCACAGCCAGGAGGGTGATGATAAGCGAGAGGACAAGAAGGAGAAGAAGGAATCCCGAACGAGCAAGATGTTTAAGCGCATGTCTTCGTCCATGTCGTCGATGCCGTGGAAGAACTCGAGCAGCAACCTGAACCTACCTGAGCATGATGGCCGCTCTACCTCGCTCGCATCTCTAAGGGAGCCTCCCTCACCTGTTCATGTTGGGGACTTGAATATCCAGTTCCCGGATACCTTAGTGAGTCTATGTCGCTGACAGTGCCGTTGTTTTTACTGACGATATCGCAGCTCTGGAAACGCAGATGGGTCGAAATCGACACGCTGGGCAACCTCGTCCTCAGTCCTTCAAAGTCCAACGAGAAGGGCATCGTTAAGCGCTTTCATCTCAGCGACTTCCGGACACCGTACCCTCCTGATCAGGATCGCCAGGAACTACCCAACAGTGTGGTGCTCGATTTCATTGATGGACGCACATTGCAGTGCGCTTGTGAGACGTATATAGCGCAAGCTCAGGTTCTGCAGAGTCAGTCTCACGTACCCCCCACACGTTTGCCTTACTAATTGGCAAGCAGTTCTCCGAGAAGCTCACGATGCCTGGCTTGCGTACAACCAAGCGTTGTAATCTACCCGTACAAGACTTGATTTCACTTTGCGATCGCAACAGCCATTTTCATTGCGTCTTCCACACACCCAACCGTGGGCAGCTTCCCTTCTGATGATGTACGACTACTACTGCATTACCTTTCCTTGCGTTGGATACAAACTGGCTTTGAAGAGCAGGCTTGCTACCACTCTTTGGCATACTTTACCCTCTTTTTTTTTCTGATCTTCTTTTCTTGTGGCGGCGTTTGCTACTTCTCATACCCCCTTTGGAAGGAAAGAAACTGAGCTGGTGGCTCTGGTATATTCAAACTGTATAATAATCTAGTCTAATGCTGGGCAGGAGACGTGCCAGTTGGAGAGGCGTGCAGTGCAATAGGGAAAATCGATCGCACACATGGCCAAGCCCCGTCTGAGATTCCCTGAATTGTGATTTTATTAATATGAAATGGCATGCTTGCACACGTCGTCGAATGATACGGCGGATAATGATGACGTTGGTTGCGGCTGTCTTTGGTATAGTCGACCTGTCCATGCCACCCTGGTCGAGTCATTAATTGTCCTTCGTATAGGATGGATTGGGAGAAGAGGGGGAAGACGAGGCTGGTCGGGTAGTCCCGAAGCGGGCGAGTTATGCACATCAGCCCACGTTTATCCCCAATGTTGGACAAGATGGCTGGCCTTGGGTCGCGTCGTGACCTGTGCAATAGTGGGTTGGAAGAGGCTAGCGACATGGAGCTTGCAGGTGGATGCTAGAAATTAAGCGACGCCTGGCGTCATACACGGATGCTATCGGGCAGAGCTCTGGCGATGGAGCTGTCTGTAGTGGCACGTAGTCGCTATGCGCTACTTGTGTACGTACAGTCTACATAACCTCTAACACTGTAGCCAGCATTGCCTCGACCCGTTTGTGTTTTAGCCTGTGTCTTTTCCTCTCCTGACCTCTACCTTAACTACCCACCTTGTCGCCGGCAAGATACGCGCCTCCCGAAGAAGCTCCACAATCCTCCAGACCCCAACACCAAGCTCCTCCACACGGCCGAGCACATCCTCGCATCGCATCCCGCACTGAAACGCGTCCCATACCTAGTTCCCCGCAGCCTCCGCCACTATTGTCACGAGCTTCGGTCTTGCGCCCTCCAGGCAGCAGAGTAGGGCTGTGCAGCTGTCTCGATGCCTTCTACGCACCACCCCTTCGCCTCGCCCAACGCCATACCACCCCGCACCAGCTCGAGCGGCATACTGAATCTCAACGGGAATAGCGTCAAACACCAGAGCAGCGTGCTCCGACCGCTGAGCGAGATCGATTGGCTGGGCCAGAGCAAGAAGAGCAAGACGAGCCATTCTGCGGAACCGCTGAATGCGCATATTCAACCACACCACACGCCGCAGAACAGCCTCGACCGAACGCAATCCATGACTGCGCAACCCCTGAGCAGTCCCCGGGCCATGGACACGCAAACGAACACTGCTCCATCCCCTGGAGCCCGGGCGAATCTCGACGTCTCGACGTCCTACCCGACGCCCCTCTCCCCGCCCTCGGACCCCACAAAAGGCGTAGGCGAAGATCTTATCTATGGGAATGGCGTGGCGTGGACACAAGAGAAGGAGCGGATATTACTGGGGCCCTACGATTATCTGTGGGGACACCCGGGGAAAGATATACGCAGTCAGTGTATTGCCGCGTTTAATCTGTGGTTAAAGGTACCACCGGGACGGTTAGACGTTATTACAGGCGTGGTGGGGATGCTGCATACGGCGAGTTTGCTGTACGTATCCATCTCTCCATCTCTGACGTGCATGTGCTAACATGTGATAGTGTCGACGACGTAGAAGACTCGTCCCTACTCCGGCGCGGCATCCCAGTCGCACACTCCATCTTCGGCACTCCACAAACGATAAACTCTGCGAATTACGTATACTTTAAAGCGCTGCAAGACCTCCTACGCATGAACAATCCTACGTTGATCACCATCTTTACCGAGGAGCTGCTCAACTTGCATCGCGGGCAGGGCATGGATTTATATTGGCGGGATAGCCTGACGTGTCCCAGTGAGGCGGATTATCTAGAAATGGTGGGAAACAAGACGGGCGGCTTATTCAGGCTGGCAATCAAACTCATGCAGGCTGAGAGCGCAGTAGATGTGTACGTCCCTCCTCCAACCCACACATGCCCACCTCAACCCTCTAACACGGAACAAACAGAGACTGCACCCCGCTCGTCTCCACAATAGGCCTCCTCTTCCAGATCCTCGACGACCACCTCAACCTCTCCCCGACCTCGGAACTCCAAACCCTCAAAGGCCTCTGCGAAGACCTGACAGAGGGCAAATTCAGCTTCCCCGTCATCCACGCCATCCGCGCCGACCCCTCGAATCAAATCCTCATCAACATCCTCAAGCAGAAGACCACCGATGAAGAAGTGAAAAAGTATGCCCTGAGGTACATGGAGAGCAAGGGCAGCTTCGAGTATAGTGCGCGCGTTATTGAGGAGCTGAGGGGCAAGACGGGCGAGCATATTCAGAGTGTTGCGCTGGGGTTGGGGGACGATGGGCGCGAGGGGGCTGAGGCGTTGAGGGCTATGCTTGGGAGGTTGGTGTTGAGGTGACAGGAGGAGGGTGAATGAATGAATGGATGGATGAATTTTCAACAAATTTTAGAGGATTGATTTGCTGGGCTTCGCATAGCGTGGGTTTTCTGCTAGGTGTATCGGTGCATGCCTCTTCTCAGGGGCCCGTTATGGATTGTTTACATGTCATGTGCAGGATGGCTGACGATTTATGATCTGATTGATTTGATTGATTGTACACTTCTTTACCTCTCTTCCTCGAGGAAATGAGCCTACGCTCAAGTCAAGCCAGAAGCTCAAAGCTGGGTTATCCAAATTCATGTATTTATGTCCCTTCGCTTTCTGCGGACAATACAACGCCGAATGCTATAGAAAAAGGACGCGGACAAGTCGAAGAAAGAAGATTATTGTATATACCTCGCAAGCTAGTCCATGTAGTTGCGAAGTGCACCAAAAAAGGGAAATGGAGGCGTAATGGCGGGCGGTGCCAGAAATGTCATCCCAGTCGTTGTACGAGCGTCATCATCATCCCTCATTATCGTCAGGCCCCGTCTACCACAATCGTTTGTCGTCCAACTCACTCCTCATTCGCCTCCACATCCTTCGACACCTTCCGCTTCTTAGACGGTTTTGCCATGACTCTCTTCTGGTGCCCAGCTAGCAGCTTACTCAACATGGCTTTGAACTCGGCGTACCTCTGCTCATCCGTCACGAGCTGGCTCGTACCGTTGCACTGCCACGTCCTCAATATCCTGGCGTTGATTCTCAACACGTCGACAGCAGCATCCGCCTTTCCTGCTTCCCTACCCATGGCCTCTAACCACGGGAACGCGTCACGGTAGATTCGATCGGCGCCGGTTTGGATACTACGGAACCATCCATGGAAAGCGTCAACGTGAAAAGCAGTGATGTTTGTAGCCCACACGAGAACGGCGAAACACGCATTGTTGTACGCTTTTGAAGCGCGACCGTACGACCAGCCGAGCAAGCGCAGCGTCTTGAGGCGCTTTGCGCCACTGGGGCCAAGGTTGATGAGGAAGGAGTACAGCGCGCTTGTGTCGGCAAACACAAACTCGTTTCCATACAGAACGTCCTGGGCTTCAAAGTAGACTTGCGCGCTCACCGCCAACAACGATGGTACCAGGGAGACGGGCTCTTTGTACTGGGCTCGCACTTGGTCGTTTATACGGCCCCTGCGGTACCAGCCCCTCGACAATCCGGACTGCGTTTCTTCAGAGACACGTTCGACGGTGCGGCGCTTGTGCTTGGTTGTTGCGACGAAGTTGATGCCCGAGGGGTCGGTGAGGGCGTAGGAATAGATCATGTTGCGAATTTCGGCGGGGAGTTGCATGAACGGGAAGATCTTGCGCTTCGGGAGAGGCCTGGAATTGATCTGGGCCTTGTGTTTCTACAGTCGGTCAGTGCGTGCGTACATTTAGTAGCACAACAATTCATCGAACCTTGGACTGTGGAGCATCGTAGTCGGATTCAGAGTCTGAGACGTCAAGTTCGGCGAGAGAATACGTCACTTGCGTCCTCTTGCGCTTCGAGTAGCGTCCAGACGCGAACGTCTCCTGGTCGACTGCCATGTCTGACATTGTCGTCTGATCGTCTGTGGTCAATTGGAGCCGAGTGATGTTTTGTGTGAACGAAACAGAAATCTGGTGTGAATGACAGAAAGGTCTAGACGCGTTTGGTGAGGAAGATACACGAAAAGAACGCGTCTTGGGCAGCTTTAATAGGAATCGAACGTGAATGTCGCGCTGTCAGCTGTTGACCGTTTTGGGAGTTAGCGTAGGCAGCAGAGTGGCGATGCAGGGGTTAGTAAGGCATCAACTCGACGGGCCAGCACTAGGCCAAGGCAATCAGGGCACGATTGGATAATTGCATACAAAGCGATCGCATGTCAAAAGCATGCGTTCATCAAGTTAGGAGTGTGGAAGTGAAGAGTGTTGTTGGAGAAGGAGCAGCTTGGTCGGGAGCAGCTTAGTCATGGAAACACTAACCAAACTAAGCGAACGCAATTCTCCAAACACCACGCCCATGCCCGTGCACCATCTCCAATATGGCATCGATACAGTCTCTCGTGTCTTTTAAGCTCGACCTACCTCCTAGCTGCATCGAGTTTTTCCCTCTCAACCCGCAGTATGCCGTCATCGGCACCTACAATCTGCAGAAGCAGGGCGACGAACAGGAGCCTTCTGACGGCGCTCATGCTGTGCAGAACCAAAGCCAACAGCGCAATGGCAGCTTGATCTTGGTGAGGATTGTTGGTGACAATGTGTAAGTCGTTAGTGATGGCTTATCGGTACAAACACCAGGAATTGAATGGCAACAAATCTGGCACAAGTCAAGTCGGCGAAGCTGACGCCACACAGCGATATCATCCAGAATCTTTCGACACCTTCTGCCATTCTAGACATCCATTTCTTGACCCAAGTCCCGAGCTCCAACTTCGCCGTCGCCACGTCAACAGGTTCGATTGGCATCTATGCACTCGAACCTTGGCAGCGCGATCCCAAAATTAGTCATCTCAAGACCCTCCAGTATTTTCCAGAGGACGTCCTTATCACCGCATTTACATGGCATCCGGAATCCTTCATGGTTGCGATGTCGCTCTCGAGTGGGCAAGTATGTCTTGGCATAATAGACTCCGAAGAGAAGACGGATGCACCGTCCCATATGGACGTTGTTCGCCATGACCTTGAGGCCTGGACTGTCGCGTTCCTTCCAGACGGGTCAGGGCTGTTGTCTGGGGGTGATGACAGTGCGCTTCGGTTCACTGAATTGGCTGAAGGGTCTGCAAATAGCGTGTCCTGGGCCGATACGAAGATTCATGGCGCAGGCGTGACTGCCATCCTACCGATACATCTGAGTCCCGAAGGCGTCTTGATGCTTACAGGCAGCTACGACGATCATCTTCGGCTCATTTATGTGTCTACCTCGGGCCGTCGGCAAGTTCACGCAGAGACCAACCTCGGTGGCGGCGTGTGGCGATTGAAGTTGCTAGAGAGGAAACCGGCGCTACCAGCTCACCACGGCGTGGAGAAATGGAGATCTGAGCCACCACCAGAGGACATACTTGTTCTAGTCAGCTGTATGCATGCTGGGGCTCGCATTGTTAGGCTATTCCGAACCGCCACGACAGATTGGAAAATCGAAGTGCTGGCAAAGTTTGAAGAACACACCAGCATGAACTATGGCAGCGATTGCCAACCGGACCTGAACGCCAAGGGCCAGCGGACGTTTCTCACTACGAGCTTCTACGATCGATTGCTGTGTTTTTGGAGATACTGAGTAATACGATCGATCCCGAGGAGGCAGACATATCCTCAATCAAATTCTTCTTCCAAAATGTCGTGTCGATCCTTACTATGACAGCTGATGCTTAAGGTCAAAGGGTACGCATAATTTCTAACATGAGATAGGGAAGCATCCCCACTTTCCTGGAAGCGAGTTGACGGGATGCATGTAACATTTTTGTCGCTGTCCTATATACATGTGCATGGTTTCAGGAAGATCTTCATCTTATTGAGAAATTACGATCCTGTAAGATGCCACAGACCCCCTCGACTCATCAGCAAGACCTGAATTAGAAACAGGAGTAGTTCTCAGCCACCGCAACATAGGCAGCTATGCCGTGAACCGTGAAATCAGAACGCCGAACGCCGATCCCAAAACCAGCCATGAGCGGAAGAAAGTCAACAAAAATATGTAAGACGATTGGATGTACAGTAACTAGAGGACAGGCCTACAAGCTCCCAGACACGTCTGCGGAGCGCTCGTTGGGGTCCTGATTGTCAATTTCCATCTGCCGGAAAATCTCATCTATCCACTCCTCCGAGCCAATATCTGGGTCCCCCGTAGTAGGGGCCTCGGGGCCGCCAAACCATTGCTCTTGCGCATTCAGCTGCATATATTCACTGGGCTGCAGCTGTAATTCCGCATTGGCCTGCGGCGGAGGGCCAGCGGTCTCCGCTGGAAACATAGAGGGAGATTCAGGCACAAATTCCGGCAACCACTCGGTGGGCTCCTGGGCGGTGCTAGACCCAGGCCAGAAATCTCCAAAGAGTTGCTGCTCGTCACCAACCGCAGGAGGTCGATCCTGCAAGAATTCCCCGTCTTGGTTGACGGAGCTGGGCAAAGAGGGTGGAGGAGCGATATCCTCATTCTGGGCGGGGGCCTGGACGCCCAAGTCTAGCGCCAGGGGCTGAGGTGCAACAACTGGGGGTTGCCCAGGAGCGAAAGACGGGCGATAATCGAGGCCCAGTTCTTCCACCAGCTTGAGAGTCACGTGCTCCCAGGCACCATTACGGTGCACGAAGGTAGCACGACTACGATCGTACCAGCATGGCCCCGGGATAGGAGCACCATACATAACCGTGTTATTGATTTTGACGAGCCAAGCCGGCCTGTTCTGGACCGTCCACATCCACTGGCCGAGGCTGGCGCTGTGCACGTATCGCACCTCGTCGTAGCCCACATCTACCTTTACCACCAACACGTAATCGGCTTCCTCTTCCGGGCGGCCCTGCCAGGCGTAAAAGTCCCCATCGTTGCCGACAGGAAACATTGGTAGCCACTCCCAACCCGGGGACCTTGCCTCGGAACGCGTGAGGCAAGCAAACTTCACCTCGGAGTTGGCGTTGTATGTCACCTCGAAATGGCTACCGGAAAGGTTCCGGTACTGGCCGGCTGGGCAGTTGTTACCGGCGAAATCACAGAAGCGTTGGTACTCTGCTTGCTCGGCTGCGACACTTGCAGCTTTTCTCATCTCCTCCTGGTACTGCCTCCCCTGCCACTCTACCCAGCCCTTCTGACTACACCATTTATTGACCATTCTAGTACTCGTTAGCAACGGTTTACAACGCGGTGGTTATCCAGTGGTAGCTTACTTTATGTTGGTGGGATTTGGAGTATTTACATGTGTTGTTAAGCTGTCAAGAGGTTTACATCTGATGATGAGGGCGGGAGGTGCTCAAAGGGTCATCGCGGTGTAAGGTGTAGACGTAGGGTATGGGTGGGTATGTACGCTGTACTGGTCTTGTAGGATGGGAAGTTTTATACAAACATCACATAGGCAGGTATGTATCTAATGGCATTCTATTCGCTGTCAGAGTTGGGTCACATGTTCAAGTATTAGTAACCATTACTGGCAAGCAAGACTTTGTTTGGAGCACATTACGATATTGCAGGTTTTTGAAGCTTGGGACAACAGTCAAAACACTGGCCTCATTGGATTCAGCAAAGGCTCCCGCGAGGCCCATTGGTGTAAAATGGTTCGAGGTTGGAAAGAATAACCACGACAAATAGTCTCTTCGCCGACAACAGCAGAGATGGGTTTCAGACGGCCACTATACCACGATCCTGCCCCAATTACATGGGAGAATACTCATCGTCGTGTTCTACTGCTTCTGCAAAAAAAAAAAAATCCCCCCCTGGAAATCGCACTTTTCTACGATGAGGTACACCTCAGCACATAGTAGAGAGCCTTGATCCTATGCACTCGGTATATCTTTGACTCAGAAATTATGCCCTATTTGATCCTACAGCTTCACTAGGCCTGGGATGAAGGACAGCATTGCCTATGCCAACCAGGGTTTGGTTAGCGCCGGCCACTAATGCAGGTACCCGGCCGTTCAAGGGCCGCGATATTTCCGATCATGTGTGGCATCGACGTAGGAATGTGCTATGTGATGCTCTTCATTACTGACTATCGCTAGCTGTTGAGTGGGGCGCTCGTTCGAAAATACATCTAAATTCCCACATTCGATATTTGGTCTTCAGCATGTGATCATACCAACGAGCCATAGGATTTTGCAAGAGACTATAGCGCAAGTCCTCAATGATTACTAACCGTGTATATGCTCAGCTTGGTTGGTGCGCATGATTTGCTTATAATATTCGCCGCGCTTGATTGGAGGCGCCGTATGGAAAACGTGCTCTCGATAGCGTAAGCGTAAGCGTAAGCATGATAGGGCTAGGTGACCTTTCGATCTGATAAAGCAGACGATACCATCGGCATTTCAGCCCGAGCATGAGTTCATACGGCGTGATGTTATATCTCCTGAGTAGGGCAAACTCTCTGAGTGAAGGCTACGGCACGTGAGCGTGTTTGCGGCTGAAATAGAGTTAGCGCTACCTGGACCCTGGCGCAGGGATCTGATCGACATCCTGAAACCCTGGCAAGCGCCCGACAACTCCCTGTCCAGACCTCGAACGTGGACCCCACAAACTGTCCTTATTCTTCAACGTATGGGTGAGGGCCCTGACACGACAAGTAAACCGCGAAAACACCAGAGAAGCGCGATAACATCGAGAATATGGCCGCCATCGTCGAGCTTCCACCGCCCGCGCCCTCGATACCCACCAAACATGTGGCGAACACCACCACAAACTGCCCCTCATGCGGTACCAGCGTGCAGGTGGATATAGAGCAGATTGAGGGCGCGAGGAGGAGAATAGCAGAGTTGGAGGCGCAGATGGAGTGGCTAAAGGAGAAGGCGACCGCTGCTGGTAAGGACCCCGGCGCCATGCACGCGACACATGTCTCGACGCGGTTCAAAGAGACAAAGCATGCTGACCGAGCGTAGTGGACAAATGCGCCGATTACGAGGACCAGCTTCGCAGTCTACGGGTGGCCCAGAGCAGAGACCGGCTTCCTCGCTCCAATACCTCCGACTCCCTCGACCCGTTACAACACTCCGACGAGCAACCTCGCCCAGCAACCGCAGGCGCTACAGTCGCAAAACATTCACGCTTCTCCTTCCTAACCGCGCGCCGTGGTTCCCCTAACAACTCCACCTCTTCCCCGCCCCCTCCACCGCAACTATCCAAAGACCCATCCATTCTCCCACCTGCACCCGCCGACACGGCGCTCCTCAACGAACTCGAGCGCGAGCGCGCCCGTCGCGTCAAAGCCGAAGCTCGCATCCAAAACGTAGACTCAGAGATTGAAGAGCTCTCCGTCCAACTCTTCTCGCAGGCGAACGAGATGGTGGCGGACGAGCGTAGGGCGAGGGCGAAGTTGGAGGAGAGGGTAGAACTGCTGGAGAGACGGGATAGGGAAAAGATGGGGAGGTTGGACAGGTTAGAGAAGGCGGTCAGCCGGATTGACCGTGTGAAGGCGATGCTCAAGGACGACCCCGTGAGCTCTAATGTTGCCACGCTGGCACCGCCCGCGAGGAAGTGAATGACTGTGGCAAATGTGTGACGCCGCTTTGGAATACCCCGCAGCTCTCTCTCTCTCTCTCGCTCTCTCTCTTTTCATCTTTATTGCTTCTTGAGATACCCTACCTTTTCCTCTTCGGCACTCTGGCGGTACTTGGGCGTTTCAGCATTGTTATAGGCGAATGGGGCTGCTCTGAAACATTCCACTTGCATTTGCGGAGTGGCGTTTGTGTACACATGGAAATCCTGCTCTGCAACAGTTAGCAACATCTCACCTTGCAGTCATTGATACATATGGATCAAATATCAAGACATGACTGTTAATTAACACCTTGGCATTGAGTTAAATTCTTTCTGAATCTTTCATCTATTCGAATTATATTCATCTTTCAACTTTTTTGAGGATCTTTTCAGAAGTACAGTCAATATACAAAGCTAGAAAGCTAATGGGGACTTCCATACGCTCTGTACGTTGGACTCGGTATCTGCACTGTACTATCCCTATCTTCGCTGCTCACAGTATGCACTACCGTGCGCTCTTCCTCTCCGGCTCTCCGGCTCCGAGAATATGTCGCTCGCTATCTTCATCATCATCCCTCGTCCGCCCACCATTCGGTTTAGTTCCAATCGTAAACTGCTTGCTGATATTGTACATTGGTATCCCACCCCTGCTACCACCTTTCGTTCTCGACTTGGAGCCCATGATTGTTGAGGGCAGGATCTTTCTGAAGAGGTCGTCGAATTGCTTGCGCAGAGGGGGTAAGGAGGCGATTAGCACACCGACGGAGAGTTCGGTTGCGGACCAGATGGTGAGTTTGTTGCCGTCCCAGGTGGGATCGCGGGTTTTCAGTAGCGCGCTCGTTTCAATCGTCTTGACGATGGAGCATACTGTGACTCTGGTGAAAAATAGTTAGCGTCACATCCGGAGTTTCGTAAGGGGTTAAGCATCTGGGAAGCGTGCACTCAAACTTACACTAAACCCAGGCAGAATACGACTCGTAGACCCCATTGTGTGCGTCGTGCTAGCCGAATAGTGTTTAGGTAGATGAGGGGTGCTACGACGTAGACTACGTCTGTGAGGATGTTGGATATTCCCTGCAGTTTCAGATTTGTGTTAGCAAGATGCACCTTCGAAGTGGAAAGGCAGAGATTGCATTGGTACGAACCTGTGAGTAAGCAATACCGAGCCCTGGCACTTTCATAAAGCATTTCCCTTTGATGCCCTTGTTCCAATTCGCCTCGAATGGGACGCGGCAAAACACGCTCATGATCGGTATGGTGAGATTGAATACAGTGACCATGAGTATCGATGTCCATATTATTCCCAAGTAAAGGCGAGAGAATTTTAGGGCAAGAAGGTATGCGCAGACGGAGAACTTCAGCACTGCGACTGCCATCAGATTGATGACTTGGCCAATCCAGAGATAGTAGCTGTACTGTAGGAGGTCGTGAGGTTTGGAGATGGATGGATCCTTGATGTGACGGCCTTGACCGTGGTGTGTGGTTTTGAAGCGGAGGCCGTTGGTCGTGATGTTCATCATCTGCAAGGAGTCAACTGTCAGTATCTGGCCCCCAAAATTCGTAACTTCCCAGATGAGAACTTACAGCTGCGATGATCAAAAGATAATCGCACACCAGCAACTTCCGCTTGTTCTTCAACCCATACACTACTCTCCATACTAAGACCAGGGTACTGAGTACGCAAAGTATGGTCGTGGGAACCAATATCTCCAATCTGCGATTAGGCCATTCTTGCTGCTGTGTATCCACCATCATGGGAACCCACTATGGCAGACAAAATGTAGATGTAAAATCGACAATATTCAAGACAGTTCAGACGGAGTCGGACGCATTGTACATCTCTCTCCCACTCATATCCTCTATACGCTCCTTCCCGTCAGGCCGGAGCATTGTCCAACTTTTCCTGCCCTTTCTCACGGTCGACAAAGAAGACTGGTGAGCCAAGACGGCATCCAAGCAGGGGAGGAGGATTTCTGTTTCGAACACCTGCGTTAGTGTTAGTAGCTAGTTGTTTTACGTTTAGCATGCTGTGCTATGTATTCCAAGGAGCTTTGTATATCCCGCTTCCGATTACAAGTACAGAACGGTTGTGCCGGCGGGTGGGAGTTACTTGGCAGGCGGTACGTAACATTAGGGTAGAAATTACCGCGGCAGTGCGTCCCCTTACGGATAGTTGCATCATACGAGGTACGCCTTACTGTGCCACAACTGCTGACTTTGGAAAAACTGGACAATTTGAGACTCAACTGCTTAGAAAGAGAGCTAGAAAAATGAAGGTGTGAAGCTCATAGGTCTCACTGGCACCCCCCTATGCTCAAGATGAGGCGGAAGTACAAGAACTATCTTAATGCTTGGCTGATTTGTTTGGCAAAAGTATGAATCACATGTTGAGTAAGTTGACATTGTACGGTGCGCCAAACGCAGATATTTCGCCCCTTGTCGGTCCGATTCGAACACATATTCCACAAGATCCTCCCAAGCGAGTTTTGACAAACGCGCGTTTGTCAGGACCACGTTCCCAAGTTCCTAGGGCTTTAGATGCACGTGTTTGGCATGCCGTCAGACTGTCGAAATCGGGGAAGGATTGCATATCTAGATAATAGCCAATCAAGGGAAAATGTGAGCATCGATCGATTGCATTGCTCCAGTCCTTCACTCGGAACTAATTGCCTCGAGTGCCCGTGAACTCGACTTTTGGTAGGAAGGCGGGTCGAAATATTGAGTAATGCTTCCACTAGTTGAGGAGCAGCTTTAGCAACTGCACACCATCGAGATACCCACGAGTTTGACTTGAGTCACTGACGACAGTTTTCTGTATACTCAAGCCTCGGGGACCTGCCCCATACCCAAGCGGCGTCTGGAAGCTCTCCCGCGCCCCCGTACCTAAAACGAGATTGTGAACGACCAGCATTTTCTTGCCGATACGAGAATCTTGGGCAGATAGCACGCGGGGCCGGGTAGCGAGCCTGACGACTAACGAATGACGAATGACGAATCGTCCCACACTGACGGTGAAGATCCAACCGTGCGAGCTTTGGAGAAGGTGAAATGGCTCGCCGCATAGATGGGCGTAGTAAGAAAGCCTGCTGTCAAGACTTTGTCATCTGTTAGAGATTTAACAAGGGATTCGTCTTTTTCGAAGTTTTAGGGAGAATAATGAGTCCTTTGTACAAAATGCCTCACCATTCCCTATCCAGCGACTACGCCGCAATATCTCTGCAGACAGCTAATCACGCGCAATTTTGTAGATGCATCTCGCTTGATGAGCAAGTGGGATGAAGGAACCGTGTCAATTTCCCGGCCGTTGAGATTCAATTTCAGAAGCCGGGGTTAGACGCTACGGTAGAGCTCGCAAAGTCCCGGAAGCCCGGAAAGTGGTGAAACGTGACTTGGTTACCTGTCGACACATGCTGCCGATGCAAAGGATCCGAAAAGTTTGCGCTACCTGCAACAGCTAGTCGATGTGCTATGGCCTCGCAATTCCGCGCATAGGAAGTGTGCCCTCAAACGCGTCATGTCGTTTGTATCGAAAGGATGCGGGACGGCAACTAGAACAGACCAACGGGGTGGCACAGCACGCTATCGACGGAGCGCCGAGCCGTAATGTGGAGCCACCCCATGTCGTCCAATATCGCAACTCCACCCAGACGGCTCGCAACGCTTTGCCACTTACTGCAGGTCCGGCCCTACTATGTCTCGCGGGCGTTGCCAGAATTGCAAGCACCGGGGCTTTATCGCCGAGGCTTGCCAGCAACGGTGAGGCGATTCTGCATGTATACACGACTCAGGCATCCCTTTTGGAGAACGGCGAACGCTCATTGAACCTGCTTAAAAGTCCGTGAAATCCTGTTCTACAGGTGGGCATCACGCTCGTTGACATTGTCGCTCCTTTGCACTGTTCTATTTTCGAAGTCGTGGCGCCAGGATGCATTCATGCAGGAGTCTAGCCGTTGCTACTTTGTTGGGGTTGACTGCAGCTCTCCCCAATGGCAACCAGTCGAGTGGTGAGGTAGACACATATGACTACGTGATTGTTGGAGGTGGTGTCACGGGTCTTATTGTCGCAAACAGACTGACAGAGGACAAGAACAGTAAGCAAACACTAGAGCCCTGCTTTCGTTTACACATACTAAGAAAGTTGTTGTAGAGACTGTTCTTGTCATCGAAGCTGGTCGCGCGGATGATAATCCCAACATTCGTCTCCCATTCGGCGCAACATATCCGCTGAATACCTCTCTCCTTTGGCCCAACTATGTCTCAGATCCCGAGCCTGAGCTCGGAAATAAAACATGGAACACTCGTGTAGCTCAGGTACTGGGCGGTGGCTCTGTCGTAAACGGCATGGTGTATGATCGTGGCTCTGCTGCAGACTATAACGCCTGGGAAGCTCTCGGTAACGACGGATGGGGGTGGGAAGGAATGTACCCGTTCTTCAAGAAGGGCACAGAGTTTATCCCGCCTCCAAAAGAAACTGCTGAAGAGTTTGGTATTACCTGGGATCCTGAAGCGTATGTTGATCGTCCTGTATGCTAACACAAGTTGCTGACTCACCGCCACTAGTTATGGAAAAGGTCCATTGAAGGTTGGCATCTCAGACTTCCAGTTCCCGGACGTGAAGGACTACTTCAAGGCTTTCAAGGGCGCAGGTGCGCATATGCCCCGCGACGGTAACAATGGAGAGGCCTACGGTGCGTCGTGGTTCCCGAATACGATGAATCCCAAGACAGGCGAAAGGTCCCATGCACGAAACTCCTACTACGACCCTGTCTCTACGCGATCGAATCTCAAGCTCTGGACAGAAACGGTGGCTACTGAGCTAGTCTTCGAAAGTGGCCGGGAACTCACTGCCAAGGGTGTCAAGGTGACTGACAAGAAAACTGGCAAGTCCACGACGGTGTATGCAAGGAAAGAGGTAGTTCTGGCAGCCGGTGCTGTGAACACACCCAAGCTCCTTCAACTCAGCGGTATCGGACCCAAATCTGTCCTCCAAGCTGCTGGTATCAAGGTCAAGCTTGAAAATGACGGTGTAGGAGCGAACTTCCAGGACCACCCGTACACGACTATTGCGTTCAATATCTCTAACATGAGCTTTCCGAACCCAGGCACTCTGAGCTCCAACGCGACGTTCAATGCATCGGCCTGGGAGCAACACCGCACATCTAAGACCGGCCCGCTGACGCAGGCCCGAGGAAATAGCTTAGCCTTCATCCCGCTGCCCCAGGTCGACCCCAAGAATTACCGCGGCCTTGCCAAACAAGTTCTTGACCTCAAGAAGGATGCTTATCTGCCAGCCATCTATAAGAACAGCAAGACGCTGCTCAAGGGTGTCCGAGCGCAGCGGAAAGTCCTCGCCGATCTATATCAAAATGACGAAGCTGGTGTTGTCGAATACCCAGTTCCAGCAGCAGGCTCGTTTGTTCTCGTTGCCCACCAGAAGCCGCTTTCGCGCGGCAGCATCACGATCAACCCCACTAACCCTCAAGGCCCACCAAGGATTTTCTACAACGCCCTAAGCAACCCAATTGACAAATCTGTCCTGGCATCATGCGTCCGATACATCCGAACAGTCTGGGCGCGTCCAGAGCTCAAGAAGTACTCGCTCGTTGAGAGGACTCCTGGACCCCAGTACACGAGCGACGAGGATATTATCAAGAAGTCCGTTGAGTTAGGAAGCGTTTGGCCAACTCTTGCTCATCCCAGTGGCTCCTGTGCCATGATGCCGGAAGACCTAGGCGGCTGTGTGTCTAATGAGCTCTTGTTTTACGGTGTCAACCGATTATCTATCGTCGACGCCTCCATCTTGCCCCTCATCCCAGCCCAGCATATTCAGTCGACTATGTATGCCGTGGGTGAGAAGGCCGCTCACATCATCAAGAATAGATGGTAGAGCGTACACGACATTGCTGTTCTCCATACATTACAGTACATACTTCAATCCTCAGCCGATATATAGTGGTAATCCAATAATTATATCGATTCGTTCGTGAGCCTTTGAGGCTTCGTGAAATCGCATGCTGACGATGGCTATAATTCATTCACTTTCGCGTTGAAGCATAAAGGGGAGATATGCGCATTATAGTATACAAATGGGACTATGCGTTTCGATCGCGATGAAGAGGGAAATCTGAAGATATCGAGAAAGGCTTGAGGTCAGAGAAGGTGTCAGTTACGAGATGAACGACACGCTATTTTAGCGCATACCGGATTAGGAATCGTTTAGGCCCTTTATAGATACATCCAATATCAGCGTCGATAACTCTGCAATCGAAGTTACTATATGGAGTGCTCGAATCTCCCTTTCCACTTGCAGTCTCAATTCAGTCCTTTTGTGTTTCTGAACTGAGATCTACGCCAGGGTATCTTTGAAGTGGATTGGTGAACATGATCAATTACCATGGTGGACACACATACATGAGAGTTGAAGTGGGTATCAAATATTATTTCGCTAGGACGTAGAATTGACATGTGCATGCTTGAAATCGCAAACAAACGATTGATCGACTCCGAGACATGCAAAATCCACCATCGGTATACCCCCATCTATGATGAATCCTGATACATACAAGACTAATCAGTCAGGTCTAAGAAGACCTGCTGATCTGCTCCACTCGGACATTTTCATTCTTTTCGTAACCAGAGCTCATGACGGACGCTTCAACAGTTTCGAGGTCGACATGAGCAACTTCAGCCTCATCGCCATCGAAGATCTTAGCAACTTCTTCAAGGGTGGGGCCGCGAGTCTCGACGTAGAATACGGTGACAAAGATAAGTTCGAGGAAGATCCAGCACTAGTTGACGTTAGTATATAGCCATCGGAAGAAAACAGCACAGTGTGACTTACAGCGTAGATGGTATAAAACTTCCAGGCGGGATGCAAGTACTGGAAGCCGTAGGGGTTGACGTATTGGTTGATGGTCAAGGCAACCTGAATGAAGAAGTTCATGATCATGAGACCCTTGGCACGAATCTTGAAGGGTAAGATCTCGACAGTATAGGCGACAAGCAGACCAGACCAAGCCAACGCGTAAGCGACGGAGAAGATCCAAATCATAGCAATGACGGCCTGGCCTGCGGATTTGCTCTGCTTCGCCTCTTGCTGCGATGAGGCGATTGTCCAGACGATGAACGTAACGCACATGGAGGCTGTGGCTAGGATAAAGAGTGGGCGACGACCGACACGATCAACGAGCAGAGCACAGGATACGGAGACGATGAGCGAGAGAATGGTAAGACCTCCGTTGAGACCGAGCTGGGTATCGCCATCGGTGATGCCAATGCTCTTGTAGACATCGGTAGCATAGTAGGAGACAAGACCGTTGCCAGACCATTGGGAAAAGAGACCTAGAGAGGCGAGGAGCATAAGCCTGTACCTGTTGCCCTTGGTCTTGAAGAAGTCGAGGTAGGAGGAATTCTTCTGGTACTGAAACTCGAGACGGAGAGTCTCCTTGATTTCAGCGTATTCGAACTGTACGGTGGCGTTGTTGATGTCACCATTGGCGTGATACTTTCCGAGGATATTGAGTGCCTCCTCGTTTCGCTCCTTTGAGATCAACCAACGAGGCGACTCAGGGATGAACCAGATGAAGGTCAACTGGATGATTGAAGGAGCAGCCTGGGTGAGGGCGGGAATGCGCCAGCACCAGTCGCTTTCGATGCGCTTGGTACCGAAGGTCAACCACGTACAGATAATGGCACCGACGTTCCAAAGACAGTTGTAGACGGCGGTAACACGAGCACGATGCTGGGGATGGCAAAGCTCAGTAAGTAGGAGAGGCGATGAAAGCTGGGCGAGCGAGTTTCCGAAACCCATCAAGAAGCGACCGCCCATGAAGTAGCCGAGATTCTTCGCAGCACCCTGAATGGCGGCACCGACAATCATGATAACACACCCAAGCGCAATGGCGGATTTACGTCCAAAGTGATCGGCGATGAAGGGAGTGACAGGAAGCGAAGCAATAGAACCAATCGAGTAAAGGGCAGTCAAGAGACCAAGAGTGGACTCCTTGGGGTCGTGAAAATAGTGCGTCCAACGGTCGAGAATACGGAGATTATTCAGCATGGAACTATGATTTGTTAGTGTTTGCCCGATCGAGCATTTCAGAATTGTTTTACATACCCATCGTAACCCGTAGTGGCAGAGGCGATACAGATGATGAAGGCCCAGAAGTACAACTTCCTTAGCCCGGGGTCGGATCGCCAATTGACATACTGCAGGTGAGGAGCCTCAGCCTGAGCGACCTCCACATCCGCCTTGTTCTTCGCAACGGCGCCTATCTTGGGCGTGAACTTTTGGTAGAGACCCATGGTGTCCAACAGTTGACGGCCGTAGACCCTTGTCAGATGGAAGGGAGAAAGGAGTGTGGATTGGTTTCGAAAAGTAAAACCAAACCACGGTCCGGAGCCGCAGGGTATATAAGCTGGAGTCGTGCTGGGTTGCGTTAATTGCAGCTGAGCTGGGATAGATTGATCATGTTGGTGCTTCATATATATGCATCCTGAGTCGTCTACTGTGTGCGAATGATCCTTGGTCCCAGATCAGCGGTCCAGCGGACCGGCTAAATGCCCGTCAAGTCGTGTCCTCGGAGGCACTTTGCGCGGATGAAACGCCGTATGGGGTATATTGTACGGCAAAATAGCTTAAACCGTTGTATGATCGATCTCTTGGCTGGCCATATCAAAGCTTTACTACGCGTTGGTCGGGCTCGGCATGTGGAATTGGAGCAGCCAGCGGCAGCCTATGCTCAAAGCACCGAGTCTCTTAACATGTCCTTCTGGTGCTAATCTGTACTTTCAGGATTGATGAAATAGGCGCGTACAGATAACGCACCAGACCCGTCACCCGGGTTTCGCATCGTACAGGCAAGCATCCAACTGGTGGCCGTCCGGCTGAATCGCATAAATGACCTTTCCGTTGGACGTTCTGGAAGGCGTTGATCATGGGGAAAAGAGACGTTGAGCTACGGCTGAATAGATTAACCAGCGTCTAACCCCTTACTCTAAAGCTCATATGCCCAGCAACCGACGGTGCGGAATTGACAAGCGCTTCTCCATGGTCCCCATGGTGTACCTAAGAGGTGGTTGGTGGACTTCCGGTTAGCCGCATCACGTGGAGGATCTAAAGCTTAGCACTCCCCGGCACTAGCCTATTACTGCCTAGACGACCCTCACACTTGCTTGCTACCCCATCAGACGGCCCTCCAGCTTTGCCTCTGCTGTCCCACGCCCTACTTGAATGCCTTATGCCGCTTGTTGCGTTGACCGCCGGCAGTACGATATTCCCTCGAGCTGTTGACGCGCTGTTCCCCAGACTCGTTCGCGATGCAATGGCTGCCCATGGGGACTCCGCAAATGCCATTGGCCGACTCATCCTAGCCCACTGTCATCTTCCAGAATGATGCGTTATGCACGATGCATCTCTTGTCAGCGCCACCGGGGCGTTGACCAGGCAGTTTACGAGTTGGCAGCCTCGCTTGGCCGGGTGGCTGTTCCATTCCTTTGTGCCAATTCCAACATCCCGCCTCAGTTCTGGATCACTCGAGCAACTATGGATGCTGCAGCCTTGTCTCAATTCAGACCGGTTAAATAATTGCAGCTGTTGGACATATGCGTTGGATCAGCATTATCTCGCAAAATATCTTCACGGGCGAGCTCTGGAGCCTTTGACGATCATTCTCAAGATTGGATACGGAAGAGCTATGATGGAAGACTGATGCAGCAATTGCTTCATCAGCGTTCAACACGAAGGGTGGCAGCCTCGGGCTATTCCCCGGCTACTCAGCGCCCTATCGCATACCTTGTATCTTCGGTATCCCGGTTTTTCGCTTGTCCTGGCACGCTCACTCATCGCGCAATAATGATTGGGACGCATAGAGATTGTCGTGGCCAGTAATGATCTCAATACTTTGGGCTGCCTATCGAGTATGCCTGAATACATTGCGCGATCCGCTCTCATGATGATCTCGCAAATCCGTCAGTCTTACAAACTATTCATAAACAACTCGCTTTGGCTGACCAGCGAGAAGTGTCCCGAATCAGAAACGTATGCCAGCGGCGACCACAGTAGTGTGCCTGTGTTGGCTCTGGTCTTCAACTTCCATCATGCGTAGCACCCCGCGATATCCCCACACGATGGCCCGTCGCGCCGCCACCCCGAGCATGTTCTCCGCTATCTAGGGGGAATCTTTGGAGCGATAACTCCAACATCGACCAAGCCGCCGTCTAGTGCTACGCCACATGGTATTATTGAACTAGCGATCTTTGCCACATCCAATTAGGCTAAATCACTCCGCTCGCGATGTCACATGACTACATCGATGATGAGAGGACTCAGGATAGCTCAGTATCGGGTCATAGTCGTCGTGGACGTACGGAACTCATCGGATGTAACTATCATTGGGCATTTCCTGATACCCTCGTCGCGTGAAGTGGCTAGAAGCACATCCTATTAGTCCAACTGCGCCTTCAGGGATTCGATCTTTACTAGGATATGCCCTACGGCTTTCCCTTCCAATATAATGACTGCCAGGAACGACTACTTGATTGCACCATATGTTGTACGAACTTGACTTGCAGTGTCCATCTGGGCTTTAGCTTTCTATATGAAGCAGGTGAGGTGCTCACCACAGACGAGGATCGTTGACTTCAAGCATGAAGAATGGTTAGTATATCTGCGCAGGGTCACCTACAACCTCGACGATCGCATATCATATGTGAGTTGATACGGAACCTGTGCCTGTTCACTGAATCTGGTGTCACAAGTAGCAACACTGCAACAAGGGCCGCCTTTCTTTCTTCAACAGCTACTCCTCAAGATCTGTGTGTTGGTGTGGGTTGTTACAGCAGGCGGTACTGAATTGCTTTTGGCTGCACTCTAGGTGCAAAATTCCCGCTCACACTAAGAGCGCGAGGGGCAAGTTAGGAACCCGAAGGAAGGAGTGAAAATGAGATCCCACAGCGCGAGTGATTCCGGTTGTCGGCTTTAGGGAGGTCACCTTCACCTTCACTTCCCAAGCCACTCG
The DNA here is from genome assembly GCF_010015615.1 of Cucurbitaria berberidis CBS 394.84. Taxonomy (NCBI): domain Eukaryota; kingdom Fungi; phylum Ascomycota; class Dothideomycetes; order Pleosporales; family Cucurbitariaceae; genus Cucurbitaria; species Cucurbitaria berberidis. Next base: position 201,024 of record NW_024468936.1, read on the forward strand.
TCCATTTTCGATACTTAACCCCGCAACAACAACCACCTTACAATCTTTCCACAACACTTGACAACCAACTCGTTCAACAAAGAGTCTCTAAGATGGCACCGAAGGTTGATCTCAGTAAGTCTCATAATGGTTTAAGCAAAACATACACTCACTATCAACAGTGATCACGGATGCCGAATCGCTGAGAACTTTGATGATAAGTTTGCTTGGAAAGCTCTATGGCGATCAAAATCAACTCGCAGGTAGGACACCGTTACAGTATTCCATACCCTTCTATCTGACTACGCTTAGCCAATCTCACCTTTCTGATCATTCATCAATACGGCAGCTCGATCAACAGCAATCACCTCCACCTTGTTCTTTCCAGAACTCCCGATGTTCACTACCGTGGCTGGAAGCTAGTCCTACTGTACGCCAACGGGATTGTGGTAGAAGGACTACAGGGAGAGCGGAAAAATGTCCTAGACTTGTTGCTAAAAGCATCAGCAGACGCGATCCGCGGCAAAGTCCCTGGGCTCAAATGAGCAACACATCTCGGCGTTTCGTTGGAAAGTGACCAAGACCCAGAATGCTCAAAAACGTTGAGGCAGGTGTGTCGATTGACAAATGGAGGTGGGTGGTTGTCTATGTGCGAGAAGGGAACTTTGGTCAGAATATGGGGTTTCAGTAACAGCTGATGGGTTTGGCATCAGGCCCTGAGTCCCATAGAACCACGAGGCTATTGAAAAGAAAATTTACCTTGTCATAGTCATGAGTATCAATACTAACAGTGATGATGACACGTCCTATCTGCACGTCGTCAGCATTAAACAAACTATCATGGGGAAAAGGTGTCTCCGTTCATCGCGATAAACATGGAGCTTCGTTACGGCAGGGACCAGGAATTGCTGGCTAGACAAGAGAGGTGGTTCTACGTCTCTAATTTCTTTAACATCCAGATATGATGATGAGAACAAACATATTCACCACCGTTGGAATGAGCTTGTCACACGCTTTATCGCAATTGCTCCCGTTAGACGTGTGTATCAGCGGCTTTTTCCATGTGAACTTGACGTTTCTGTGGTCTCTGTTAGGGTTTATAAAGTGCACGGCTACTTTGAAGAAACCTCTACCATTCTGTCTCAAACGACTATTGCACTACTTTCAACGATGGCCAACCTAGAAGCCCTCCACAAGCGTATTCGTTACTTCTTAGCTTCAGCATTCCCAGAGCTTCAACAAGATCCCTGGCTCTACCGCACAATCTGTAATGGAATCTCCCTTATAATATCTGACGCATAGGCAGAGATTTACCACAGGGTTGTAGCGAATATTGCTTTCCTCATTCACCACAGCCAAAACTCTGATCGACCGCTCGACTTGTTCACTGTCCACGCCATCACCTTTGCTGCTGATGAAATTGATCAGGTCAAACAGCATGCCTGGAAACAGACCCCGTCCTGTTAAATGCACTATTTCAGCCAGGGCCTTATTTCCCCAATCCTGGGCAAAGTTATCAAGGTAATGTAGGTCAAGCCATCGACATGGGAACTGGCTTTCCCGAACAGGTGGATCCACCGCAGGAGATAGAGTAGCAGGACAAACTGGCATCGTACAACTTCATCGTAGTTCTCCGGCTAGATGGCTTGGATTGGGAGGTCATCTCACCGGCCTATGTCCGTGGCGCTGGTATGCTAGATGAGCTACATGCGGAAGTCCAGATGAAAGTGGCCAGGTTGTTTGGACCTTTCGGAAAGACAGTTCGAGCAGGTGAACTGCCACGGAACTAGTCTTGATAGATGGACGTTGAGTAGCAACATACTTTGGCTCTGTGAGCATAAAGGTGGCGCTTCGGGTTTCAGCATGTGGGGTGAGCTGCGACTTCCCTTTTGGTCGTGACTTCCTCCACCAGTGCAAAGCGCTGTTATTTCCCCACTTCTTACTTCTCCCACCTTGAGACTCCGTCACTTTTCTTCTCCTCGCTGTGCCTCTCAAATTAAAGCTGCCCCCTCCATTGCCTCCTCTCTTCAAACTCTCACTCCATCTCAACGACCTAGAAGTGCAACCGTGTACCGCAGTAGGACGTAGGTCAACCATTGCTGCACAAATATTCCACGAACAACACTGACATCAGTAGCATGATGCTCACCAAGCTCGTCACTCTGGCTACCGCCAGCCTCCTACCAGCGACTCTTGCAATTCCCGCCCCAGGCGCTCCTTCCAACCACCAAGCACCCGCTCAAGGTATCTCGCCTCTTGTAGCTGAGTCCTTGACCTCTACCACGAAGACTGCCGACTTCGCAACTGGTCGTTGCCAGTTTCACGCTCGTGTCTATCAGCAGTGTGTCGAATCGGAGACTACCACATCAATCTCGATTCCCTCCTTCCTCGACAATGCTGGCAAGGTCATATTCGAACCTGCAGACGGTCTTCCTGTCACCGTGGACCATGGTAGGTGGCGTATTACTGGACTGGGCAAGGACCTTTGGGCAAGCTTCCAGAACGGTGCTGTGAGCTGTAAGTGAACGTGGTGGTACCGGAGCGTGGATAAACTCGACAACCTCATGTGCGATGTACTGACAGAACACAGACGTCTATGGTGATGTTACATGGACTGGTGAGCAGTCGCCTGACAAGAAGAACGCATTTACCTGCACGGCCGGTCGCTGGTCGTCGGATACGTTGGCATGTGGTTCGCCTGGCCATTCTCAGTCTCGGGTAAGTGATCGATCAATGTCGCTCTCTTTCAACTTAGCTAACGAAAGCTAGTCTCAGGAGATGGACTGCACCCTCCAATGTGGTCCGCACACGACAGAGAACAGCAAGCACGTCCAAGCCCGCACAATCTCTAGTGCACTTGACCTCGTCCCAGTCGGGCAGGTCTCTCCAGTCGGCGGTGACACTTCAGCTGTTCCCTACGCGCATGGCTATTGCAGCTTCAAAATGCAGCTTAGCAATCAATGCATCCACACTCCCGAACAGGGATGGCACAGCCAGATGCTTGGGATGCTCTACAGCATTGAAGACAATGACCGCAAGACCGCGGTAATGTACCCCAACGGCGTCGGCCGTATCGATCAAGGAGCCATCAGGCTATTGGGCATGGGAGACTTTCGCCTGGCTTACAGCAATGACGACAAGCAGGTCTACTTTGCCTTCAATGGCGGCTGGTGGGCCACAAACACCAAGGATGATGGTCATGCGTTCGGTCTGTGCAGTTGGAACCCCTGGACGAAGCCTGACTTGGTCTGCATTCCGGAGCACGGCGTACACTACCGCGTAAGTCTGCCTTGTTGCTCGCTATTAGCTCTGACACTAACAATAATTCAGCTTTCCGATATGACTTGTATCTTCAAATGCTAGATGGTCGGAAGAGTAGGAACTGCGATGCGCTAGATGGAGATCGTCAGCAGAACAATATGGTACATGATACAGAACTACTCACCATGTGAATCTCACAGCTAAGAGTCGGCGCGATATCATGCACTGGCTCATAGCCTTTACTGAACACAGTTCATTCTCCATAGTAGACGTATGTCGAATACATCGAGCGAACTAAAAATGCAAAAGCAACGCCGTACTTTTTTCCCTTTCGCAATGCATACTAACCAAGCGTCATATATCAACAAAGTCAAGCCGAAGCCAAGGTGACTGGGTATCGAAAATTCAACTTCACATCCAGACTAACAAGAACTTTTCCCCCCGTTTCATTACGACGTGTTTCCCGGCGGTCCACCCATATTCAGTAAGATATCCAACATGTCCATCCCGCCAATATCCGGCCCCATGGCCGTTTGATTGATTTCCGCACCCCACTGATCAAGCAGCGGATCTAACGGCAAGGCAAGCCAATCTTGATCTTGGCCTGCGCCCCAGGTAGCACCGCTATTTGCCCATTGACTCCAATTGGTACCGTTATTGCTGTTCGAAGTAGAATTATTACCAGTGGGGAAGTTGGCGTAATTGCCCGGCGGCGGCATGATGGAGATGCTGTTTGAATTCGGATCGTATGGTTCTGCCGATATGCCCCAAAGCGGAGTGGCGCGCCCGCTTGTTGTGAGGCCTAGACTAGGGCTCCCAGGCACACTGTTGCCCGTACCTTGGAACGGGGCGCCAGCGCCCATGAACGGTGGGGCTAGGTGCGCGCTTGCCTGACCTAGGGGCGCGGGAGGAGGCATATGAGGCGCGGGGATCGGACTCCTACTACCCGCGCGTGAGATACCGGATGACCCGTTGGCGGCGAGACGCACGAAGCGGCTGCGAATCCGATGTGTAAGCGTTTCAACGAGATCTGCGAACCGGTTGCCGACGTGCACGTCGTCGACGATACTGGTTCGTAGGGCATCGACGGAATCGCTCAGCAGACCTAGGCTGACGGCTACATCTTCCTCCGTTGCACCCAGCGCAAACGTTTTCAAGAGAATGATGGCGACGGAGACGATTCGGAAGAAGGTCCGTACAGGCGCATGTCGTAGATACCCGCCAGGGTGGAGACCGTCGACGGCTACTTTTAGAACAGTGCGCGATGCGTCGATGACCTCGTTGATGTAGTGTCTGTCGTTGGCATACCACTTTACCAGCGTGCTAAAGGGAATGGCACCACCGTCGTCGTTTCCGTTGGCGGCGCGCCCGTTGAGGCCGTTAGGTTGGGCATGTGTCTGCAGCGGCGTGTTGTGTGTGCAGCGTTCTACGACGGCCTGGAGGGCGAGGCTGTTGAGGTATACGCGTGTGTATTCGAATTCGATGATAAGCACGTGGCGAAGTTGTGTTGGGACTGTCCCGCGTCAACATGTTAGAGACAACACGCAAAAAACAAGTAGCAGGGTGGGGAGAGTGATCATACCTTGCGGAGCGCGCTCAAAGCAAGCCTTCCACTCGGTCAACGGCCCTTGGAAGGACTTCAACATGGCCTCATAGGTCCCACTCTTCAGCAACTCCCTCGTCTTCCGCCGATTCGAGAACAACTTCAGGTTACCTATCTCCATGACCTTGGCAATGCGTTGCCAAAAGTCTAGCACCAGATCCTGCACAGCATGCCGCTCTTGCGTGGCAATAGACTCGAGGGGTAGGCGCTGTCCATCTGAGCGCATGCCAAACTGTGGCGGAGGGGCCTTGATGCGGCTGATTCGCTCTTGGTATAGCTCCAGAGGCGTGGGCCCTCCAAGAACGCTCTCGTCGCGTTCAATCTTGGGCAGCATGGATGTCAGTCCAAGTCTACCGCTTGTTTGCGTGACGTAGATGATGAGAAGATCTCTTAGGTGGTTCTTTCGTCGGTAGTACGCCTTGACGGTGGCATGGGAAAGGTGTTGGTTGGCTTCTTCAAATTCAGTCTCGCTCGTCTCATCGAAGACACCGATTTCAAAGGCAAGCGTCATTGCGTTTCCAAGCAGCATCCAGCACATGCGATCGCTTCGCCAACACGGCTCCAGCCAGCTATCGATGCGCTTGTCGCCTACACCCTTGTACATGTCGGCCTTTGGTCCGGTCTCATATGGGTCGTCAGGCAGAACCAGTTCGTCGTCATCGTCGCCAGGCGGAAAGTGCAGCGCACGTGGATGCCACTCAGTGAGCAACATGAGACTCTCGACGGTACCGAGCGTGCGCAAACCTTTGCGAGAAAGTGGATTGACGTCGGATCCTGGCTGCTGCCCCGCACCACAGAAGCCTCCGCCAAATTGCTCTTGTCCGAATATCATGCGCTCTATCATCCCCTGGAGATACTTCCATAGCTTCTCGTGGATCAGGTAGGCACGGGATGTCGCACCGATGCCACTTGATCCGCTGGGCTGCGAATACCTGGCGGAGATGGTAAGCAATGTTATCACCAGCATTGGCTCCTCCTTCAATAGCTTCGCGTGGAATGCATGGTCGCGGTAGTCTGGCACAACGATTGGCGTCAGGGGAGACAGGAAGGCGTAGAAATAGTCGATATAGGCAATGGCCTCTTTGGCAGTCAGCCATCCTGCGCGCACAAAGCGGAACTTGGACCAGGCCCTGACGGCATCAGCGAAGGCTGCCTCGTTTGGCGGGTCTGGTATCATGGGCTGCTGAATCGCTGGATCGACCGACGGCTCAGCTGCAGTGCGCGAAGCGCTTCGTACGTGTGTCGCGTTCAGCTGGGGACTGGCGAAGTTGGTCTGCGAGCCGGGTGTGCTGCCTAGGGTCGGGCGCTGCATGCTCGAGGTGCTGCCCGTCCTGACGTGGCCATTCATGCCCGCGGCCTCGAATAGCAGGTTCAAAGCATCGTGTCCACTGTACACCTCGCCCGTCTGCAGCGTTGCTACCGTCTCATTGTTCACCTTCTCGTCCTCTTCATCGTTGGGTCGAGGCTGGCGGTCACTCGACGTGTTTGGTCGTCGCAGAGGCTCGTAGCGGCCAATGGAGCCGCCTGGTGTCAACGGCTGGGATATGTAGGCTGGTGCTGCTGCTGCGCTGTTGGCCGTGGTGATGTTGAGGGGTTCTGGACGAGGGTCGTCTGAGCGCTGTCGCTTCCTGCCATTGCGGACTTCGAACTCGTCGACTTCGTCAAACTCGTCTTCGCCGTCTGCCTTTCTCTTGCGGCGCGTGGCTGAGAAGAAGCATTCTTTGCTCTCACGACGGCAACGAACGCAGGGGGGCTCGTGTGGATGATCGACGGGGCCTAGGTCTAGAGGGCGAGGTATCAAGTCAGTGAAGGTGTCCCATGCACACTATACGTGTTGTAGACATTGGCGGCTACGTACCGCATCGCACTTTGCGCCTGCGACATGGGATGCACGCCTGGTATGTGCGCGTGTGCTGGCCGGCTTGGGACCGCGGTTGTGGAGAAGCATTGCTGCCGTTCGTCGACATGGTGAGTGAATAGAGCCGTCGCAAGCCGGGACGCTGCTTTCTTAAACCACGATTCGGAACAGTTCCTCGACTCTGCGCGCTTGGAGTACCTGCATGTACTATACGTAACGGGGCCGAGCGCAGTAACGGCTAGAGGAAGGTAGTTTGCGTTTGAGTATGACTCGGCGATTGTGGTATTCGCTAGTCGCGGATTCTGCTACTGCTGATGAGGCTCGCTCGCTCGACGAAGCCGCGGGTCACGAGCTTGCTTGCGGGGGTTCCCGTTCACCACACCGACTCCACCGACCTGCCTCCACCCAACGTCTTCTATCACACACGATTCGCTGCTTATTACCCGAGAGGCGAGGAAAAGCCATGTACCCGCGCGTGTCATCAGCTCGTGCACCCAGCGCGTGGCCCAGCAGAGGCAATCCAACCAATGGCTCGCCAGCAGAGACCTCGACTGCCGTAAGCACAGCAGACGTCATCAACTTCACTCATCATCCTGCTCCATGTGTGTGTCTCAGCGTCGTGTTAGGTTGTGCAGCTGCACCTTCGTAGGGGAGACAGAAAGCTTATCAGCGAGAGTATGTATAATTATGCTGTGGACGCTGACGAGCTGTTCTTGACCAAGAGGCCCTATCGTTCACGACTTGTCCCAGTTGCGGCTTGTGGAACACGTATAGTAACTCTTATTAATAAGAATTAGTATCCTGAGCTTCTGTACCCAGAGCCTTGCGGAAGAAATCGCAAAGCCTCGCAAACGCCTCATCCGAGATCTGGTAATGAAAGACTATCCGCTGGGGTATGACGCCTCCTATATTCAGACCAAAATCATTCTTCGCCATGGGGTAGAACCATTTCGCGTCGATACCTGATCCCTCCAAGTCCACCCAAACCATGTTGGTCTCGGTACGCTCCAACAGCTTACCGCCCAGCTCGACCCATAACTCGGACGCCCGCCGCGCCTTCTCCTGTGCCCTCTTCATCTTCCCACCAAAAAGCACGTCGTCAATCGCTAGTCGTGCCGGACCAGCAATCACTCCCGAAGAGCGCGTACCACCTCCAAGCATCTTACGACTCCATTTCGCCCGCTGGATGAAGACGCTGCTCCCAACAACAATGCTACCAAGCGGTGCCCCGAGGCCCTTGGTGAAGCACATTTGAATGCTGTCAAAGCACGCGCCGATTTCCCGCAGTGTGCATGCTCCTGCGGCCACTGCCTCCCAGAGTCGCGCACCATCAAGGTGCATGTGGATTGGCGGGTTCTGCGCTCGCGCCCATGTCGAAATCGCCTGGATATCAGCCAATGGCAGGATGCGGCCCTCCATAGGGTTCTCCAGGGCAATGACCCGAGTCGGGCAGTCGTACATAGTATTGCGTACGGTGCTGAACTTTTGGACATCTGACAGGGTAAGGTGGTGCCCGTTGGCGGGGACGACAGTGCGGATCAGAGTACCACAGATGGCGGATGGACCGCCGCCTTCGAAGTGAATGATATGCCCTCGATAGTCGACGAGGATCGAGTGCGGTGGATTGCCTAACGCGGTGCGCAAAGAGACTTGGTTGCCCATGGTACCGGTGGGCACAAGCAGAGCGCTTTCGTGACCCATGAGATCAGCGACGTACTCTTGAAGAGCATTGGTCGCCGCATCTTCGTCGTTGTCGCCATCGCCGAGTGTGGTCCGGACAATGGCTTCGAGCATAGGCAGTGTTGGCTTGGTGTAGAAATCCGAGATGAAATTGTTGGAACTCTCGCGACTATGTGTCCAAGCACTATTGGTAACATCCAGAGATTTGGCAGTTGTTCCATTCTGCTCATGACGTTGAATCTGGAGCCCAAGCTTGATGCTCTCAATAGCATCGACAGGGGTTGCAGTTGCAACAAATTGAGGTTTCTCAGTGTCAGCCGTCGTATCGAACGAACCGTTAGCCGGAAGACTGGCATATGTGACTCCTGGCGCCATGATGGGATGCTTGATGAAAGATATGATGTAAACCAGTTGAAAATTCTGGGATGAGGTTTACAACATTCACGGGATCATATTGATTTATCATCTGTGTTCAAACGCCTGCAACTTTTGGGGATGAAGCTAACGGTGAATAGAGACTGGAATTCTGTTATTCGGAGAAGTCTAGAGCTCTAAACTCGGATATCGGAAAATGCGTTTCCTTTACGGGGAGTCGGCTTCCGAGACGCCCAAACGTCATCGGCTGCTGTCATTCGACTACAGTCATCTCTGCAAGGTAGACGGATGAGTGAACTGTAAGCTGCTGCCTGTTGCTGAGACAGGCACGTTACTCTCTTGCTAACGCGGCTTCGTACAGAAATGCAATTCGTAAGACAGCACTAGCTTGCACGGAAGCTGTGTTGAAAATAAGCTGACAGTATCATTCATCATTAAACTTTTGTCCTCGGATCACAGAGTCTGACCTGTGAGCTTCAGGTAATGCTGGACCACCTGAATTGCGTTTCGTTCAGCAGAATTGCACCATGGTGATCCATCGGAACAGCAGTCTTCGTTCCCAATCATCATTAGGTATCGGAGCATATTCTTGTGCTAAGCTTAGCCCGACTCGGAATTTGACATTGCTTTGTGAGATTTCGAAGAAACGTTGCTGATTGTGCAGTGTATTTCCGAAAGGAAAGTCTGTTTCTATATTCGGATCTCCTTGATGAGTAGTCATCATCCCTTGTGAAATCCCAGGTACCAAAGATCAAGACGCTTTTGCATTTACTTTGAAATAGCTAGCGTTCAAGCAAGCACTCAGATAGATCAACGCGCGTTGATCCGTGTTTTTAGAGCGTGAACATTGTGAGTGCATCCTGGTTGCTAGTGTTGTTATATCCAGGCGAGTCACTACTAATACCTTAGAAAAGAAAAAGGCAAAAAGAATCAGGAGTTCAGCGAATCACAAAATGAGCACAAGTCTCGAGACCGCGATTCAGCAGGATGTTACCGGGCCGTACAATGCCACCGACGACACCACAACTCTGGGCCATTGCCTACATAATCTCATACAGCAAGCTACAGCAACACATGCGGATAAACTGGCCGTTATCTGCGCCGATCAAGAGTTGACCTATAGAGAGCTTAACATCCTTGCGAATCGTTATGCCTGCGTACTTAGACAGCGTGGTATCGAGCATGGTGATCTCGTTGCGGTTGTCCTGGAACGATCTGTCCAACTCGTCGTCATGCTACTAGCTGTATTGAAAGTGGGCGCGGCATATGTTCCTATCGACCCATCATTTCCCCAGGATCGTATCCACCATATGCTGGAGGACGCGGAGCCAAAGATCATTGTTGTAGACAACACGACACAGGCCGCCATGTCATTCTGGAATGGCTTTTCTCTAAACGTCGAGGCTGTTGGACAAAACTTTTCGGACTCCCCCGCCGATTCATACGATCTTAACGTCGATACAAGGCCAGGAGATCTCGCCTATGTAATATACACATCCGGTTCGACTGGACTACCGAAAGGGGTAGAGATCAGCCACGGAGCGCTGTGCAACTTGCTATTCGGAATGAAGCGCGAGCCGGGATGTAGCGAAACCGATCGACTACTAGCGGTTACTACAGTCTCTTTCGATATCGCCATGCTGGAACTCTTCTTACCACTGATATGTGGGGCAACAACGGTTGTGGCCCAGGTGGAAGAAACGAGGGATCCACGCGCGTTGCTGCGCCTACTCCAGCGCTACAGGATTACCATCATGCAAGCCACTCCGGCCACGTGGCAAATGCTGCTTGATGTGGGTTGGGAGGATGAAGCCCACTTATCCAAGATTATATGTGGTGGAGAGGCACTACCCCGGCGGCTCGCCGAGCGGTTGCTTCCGTGCGCAGATTCGGTTTGGAATGTTTACGGGCCGACAGAGGCGACCGTATGGGCGACTGTGTGGCAGGTGTGCCCAGACCAGGCTATCGTGATAGGAAGGCCCATCAACAACTATCGGATGTATGTGCTGGACGATGGTCTATCACCAGTGCCCATCGGAGCAGAGGGCGAATTATACATAGGTGGCGCCAGCCTGGCTAGGGGCTATTACAAGAAGCCTGATACCACCCAGTCTCGCTTCATCGACAACCTATTCCACGAGGGCCTGATGTATCGCACAGGTGATCTTGCGTGTTTTGATACGCCAGAAAGCCTCCGCGTGCTAGGCCGCACAGATGGCCAAGTGAAGATTCGAGGATTCAGGATCGAGGTGGGCGACATTGAAGCTGCCATCACCGACCACGACGACATCGCAGAGGCCGTTGTAGTCGCCCGAGACGGTAGGCTTGTCGCTTTCTGCGTGCGAAATCAAAGCGTGCCAACAAACGGGCAAGCGACGAGTTTACTGACGATTGACGGCGCGTTACGCCCATGGCTAAAGTCACGGCTACCGCACTACATGATGCCCGCTTTCTTCGTTGAGCTAGACGCGTTTCCGATGACACCAAATAGAAAGATCGACCGCAAAGCCTTGCCAAATCCAACAGCAGTGATGGAGCCGACCTCGGCAGAGCCGAAGCCAGAGCCAGAGACGGTTTTAGAAAGCAGTATTCGCCTCATTTGGTCAAAGATCCTAGGCCACAATCGCATTGGAACGGACGATAACTTCTTCGAGATTGGTGGCGACTCGATACGAGTGATTAAAGTGCAGACAGAGTTGGAGCAACTTCTTGGTCGCCCGTTGACCCCAGCCATCTTTTTTGAGCACTACACCATCAAAGCACTGACAAAATTTCTACATGGCGCCCAGGTGATTGGTCCAGAGCCCATTCCCTTCAAGGGTCGTGTATCAGACAATGAGGGCATAGCTATAGTGTCTATGGCGTGCCGCCTGCCGGGTGGCGTTACCAATCCGAGCGAATACTGGGATTTGCTTGAACGTGGTGCTGATGTTATTACGAACGTTCCAAAAGATCGGTGGGATACTGAAGCCATATACGATGCCGACTCGAACGCAAAAGGCAAGTCATATTGTCGACGAGGTGGATTTCTCGACTCTGTGGACGACTTCGACGCCTCGTTCTTTGGCATATCGCCACGGGAGGCACGAGCCATGGATCCGTCGCAGCGCATCGGACTTGAGACCTGTTGGGAGGGACTGGAGCGGGCTGGCTACACCACCGAAAAGCTTCTCGGCAGTAACACAGGTGTGTACATGGGTGTCTGCACCATCTCGGCGCATTCTTCCTCTACACCAAGCTTAGGAGAACTCGACGGGTATGCTATTACGGGATCCGCTGGAAGCACCTTGTCAGGCCGCGTTTCGTATGCATTTGGACTCGAAGGACCGAACATGACAGTAGATACTGCATGCTCCTCGTCGCTGGTCACGACACATCTGGCATGTAATGCTTTGCGTCAGGGGGAGTGTGATCTAGCCGTTAGCGGAGGTATCAGTCTACTGCTTAGCCCAGCCATGCATGTTGAGTTCAGTCGGCTCAACGGCATGTCTACGGATGGGAGGTGTCGGGCATTTGCAGCGGATAACACTGGCACTGGTTGGGCCGAAGGATGTACCGTGGTTGTGCTGAAGCGGCTTAGCGACGCGATCCGTGATGAAGATCGAATCCATGCGGTTCTACGCGGAACAGCCGTCAATCATGGAGGTCGAAGGGCTGCCGGACTGACAGTGCCAAGTGGAAAGGCCCAACAGCGGCTTATTCAAACTGCGCTTGCTGCATCACAACTCACAACGAACCAAATCGACTATGTGGAGGCCCACGGCACCGGCACAAGGCTAGGCGACCCTATCGAAGGTGTAGCCCTGGCAGGTGTCTTTGGCGGCAGCCGTTCAGACGACGCGGATCCACTCTGGGTCGGTTCCTCGAAATCGAATCTTGGGCATACGCAAGCGGCGGCTGGTCTTGCTGGAGTAATCAAAGTCGCCTTGGCCATGGAGAATAACAAACTACCACGAACGCTGCATGCCAAAGAGCCAACTCCAGCTGTAAACTGGAAAGGTGCTCAAATGGCGCTTGTGCAAAAATCTCAGCCTTGGACTTCCAGAGTCGACCGACCGAGGCGAGCAGGCGTATCTGCATTTGGGATCTCGGGAACGAACAGCCATGTCATTCTGGAGGAACCTCCAACGCCAATCCCGGAAATCAACGAAAGCAATATCGAAGCCACGGCGACGTCGCAGTCGTCTCTTTCGTCTCTTGACGTCGAGCTCCCTTTCCTCTTGTCGGGCCGCACTCATGTCGCCTTAATCCAGCAGGCTGAGAGACTCAAATGCTATATCCAGGGCATGGGAAGGCCTTATGGCAATCGTCTAAGTGACATCGCATTCTCGCTGGCTACAACTCGGACCATGTTTGCAAAACGTCATGTCATATGGGCAAAGAACGAGGACGCGCTGATCGAGGAACTGCACTCAACATCGCGAGTGTTGCCGGCAAGCACTCTTGGTAGTCCAAAGCCGCGCCTAGCCATGCTTTTCACCGGCCAGGGTAGCCAAGCCTGCGGCATGGGTAAAGACCTTTACGAAGTGTACCCAGTCTTCCGCACTGCGCTTGACGAGATTGCTGCAAATTTCTCAGAGCTTGAGACGCCACTGATCGATGTCATGCATTCTGCACCTGGTAGTGATGCTGGTGCACTATTGCAACGCACTGACTATGCGCAGCCAGCTCTGTTCTCTCTCGAGGTAGCTCTATACCAGCTATGGACGAGCTGGGGAGTACATCCGGATATACTTTTGGGTCATAGCGTTGGTGAGCTGGTGGTAGCACACATTGCTGGCATTTTGAGTCTCTCAGATGCCTGTCGCTTGGTTGCAGCCCGTGGCCGGTTGATGCAGGCCGTGCCGGTTCATGGCAGGATGGTTTCATTAGAGGCTAGCGCCGAAGAGGTGGAAGAGGCAATAGAATCAGTAGGCCTAGCAGGCCAGGTCGACATCGCGGGTCGAAATACGCCCATGCAAACCATAGCATCGGGCGATGCTGATGCTATCATGAAGCTGGCTTCGGATTTCGCCACCCATGGTCGAAAGACGAAGATGCTCGACGTATCGCATGCGTTCCACTCGCATCATATGGACACTATCTTGTCTGCTTTTCAATCGGTGGCGCAGACGATGACATTCAACAATCCACTACTGCCCATAGTCAGCACCCTAACCGGTAAACTTTCCGAGTCAGGCCAGCTAGAAACACCAGAGTACTGGATCCATCAAGCACGCCAAGCAGTTCGCTTTACTGATGGTATTCAAACGCTACATCAGCAGGGCGTATCCGTTTTCCTCGAGCTCGGTCCCCGGCCCGTATTGTCTGGCATGGGAGCAGCATGCCTTGAAAGCGAAGCGTCCGTCAGCTGGATCCCGTCGCTCATCCATGGCAAAAATGATGTATCAAAGATACAGCGTAGCCTGACTGATCTGCATGTGCGCCACATACATGTCGATTGGGCTGGTTATCTGAACTCCTTTGGCCGCTGCCAGCGTGTGGAATTGCCTACGTATGCCTTCCAGAGGGAGCGATTCCCGCCACTACGCAAGAACAACCTCGACCAGGGAGAGCAGCATCGCGAGCAGCGTGACAGAGCCGATACAACTGCCAGTCATAAATCCACGACAGAGGCTTCCGAGCTCGAAATATGTTGGCAACAGTACAATACCAATAGTACTACGGCTTCTGCCTCGACCGGCACATGGGGGCTCCTTCGTCAAGCCGAAAGCACGGTATCATCAAACCAAATAATGACGATTCTCTTGCAGGCCGGTATTCGAGTGCGTTGGGTTGAAAAATCCGAGTATCCTGACAGTTGTCATGACTTGGATGGTCTCCTGTGTTTCTGGGAGACTGACGGTGAAGCCGACCAAGTACATGAACTGACGATGGAAGCTGTCTCACATTTGCAACTGGCCACCAATTCACACTCTGCCCCCTCTCTAGTGTGGATCACACATAACGCAATCGGTACAGGCTCTGACGATGCCCAGCTTGTGGGACTGCAGTCAGCTCCTCTATGGGGTCTTATACGAACCGCTCGGAACGAGCATCCGGAGTTAGACCTACGCTTGATTGACTTGGACAATCTGGATATGAGCCAGCCCGGCCTCATCTCAGCTTTATCACTGCACCAAGAGCCGGAATGCGCGGTTCGCCAAGGAATTATCCTAGTGCCTCGTTTACAGTATGCACCTGCACTGCATACAAAATTGTTCGAAAAAGAACAGTTGCTCCGTTCAGATGGAGCAGTCGTAATCACTGGAGGTCTTGGGGATCTAGGACGGCGTGTTGCCATGTGGCTTGCCATCACACACAACGTGCGTGAGTTGATACTACTTTCTCGTCAGGGGATGAATACGCCAGGTGCGGACACATTCGTGGAAGAGCTTGCTAGAGTCGGTTTCAGGGTCGATGTGATTGCTTGTGACATAGCCGACTTCAGCAGCCTCAAGGAAGTCATGTCTATGTTTTCAAAGGAACGACCTCTCCGAGGAGTGATTCATACCGCTGGCTTGCTGGATGATGGAGCTCTCCAAGTTTTGACAACGGAACGGTTCGCCCGAGTTCTTGCACCCAAGGTACATGGTGCTTGGAATCTACACCGGCTCACGCAAGGGATGGACTTGGACATATTCCTCATGTTCTCATCTGTATCAGGTATCATTGGCACACCAGGCCAAGCAAATTATGCAGCTGCCAACACGTTTCTCGACGCACTTGCACATTTACGTCACGCACAAGGCCTGCCGGCATCCTCAATCGCTTATGGTCCCTGGGGCGGTGGAGGAATGGCAGGAAGATTGAGTGGAGCAAATCTTGCGCGTTGGACACGAATGGGCTTTGGCTTGCTTGATCCGGACGAGGGCCTAGAGCTTACAGAAAATGCTGTACGCAGCGGTCGGGCACTTACGGTGGCTGCTGTGCTGGACCCGAATCGATTACACACTTTCCTCTCCAATAACGACCAGCAAGTTCCAACCCTTTGTAGCTCGCTCCTAGGCCAGAGCGGCGTCAAAGTACAACTTAGCGAGCCCGAGTCCAATGAGCAGGATCTCCGTGAAATGCTAAGGCATTCTGTAGTCCGAGAACACCCTGTAATAGTGCTGCGAATGGTACGGGCAACAGTTGCAAAGGCATTGGCTTTTGCGAAACCGGACGATGTGGATCCAGACCAAGCATTACAAGACATTGGCATTGACTCTTTAACAGCAGTCCTGGTGCGAAACCAGCTAGCGAAGTTGACAGATCTGAAGCTGAGTGCAAGATTTGCGTTCCAGTACCCGAACCTCAGGGCGCTCAGCCAGTTTCTCGTGGCCAGCCTCCAAGAGGACATGGCAGATTCAGAAGACGTAAGTGGTAGTGAACCCTCAACGTCTCTAACCTCCGTGGAATCCGAATCGGCGGCAAGCATGATTGACGTAGCTGCGATCAAAAAGGGCTACTTGGATCCCGCCATCCACTTCCGATCCACGCAGAACACTGAGACCCCCGGGACAGCTTTTGTCACAGGTGCTACTGGCTTCGTTGGTGCATTCATTGCAGGAAGATTACTAGAATTGGGCGTATCTGTACATTGTTTAGTACGCGCTGAGTCTACCCAGATGGCCAGACAACGTCTATTGGATACCTTTATTGGCCAACACCTTTGGAAGCCGGAATACGAACCGCTACTCCACGCTGTCGTTGGCGACTTGACCCAGCCACTCCTCGGCTTATCAGAAGAAAAGTTCGAGGACTTGGCAGACAGCGTGGACAGCATTTGTCACTCGGGTGGTCTTGTCGACTGGGTTCGTCCGCTGAACGATTATCTTGGTCCCAACATCGTGAGTACCCACGAGGTTCTGCGTTTAGCCTCTCAAGGCCGAGACAAAACCATTCATGTCATCTCTACCATGTCCACGTTACCCAAGTATATGGGTATCGAGCTTATAGAGGGGGATGGCGAGTATGGCTACGCAACCTCAAAGTACACGGCGGAACGCATGGTAGCAGCGGCACGTTGGCGCGGCGCGAAGGCATCTGTCTACCGCTTACCATTTGTCACAGCCTCGACTAGCAGTGGCTGTTTCAGGCTTGAACGCGGCGACTTCATGCACAATTTCATCTCCGGGTGTCTTGAAATGGGTTCTTTCCCTTCGCTGGACGCCGATCTCGCAGCCGTCCTGCCAGTGGATTATCTCGCTAACACGATTGTTACTCTCATGACACGCGACTTGGCCCGCATCGGCAAGGACTACGACTTTGCTAACTCGCGTCCACTGAGTTTCAACGACTTCTGGGGGCTGATGGGTGCCGCTAGTACTCAGCAGCAGATTGTGGATTTTGTTACATGGCGTGAACGCGCATTTGTATATGTTGCGACTCATCCGAAAAGCTCACTGGCGCGCATTATAGCATTGATAGATGGCGTCAACGATGCAAAGAGTGCTGCTGCATTCGTTACGGGGCCAATGGTTGGTAGGGATGTTCTTGGTGGTGAGGATTACCCTGTGCCGGTGATTGACGAGCAGGCAGCACAGAAGTATGTGGCCCGCATTAATACTGTACGGGAATCCGGTAGTTTTCCTTAGTTTTACTTTTGGTTTCCTTGGCTTCAGTAGATCTCAGCAACTTTATCTAGGTTATCTTATATGAACTGGGGTAGTTCTTTAAATGTTCCTGCTTTGGTGTGCTTCTAGATAGTGATCAGATCGTGGTGAAATTATATAAGCGCGCTTAAGGACCATGACTGAAATATCCCAGAAGCGTGGAGGGGTCTGCTAATAACTGAAGCAGACAAATATTGCCGTGCTGCAACGTCATGTTTTCAACCCTGGCGGCGCATGCACTGCCGGCGGAGGAAGGAGAGGCGGTGTAATAGGGAACTGGGAGTCGAGAACAATCAAATCCATGGCTATCACTCTGGATGAAAGTAGGTATCAAATGGCGATGGTGGAATGGAGCGTGTCAGGGTGACAAGTGCTTCAATTAAAGCACAAACGCCGTGCACTACTTTCATTTGCTACCTGAAAGATGTGGATAACACTATCTACTATGTAGGATTTCCCCACGGCGATTTCAGCCGGTCTCACACACTCAATAGACTTTCCCAGCTTTTGCGCTTTTGAACACAGTCGCGTTCCTCTCTCTGTTGAAATCGAGAGCAGTCATATCCTTGTAAGTGGTAGGGCGCTCCTCTGTCACGAAGTGCTTCAATGGGCCAACGTTCACCTCGCGGCTCGCCTTGAAGAAGAACGCGATCGAGTAGCGAGGATCCAAAGTCGTCTTTTTGGACTCTTTCGAAGGAGCTGGAATGTTGACCTGGTGCAGTCCTGCTCTGATGTAATCGTTTGTCAGACGCTGCAAGGTCTCGCTAGTATTGACGACCAGTTCGGAAGGCATTCCCTTCGGCTGCGCCACGACCGGTGCGAAAGTGCCCGGGACTGAGCGGTCTTCCAGCTCAAGACCTCCAACTGTATCTTGGAAGAGGAGAGTAATGATTCCAAAGTCAGTGTGGGGCCAAATGCGCCTTGTCTTGCCACCCCTGAGTACCTCGACATCTACGGGTGGGTAGTGGAGTACACGAGCTTCACTATGCGCGGGGAGGCATCGGTTGACAAGAGAACCCGGTGGTATCTTCAGACCAACCTCGAGGGCTTCCATGATTTTGATGCTTATATCGTGGCAGGTCTCAAAATACTCTTCCATGAAAGGGCGAAACTCGGGGAAGTCCTTGTCGGGCCAAGGGTTTGGAAACTCTTGGTCTTCGCGAGGACCCCAGTCGAAATGTTCCTGCGCGTAACTCAGTATCTACATCAAAGAATCAAGAAAGTGTTCGTAATACCTTCTCGTCCAACAACTCATCTATAGCGGTTTCGCCGCCGCTCCTTTCCAAATTATCCAAACGGCTGCCTCCTACTCTCTCAGCGTAAACGGCACTCCAACCCCGCTGAGGCTTTGGTCCCGGAACGTGCCCAACTGCGGCCTTTGCAGCCTTTGGGAGTTCGAAGAACTGCTTGGACTTGTTCTTCCGTCAACGCGTGTCATTGTGGTCATCGGCTCATGTGCTTACTAATCGGAAGGCATTATCAACAACCTCTTCTGGAATACCGTGATTGATGAGTTTCACAAAGCCTGCGGAAACAAAACCGTCGGCGAGGTCGGTGCCCAATTGTTTCCGTTGGGTCTCCGTGCCGTTGGTGAACAGATCGAAGTCGAGGGTTTTGACAAGCGACATAGTAAAAAGCTGGAGTTCGAAGACGGCTGCTAGAGTGTACAGCTTTAAAGCAATAACTAAAGGTATTAATAGCTCTATTGAACTCTTGGAGAATTTTATAGGAATATCCGAGCGCATCATCACAAACGGGATACTCTGGAAAAATCCCCCCGGGATTGAACTCTCAGCGCATCTGATTGGAATCGTCGCTAACAGCAAAAAGCCGAACTAGTTGCATTGGTACAATCATGCTGAAGTGAGACTTCGGCCTCCCGATTCAAAGGTCATCAGCAAGGAAAATTCGGTGGTAGATGACTGGTTAGGCAATGTGGACTTCCGATATGTACGACGTTCGGAATTCCGGTGCCGGATCCGCTAGATATAACCTAGTAGATTTACTTTAGTAGATATATTCGACCTACGAGAAGTGTTAGTATTTGCCTCTGGAAGCTTGATCTTGCGTGCTTACTTCGTGCACCTATCAGACTTGACTCTACCCGCAAAACCTCTCTATCAAAGTAAGCCGGATACTACGCAACTCTGCGGGTACATTCTGCCGTCTGACACTTCTCCTCGGGAGAGGATTTTCTCAAGAAACAACCTCGGAACCAGCCGCCTTTAAGACAATCGACAATTAACCCGTGATCCTATAGGGCTAAGTGGAGGGGCTCAGACAGCAGCCAAGTCGGCTACAAGGCAGCATCCTAGATATGCACATGTGCGTAAGCCGCATGATATAGTTAGTGAATCCTCCTGCGTGGTATCTAGATGAGAAGCAGGGCTGGTAAGAGGCAGCGGAGCCAAGAATAGCAAGGATATGGACATGCATGTCTCTAAACTACCTAACCGAAGTAGGTATAGCTTCCTAAAACGACTGCACTCATCATTTGTTCCACACAGCAATTTTTCACATATAAGCATAGACTGTACTACTTAGAAAAGGCATCTTCCTTTGTTAACACTGACAATGAAATGATACCCAAAATTACTCTATAAGCAGATCACTAATAAGAACTGGGCGTGAAAGTGAAGAACCGCCGGCTTTCCATTTAAGGGAAATGGTACTACACAGTAAGTTTCCAGTTTAAGCATCGTAAGGCGTCCAAAATGCAGGGGACGCCTATTGGCACCATACGCATTGACCTTTAACCTCTAGGCGAACACGAGGGGTCTTCCAGAGTTGTAAAACTCCGCTAATACGTACAAGATCTAGCTTAATCCTGGCGATAATATAGAAAGAACCCAGCCAGGTCTTGAAAGACATTTGTCCGAAGGTAAGCATGTCCAGCACTAATCGACTGCGTGCCTCGTGCGAACGCTGCAGGGGCCAGAAGCTACGATGCCTCCCGTCATTTGACCCTGAGCCGACCGCACCTTGTCAACGATGTGTGAAGGCGAAGGTCGCAGAATCCTGTGTCTTCCGTACTCGATCCCGAACGCAACGGCCCACAACCGCAAAAGCGTCGCCTGACGGAGTACTCCAGGGAAAGGACCTGAATATGGAGCTGACGATCCCCGGGACGAATCTTTTTGCTCTCTGCTCCCCTTTCTCCTCCAGCTCAGGCGCGGAGACCTCGGACGCTGATCCATCTTTCCTATCAGCATCGATTCAGGACGCATCGCATGTCTTCAGCCTGGACGAGTGCAGACCACAGAGCAGCCAATCAGTGTCCACGGGGATCGTGCCAGACACTTGGGAAGATTGTTCTCAAGAAGCGGTTTTCCAACAGTACCCCTGGAATGAGTCATTATTCATGGATGGCATCGATCCCCCAGCGCCTAGACACACCCTTACGATCAACCCGCATTCCACTCATACTCCCGACGGCAGTACGCGGACAGAAGCACGAGAAACGTCTTCTTCACCTCCAAGTACGTGGGCGGTGGATATGCTCCCCGGGGATCGCGGTGTACGGCTCGACGATATTCTGGCCAAAGAGCGCTCGGATCCCCTGGTAGATCTCACCAACCTCCTTGCTGAGATGTCTCCCTACGAGCAGCAACTGTCCAGGCTATCAGATGAAGCGATCTCTGATTATCCAATCGGAGATGCTCTGTTCTTCTCCCATTCATTTCGCACAATCCTCTCACCCAGCAATAAATCGCGGCAGGGAAGCACTATCTCCGCGCTAGGGACGCCAACGGTGTTACTTGTCCTCTCTTGCTTCATGACGCTAAACCGGATCTACTCGGTTATTTTCAGACACCTGGCAGAGTCACTTTCGCGAGGTCCCACTACTACGCATAAATCATTGAATGGATCTGCAGAGTTTCGCTCGTATCGTGGTCTGCGCCTAAATCAACTACACCAGGTTTCCCTGTGTTCCCAAGGGGAACTTGTAAAGAACGCTGTTTCCATGCTTCTCGAATCACTGGGAAGTGCCGAAGATTTGCTGGACCTCCCACCGGACGTGAGGGTCACAAATATTCAGCGAACAAACTCGCAGAGAAATCAAAGCTCATCTCTGTGCAGGCTCAGTGGAGAAGGGAGATCTCTGTCTGCGCAAGAATCTTCGCCAATGATAAAAAGCGGTGTTTTGGATGAGACAGTTGGGTTACAGACGAAGGAACTTCGTAAGGAAGTCAAGCAAGTCATAGAAATTCTTAGAAAAAGAGTATAGCTTTAGATGCGAATAATTCCGCGCAGCCCATGTAACATTAAAAATTAGAGTTTCCAACCTCTAACAATACAAAAGTTTAACCGTATTACGTATTTACTTTCAATTCCGTGATGGAGGCTCTATAGCAGCAATTATATTTATAGATAATTACATTCCCAGAGTCAAAAGAAGCATAGCAACTAGAAAGTCTACGATACCTTGCAATCTGATGAAGTGTCGAGCACGGGAAACTTACTCCCTATCACGCATTGAAACAAATGGGCAGATGACCATAAGCCGCCACTGCCTAAGTGGTGACATCTCATCCGTACAGCAAAGTTGACCGCTCTTGATCATCCGTGGCGTTCATAACATTACATTGGGACGTAGCAATGTACAAGGGGGGACCATGGGCTGGCGTAAAGTGCGCGGCCGAACCCTCGACTGTTTTCTATACAATGGTGGTCTGTGTAGCGTGAGCCGCTCTTATTTTCTCATTAACTTTATAACTTAGTTGCGTTAGCTGCGGCAGCCTTATGCACAACTGCTGGGTTTATAGCCCGTTCACCCGCCTCTTCTCGGCGTTAATAAGGGCGATGCTATAGGTCTATCTACAGTTTCCGTCTTGGCGCTATCAGCATTGTCTTCAACATCGAGCGAAGGAGCGTCAGCCTTGTGCTCGACCAACCGTTTCAGCCAGCGCACTTGCCTCTTCCCGGCGTCCCCGACGGTGATGCTACGGGTCTATCCACACTTCCCGTCTTGGCGCTATCGGAGTCTGCTCCGCACATCAAGCTAAGTAGCGCTGGCTGCGGCATCCTTAGTACCTGCCTTTTCCTGGCTTCCCCGAAGACGATGCCTACGGGTCGATCCACAGTTCCCGTCTTGGCGCGCCTACAAGATAGACATCATTATTATCAGTATCATCAACATTCTCTTCTACTAATATCTCTGCACCATCATCGTTGCTCCAGGCGCCTGTCATCCTCTTACATATCTGCACGTCACGCGTATCACCATTCGGAGAGAGCAATAGGCGGTGACAAGGCAGCAATTACTAACCATGGTAGGTATGACGACGTTTCATGCGGTGCTACGCAGTCGAACAAGGAGTTGTACGCAGAGTAAGCATTTAGACTGAAGATCGGTATGCGGGCGTGACATGGCGTTCTCTAGGCTTCTTCACTGGAATCGGTCCGAGTTCTTTATGCTCGAGACATTGCACTAGATGCATTTGTCCAGAGCCTCCATACGCCCCGTCGCATGTAAGCAACCGTAGGACTGCATCGTGAGGAATAATTGGCGCAACTTCAGCAACAAAGCGACTTAGCGTTTGAAGACCCTGTATTCCATAGGCACGCCATTTCGCTCCTTTCTAGCGTGAACTCTGACCGGAATTATTGCCAAGCTCGGTCGTTTGCAGATAGGTCTGACGTGAGGCGTGTAGGTCCAACTTAAACCGCGTAGCGATTGTTGCCAAGCCCGACAGGGCGTGCAAGACAACCAGATCACGCACGAATGACCGCCAAGCTCGGTAGGGCGTACCACCCATACAAAGGAACTATCTGAAAACTAGATACCGGTCAGTCTTCATCTGCTCAACTTGAATTAGGTATCTACTACAGCGAGCTTCAAGATGACTGCGAGCACATCTGCGACAGACGTCGAAAAATTACAGCCTCAAGACGTGTCTACTCTATCCGAATCCAAAGAGCAATCGGTCAAGCCGCTCCCAAATATTATCGATCTTTATCCTGGTCTGCCACCGGTCGATAGAGGAAGGGCTGCATGGCTGTATCTAGCCGCCGCCTTCGTTGTTGAGGTCTTAACCATCGGTAAGTTCCACCTGAACATTCTTAGTCAATAGCTTCTCATACTCATGAAAACATGCAGGATTCAGTTTCTCATTCGGCCGTTTTCAAGACTTCTACAGCACCAATGAGCCGTTTGCGGGTTCCTCAAATATCGCAGTCATTGGCGTCCTGAACCAGGGCCTCATCTTCATCTGTTTGCCGGTCACCGTTCATCTTGCCAGGCGGAAGCCTGAGTGGGCTCGATGGTTTGCAACTGGAGGACTTCTGGGTGCTTTTGTATCCAACATCGCGAGCTCCTTCTGCACGACCATAACACAGCTCATTGGAACACAAGGTGTCCTACTAGGAGTTTGTGGGAGCTTTGCCTTCTGTCCGCTCCTTGTGTTTGCTGACCAGTGGTTCGACAAACGCAAGGGCTTGGCCTTTGGGATCATTGGGAGCGGAGCTGGTCTAGGGGGCCTGTTTCTTCCTCTCATCTTCAACGCGCTCCTTTACAATGTTGGATTCCGAACCACCATGCGCATCTGGGCGGGCATACTCTTCGTCATCGGCATTCCGTTAGCGTACTTTGTGAGGCCTAGACTGCCGCCGTCTGCCACTGAGAAGAAGCCGTTCTGGAACCTGCGAGCTGTCCGTTCACGCTTCTTCATCCTCAATTCGATTGCGAACCTCTTCCAGGGCGCAGGCTACTATCTCCCTGGTATCTACCTGCCCACCTTCACCCGCGAAGTCTTTGGCGCATCCACCTGGTTAGCGACTCTATCGCTTATGCTGTTGAATCTCAGCGCGATGATGGGCCTTATCATCATGGGCCACTTCACGGACCGGTGGAATTCTCGAACTTGTATCTTCATCTCTGCCTTTGGCGCAACCATTGCTGTCTTCCTCTTTTGGGGCTTGGCAGTCCACCTTTCCGTCTTGTACCTCTTTTGTATCTTCTTCGGTCTGTTCTCTGGCTGCTTCCCAGCTGTGTGGCCAGCAGTCATGAGAGAAACTGCTAGGAGAGGTGAAGAAAGAGGATTCGGCTATGTCGATACCTTGATGTGTTACTCTCTACTCTGTGTTGGTAGAGGTATTGGGAACATCATCTCCGGTCCTCTAAGTGAGGCGCTCATTGACGGGATGCCATGGAAAGGAGAGGCTATTGGGGGCTATGGAAGCGGGTTTGGCGCACTCATCGTCTTCTCTGGTCTGACGTCCCTGGTGAGCGGGATGAACACCTTGTGGTATCACTTGTTGTGAGGATCTGGGAGTACTTTTCTTGGAGTCAAAACAAAAGTTATGTCAAACTGGAAAGCAATTGTAAATAGATAGACTTTGATACGAGAAAGCCCCGACTCCAGAGGTCCTCTAAAATTTGTCAACAATTCTGATATGCCAATCAATCAATCAATTCTACATACCAGAATTCTTTGGGATGACCCCTCAATGTCTTTCCTGCAAGCCTTCTATGAATCTTGCATGGTCCTACACTTGGAGGTTAGGGTCTCAATTGCATCTCTTCCTCCTCCCCAAGCACACAACCGCCCTTCAGACCCTCCATCCCACCTTCTCACCCTCCATATCCAAGCCCTCCCTCGCCCTCCTCAGCGCCTGATCCTCATACACAACCTTGACCTCCCACATCTTTCCCGGACACATCGCCATCAACAGTCCCCCGCCCTTACCGCCTGCCCCCCACGTCTCAGTGCGCGTCACACCCGCCACGCCATCAACCAACTGCAGCATGATGTGCCTCGCAGCCGTTTGTGCCGCCCCACGGTCCACAAAACTGCCAACCAAGCGCGTCATAGCCGCATACCCAGATGGCGTCCCAGCCACTGCTGCGGAAGTGTAAGACGAGGGAGTGGTCAGAGGCCCAGCTGCGATAACCGTGTATATAGCGGCAGGGAGCACATTCTTCACTTCCTCGTTCCTCTCTCTCAAGACTTCGAGCACTGTATATACGCCCCTCTGCCCCTCGACAACGAAGCGCTCAAACCCATCTTGTTCGAATTGCGCATTTTTCTCCACTTCCCCCCAGATGTCTTCCTCCATTTCCTGGAGCGAGGCCAACTTGTCGATTGCGGAGGGGGAATTGGAGACTATGTCCTGTATTTGAGGGAGCAGGTGAGCGAATTTCTTCACCGGGCCTTGCAGGAGGTATGAGTCTGTGTGTGGCGCGATCGTGGCGAGGTAGAAGATTGTGTCTGGAGTGCAGGGAGGGGGCGTGAAGGCGTCTTTGGGCTTGAGATAGGTAGTGAGAGGTCCTGCGTTTACTTTGCCCGTGGGCGACAACGCGAGCTCTTCGAAGTGGATTCGCTCGCCCATTGTGGGGGCTGGAGATCGTCGGTGAGTTGAGAGGTGGTCGATAGCGTGTGGTTTGGATGTGCTTGAGGATACTCAGGTCGGTTGGTGGAGCGGTTATAGACGTGGGAAGGGGGAGTTTAAGTATACGGAGGGCACTGCAGCCTAGGAGCGTTTGCACGGTGACGTCGGGCTCGATTTCGCTCTCTTCGAAGTGAATGTCGGGTTGACGCGAATGCCCCCACGCTACTAGTTCATCCGTTAGTTTACCGTTGCACATGGAGTAAAGGCCTCCTGAAGGCTCGATAACATGTGACGCTGTTATATCTGAGTGGTTGCACGACCCGGCAGACCGAAGGATTGGCGAAGCGTAGTCAGGAGAAGGGTACTGGAGGACTTCAGCGTCTTTTATACAAATGTACATTGGTATCTCTGAAGGCCACATCAAATCCCACTTCCTGCGATATACATTCATGCTTTTATCCTCCTATAGAACGCCAAAGCACCACGCGAAAGCACCACGTTCCTGAGTCACCGTGCACTATCACGCGTTTAGTGCGTCTTCGCCCGCCTAGCTTTTCCTGGCCGTTTGCTAGCACCGCCGGTAGCCTTGCCCTTCATCCTCTTGGCTGAGTAGCCTCTGCCATCAGCGCTAGACTGCGCATCGTTGCTCTTTGCGTGCCGTTTCTTGCCACCAAAGCCATACTTTTCGTCCTTCTTCGAGCGCTTGTTGTTGAAGGCCTTGCCGTCAGCGCCACGTCCGCGGTCAGAGGGCTTAGAGTCATCGTTGTTGACGGCGACGTCGAAGATATCTTCCTCGTTGGTGGCGGTGATGTCTGCGCCCTGTCGCTCTGAAAATCGGTTAGCAAGCATTACCCAAATATGAGACACGGGATACATACTCCTCTTCAACGTGTTGATCTTCTCAATGGTGTCCTTCTTCTCCTTCGCGCGCTCCTGCAGCTTCGCAACCTGGACCTGCTTTCCAAATTTCTTCAAGTCTCTCTGCTTCCTCGCCTCTGCGGCGGCCTTCTTTCCTGCCGCCGTATCAATCAACTTCTGTTTGATCTTGCCCATGTGCTCATCGCTCTTCACCATCTCCGCGAAATAATCTGCCGGTCGCGAGAACGACACGCCCTCCTTCTTTAACCTGCCTCGTGCATCCTTGACCGCGGATAGACATTGCTTGTAGAACGCGAGCTCGCGGCTGAGGTCGTCTTCGACGTCTTCGATTTCAACGAGCTCATGGGAGGTGACGGACTGGTATTCTGAGAAGGCGAGCTTGGAGTAGGGGAGTTGTATGCGGTGTAGCGCGGCAGTAAGGGCGGCGGTGTTGTTGATGGTTAAGCGCTGGTGGGGAATTATGTCGCCCTTGTCTTGTGAGGCTACTGACTCGAGGTCTGAGAGCGGGATGTCGTCCTCGTCTTCTCCCTCGCCGTCCTCTGCATCCTCGTCTTCGTCGTCATCACCACTGATATCGCTTTCGCTATCCTCGAGGTGCGAAAGGTTTAGCACAGGCCTCTCCGGCGCGTCGTCATCGTCATCGCTGTCACCCTCGCCCTCACTTCCGTCCGTCTCCCACTCTGGGTCTACGGCCGGCGCAGGTTTGATCGGACTGTTCTTCTTCGACTTCTTCGTCTTGCCGTTGAGCTTCACCTCTACCTCGTCCAAGGGAACTGGGACGCCTCCGTCCTCTTCAGCGTCACTTCCAGCTGTCTGCGAGTTCTCTGCCTGTCGATTCTCTTTCCGTTTCCTGGCCTCTTTCTCCTTCTTGCGCTGCTTCTCAAGCTTGATGTTTCGGCCTTTTTCGCTGTCCAGCGCAGTCTTGAGCTTGGTTTTAGCCATATTTGCTTGATTCGGAAAACAAAAATCAGGGCAAAGGTGTTGCTGTAATGCAAAGGATAGGACGTCGGAGCTACCCAAAAATTATCGCGAAGGTCGAAATCTTGGCCGAGAAAACATTTAGCGTCGACGCTAGTGGCTGACCGCCCGCGAAATGGGCAACAAGCCGCGGCCCACCAACACGTGCATGCTAGGTATCTTAGCATTCACTTTCGAACACCGCGTACCTTGGTACTGTACAGAGACGCGGTAGATCTGTCAAGCCCCCCTCAGCTCTGACACTTTGGAACATCGACCGTCTCGCAACCTGCCAAACATGGCGACTCCGCAGCAATCTGCAGATCGCGCATCGAGCGACACCAACGTACGCTTCCTCGATGCTTTCTTCAAGCACCACTAAAGCAATAACAGTCTCTGCATTCAAACAATGCTGACAGCTCGGGAGAGCTTGCAGCCGTTGTTGACGACTTGCTCAACCAATTGAACACCAAGTTCTCAACTATCAGCGGCGATCTGCTCGCCAAGAGTGAGTATGAAGTTTGCTGCCTGGAAGTGGGGTGCTAATGATTATAGTGGACGATATGTCACGGCGGTTGGATAATCTTGAAGCGGCGATGCAAACTGGAGACGGCACCAAAGGCTCGGGGTCAGAGAAGTAAAGAGCAGTCACGAGATGTCTACCTACTTGAGGAATCATGCAGAGGACTTGTCGTTTACGTTTTATATCTACCTCTGAAACTCACATAGTTAATGCGGCGCGTCATAGGCGATTTCCAGCGATTTTCAGTACTGGCGTTCATGATGTTATTGTTATAGAAGGCATTGAAAGCTGTGGGGAATGACTAGAATTGATCATAACGCTAACGCCGACCGTGTCATTTTCATGAATTTACATGAGCTACCCGCAAGTGCCATGCTTTTCATCCTAATAGCCATAGTATACCAAGTAATAGTCGTAATGGCATCCTCCTCTAATTGCTGTTTCAGTCCCGGGAAGTCGAGTTGCCTACAACTCGGTCTTCTCCTCGATGCCCAAGAACTTCCTGAGGATGTTACTCCTGCTGGCCAGATCATCTAGCTTTTCTTGTGCCAAGTTGCCCTTGCTAATCAGTCCCTGTAGGCGCTTGAGCTCTTTCTCCGCATATCCCTTGTTCGCGCCAATCTTCTGGAACACCTTGACGTAGTACTGAGCGTACTTGTCCTGCAATCCCGCAGCGATTTTCTGGGCCTCCTCCACGCCATCTCCATATGCACCCTGGAACTTCTCGATGACGGTGTTGAAGGCTTCGATGGTGCCACCAGTGGCGTCGAGACCGCCGCCAACGGCGCGGTGTGTACCAGCATTCGTGTTCAAAAATTCAACAAAGTCCTTCTCATCGCGGGCGCCCTTGTAAGGAAGGGGCTCAGAAGAACCTTTCTTGAAGTACTTGATGGTGGGGTAAGATGAAACGCCTTGCTCTTGAGCTAGGGCTTTGGAGTTCTCGGCTTCGGCATCGACTTTGGCGATGAGGACTGAGGGCTCGGTGGCGAAGTCGTTGGCGAGGGCTTCCCAGATGGGGGCGAGAGTCTTGCAGTCTACGTATAATTAGCAATCCAAGTTATTCCACGATTGGGATGCGGGGGGAACACACGTCCACACCACGGCGCGGTAAACGCAACAAGTACATCCTGATCCTTTCCAACCTTCTCCTTGAAGCTCGAATCGGTCAAATACACTACTTGACTCGGCAACTTGCCCTTGACCTTCGGCTTTAAGCTCGTCTTCTCAGTGATGAACTTGGTCAAGCTCTCTAGGTCCCGTCCTCCATTATAATCAACCGGCTTATCACTCTTGCCATCGAACCACTTCAACGTTGGGAAGCCTGAGACTCCATATCTCTGGCCCAATGACTTGTGGTTATCCGCATCGACCTTCGCGACTGAGACCTTGTCTGAAGCGTGTTGGAAGACGGTGGCAAGCTCTTCCCAGACGGGTGCAAGGTTCTTGCAGTGGCCACACCAGGGGGCGAAGAATTCTACGAGGGCGGGCTTGCCAGACTTGAGGACTACATCGTCGAAGTTGGCGGGCTCGAGGTCGAGGACGGAGGAAGCGGACGTAAGGGCGGGAAGTAGCGCTACTGCTGCGGGTATTAAGCGGCTGAACAGCATATTGGTGATGTTTTGGAGCGTTCAAAAACGAATGAAGCCTCTGGTAAGAATTTTAGAGAAATAGAGGGTTGGAGGATGAGCTTCGACACGGCGGCGAACAGACTTAGCGCTAGTCGTGAACGTGTCCACAACAGACCAATGACGTAGCGCTCAGGATTGTTGCTTCCATCAGCGCAAAATTAGCATTACTGCAGGACCAATAAAGGACGAAAATGTTGATCACAAATCGAAGTAACATGTAAGAGTAACATCAATGAATGTGGCAGAACGCGTATTTGAAAAAGACATGAATTCAGGGTATCGAAATCCCGTTAACTCCATCAATCCGCGCCATAAACGAGCAATACACAACCCGACATCTCTAATGCAGCGACATCTTCCATTCATTCCCTCCAGTCATCCCATAACCCCCACTAACAGTCTTCTCATCCCAATCCTGCTTCTTCTCGTCCGCTACCTTGGGCTCATCAGCCTGCTTTGGCTTCGCAGGTAGCGTAGTCTGTGCGCTTTTCAGCGCCTCCGAAGCCTTCTCCACGGCAGCCTTCAGCTTCCTCGGATCTGCGCCTCTAATCTCCTCAACCTTCTTTCCATCCTTAAAGACTAGGAAGGTTGGCATGGCAGTAACGCCATGCTGTGCGGCGATTTCTCTTTGCTCATCCACGTTGACTTTTACGAACGCGAATTTCCCAGCAGCAGAGTACGAGGTGGAGAGTTGGTCGTATATTGGCGCGATTTGTTTGCATGGTGGACACCATGTCGCGTAGAAGTCTGCGATGAGATATGTGTGGGCGTTGAGGAGGGTGCGAAAGTGCAGCGGGGCAGAGATTTCTGTCGGCATGATTGTAGCTGATTTGTCGATCGATCGTGGGAACAACTGCGTGTCTTCTAGTGATCTTAGGATAGGATATGCTCCGTATAAATTTGAGGTTGCGTTGGAAGGCTAGCGTTTGCAGCTGTGATACGGCGGGGAGGCTGTGCGTTCGGGTGAGTAGGTGATGCCGTTCAGAATTCCAATGGCGGCCAATGTGTATGGCGAGAGCGTAATCTTATATCTTGCTTCCATCTGGTGCCATATTGTGGAATCTACCCATGATGCCTCAGCGCGAGGCTCGGAATGATCTCGCCAGCCTGCATTTGTAATCTGTGGCGTGGTCACGTGGGAGCGCGCTTGCTACATGCGGTGGTCGGTGATAGGAGGCCAAAGGTATGCTTCAGTACTCAGCAAGCCGCGGGGCCCGCATGTGTTCTACATCTTAAAGTCCGTCGAGCGTTCGGAACAAAGAGATGAGGAGAGTTTCGGACGGAGCCGGCGATCTTGATTTGGAATTCATTAAGCAACTCGTATTCATGCTCTCATACTGAACACCTGCAAATGCAACTGAGTCCTAGACGCCTCGCTATGCATGTACCCATTGTGTCAACTCGTACTGCCTTCCTGTGAAATCTTAACGCCTGTTGACCGCTAAGATCCACCACCCCTTGAAAGCAGCTCCTCTCTCTCCAGCACCTCAGGCTTAAACTTGATCAAGAACACCGTCTTCCCAGGCCACATGCCCTTGTCATCCTTCCCCTCGTCCTGCTCCCCAACATTATGCGCAGTAACCCCCTCGGTCGGAAACCCTGCACCATCACATGTGCCTTCAATGACGCCTGCCACAAACGCGGCACAATTCAAACTGCTCAGCTCCTTCGGTAAGCTTATATACTGATTGACCATGGGCTCGTTGTCGAACAGCATGTACTGGCCGGGGTCGGAGCCCGAGCGTTCCAGGGCGTCAGCGGGCCGCCCGAACAGGTGCCGGTAGAGGGTTTGCGCGATCCATTGTAGGAGCGGGAGGATG
This sequence comes from Cucurbitaria berberidis CBS 394.84, assembly GCF_010015615.1. Taxonomy (NCBI): domain Eukaryota; kingdom Fungi; phylum Ascomycota; class Dothideomycetes; order Pleosporales; family Cucurbitariaceae; genus Cucurbitaria; species Cucurbitaria berberidis. Next base: position 232,494 of record NW_024468936.1, read on the forward strand.
CGCGTGGGGCGGATGCTGGCGAGGGGGTTGGAGGAGCGCGAGAGGAGAAGGTCGAGGAGGCGGAGACCGATAGGGTAGCCTTGGGTGTTCAGTCTGTGTAGCTTCGTTAGCACTATTTTACCACTCCATATTTGCAGAACTGCGCATTGTATAGCTAAGCGCCAATTGCTGCGAAGAATGGCATACCTCTGCTCCAAATCTCCCACATCCTTTGCTCCCTTTTGCGCATACGCAATCATCTCGATGAACAAGTACGCAAATGCCGCTCTACTGAGCTCCGCATTCTTACTCCGGTTCAAGTTTCTATCGTATATGGTCTTCTTGTTCGATGGATACCGCAGGCCGGGACCTTGACTTGAGTTCCCGCTCATCGTTATGCGCTGCCCTCGTGCTACCTGGAGTTGCGATTGTTGCGCTTGCGATTGCGGCCGAATTGTAGACGTGGATGAAGCCGTAGATGTCGTGTTCTGGGAATTTACAGACGACGAGAGGGATGACTGGCGCGTCGGATAGTAGGAAGAGGAGTGTAGGGGCAGAATGTTCGACATGGTTGGGGCTCTACGGCCTCGTCTGGTGGGTCCTCGGTGCGTGCGTCGGAGTTGATGGCCGCCAAGAAAAGGGACGACATGTCATGCATCACGACGCCGCCAAATGACAGACTGTTGACGCGTGCCTCTCTTACTTCTTCGGACATTTCCATGAATATATGGTTACAATCGGACCTAAACAATTTCACCAGACTCACTGAACCTGAGCGGCTCCAGTATGGGGCTGTCTGAAGCTTCCAGCGTGCTCTTTTGATCACGCAAGATGCGACACTCTAGATCTGATTGAATATCAGATCATCCCAAGGAAGACGCGTCATTAGAAGGAAATTCATTGCACCGTTCAGTTCGAGTTTTTTCACTATCTATCTAGGAGCAACTCAGATACGTTTCGTCCACCGTTGAGATGCTCTCAATGCGCGGTACATTGTATATCGTCATTATTGAAGGTGGGTCTCCCCGCAATGTCATTTCCCATGAAACAGCAGAAGGAGAGGTATGATCTTCTCAACAGTAGGCGTTGTAGCTCTCTTGTGCTCCACGAGCAAACTTCTTTAAGCCTCCCATAGAGCACTGTCCGGTACTCGCTACTCCTGTCGAAAGGAGTACAGCATCACCCACCGCCCACCTGCGACCGATAATGGTTGCCTTTTGTTGCTCCTTTGGGGGTGGCCTTCGAGCTTCTGTAACATCCCAGTCGTTCGATTCTGAATTACCCCGCTCATAATCAGACCCGTCTTGTTCCTCTTCCGATTGTCCGCAGTATTCGTCTTCGTAAGCTCCGGCTTCTTTTTCATTTTCTTCAGCTGCCTCTTCACATTCTCCAGGCTCAGCCCGGTAGTCCTTCATGCGATGCTCATTGTCCCAATCTCCCCAGTCAGAGTCCTCCTCTTCTTCGATGACGGCCCCCTTCTCTTCGTCATACCAATCGCGAAACTCGGCATTCTGACGATCCTGCCAATCCATCCACCCTGACTCGCGGTGGACGTGTTCGAAATCCTCCTTGCGAATTAGCAGGGTGATAGGGACAACGAATATGCCGAACTTTGCGTTGGTTGCGTGGTCCCGCATATGTGCCTTGCCAGACACCTCTGTACGCAGGAAACAGCGCAGGCTTTCCGAGGTCTCTCGCTCTGTCTTCCACGCTTCGAGCCAGGGCTGTTTGGTTGCCCTCTCAACCATCACTGTCCTCATGCATGTCTCTTCAGTAACCTCCACAGTTTTAAGTAAACGCCTAACCTCCTCTTCCAGGGATGCAATGGTCAATTTTGACGTGTGTGTAGCATTCATCAATGATTCCCAATACTTTACTTTCAGCTGTCTCTCCCTACTCAGTGCTGCTTCCACCTTCTCGATACGCGCATTCAGGCAGTCATTCTTCTTTTCAAGTGCAAGACTCGCTTGCTCCGTGGTGTATGCGGTTTTGCCCGTCTCGACGACCCTAGACAACAAGCGGTCCTTCTTCTGCTCTAGTTCCTCCAGTCTGTGTACATACCCCTCCAAATGTTTCTTCTGGGCTGCAAGACTCTCGTTGTGACGCAATGTAAGCTCGATGATGTGTCCTTCTTGGATCTCAGCATTGGCTTTCCATTCGTCTCGCTCTTGTGTCAAGGTCGTAATGGTCGCTTCTAGCTTGTCCCTCGTTGTGGCTTCTTGAATATTCGACTGTGCTGCCCGAGCTTCGCTGGCAACTTCATTGAGCTTAGTAAGATACTCCTTCTGAATGTCATTCAGCCGGTCCTGGAACTCGTCGCTTAGACGCGCCAAAGCGGCGTCAATGTCGATACTCATCTACTTCTGATCAGTACAAGCTCGTCCATTTCAGCCCTAACTTAGTGTACCTTGACCGTAGGGACGAGGTCGTTGTTGCTATTGTCGTCATCCAGATGTGAAAGCGGGGACAGACGAGGTGTTTGCTACTCATCGGACGTTGGTGAAGTGAAGCCGCACGAGACCTAAACATCATACCTTCGCGTTCCTTCCACTTTTGGCGGATGACGCGACGCACGGGCTTCCGTTACCTACAGTTGTCGCTCCTTAATTTTGTTTCTCTTTTTCATCTTATATCGGTCTAATTCTGTCAAAGACGTTGGTGCGTATAAGAAGTCTAACCATGGCTCTTGAATAAACCAGCCAATCTCCCAGTCTGTAGGGCTCATTGAAGCGTTGGTTACCATTCGAACTCACCCGAGACCTCTCATACCGCTTGATCATATATACCTTACTCAAATGAATCCCAGCCTCGCTACAGCGATATACATCCATTGGGCAGCTCATAGAGAACACTTAAGGCGGCCGCTTCTCTCACCTGACGCCCTATCAACATCAGTACCTCCGAACACTCAATCAGGACCCCGAGATGTTGCGTAGTTCAGCTTCTTTAGGTGCAAGATATGAAGGGACGGCACCTTCCAAGGGGATCAAGATGACCAGTGTCAAGAGCGAGGTAGTGGGATGAGAGTCCACAGGAGCTGAGAGAAAAGCTGAGATGGAGGCTAACCGTTTATTAGTGTCAGCTGAAGGTGACGATAAAGAGGATTGGGGTCACTACCTAACTATTAACATGGGTGCTGCGAGAGACAGGCTAGAATGTGAAGAAGTAGAAAATTGCAAGGTTAAAATCCGAGATCCAACGCCACCACCCAGTACAATTTTGAGGGGTATCTTGCGCATAAGGGGCACACACTACACCCACACAACCTAGCTCCTATTTGTATTGCCCTTCTCTCATTTCCACAGCCCACGACCTGTCATTCCTCTCCTTAACCCTCAGTGTGCTCAGAATTTTCGCTGGCCAAAGCCTCGATCGCTGAAGGGCGCGGTCGTTTTCCCTTGTCAGCCTTCGGTACTTCGACAACGCGGAGAACCTTCCCGGCAGCCGCCTCAGCAAAGCTCTTCAAAGTAGGTGCAGCTGGGGCACCGAGAGCGGGGAAAGGCCCGGCGCTAACACGACTCATTCGGGCTGCGAATATTCCAGACTGAGCAGTTGATGGCAGAACCTCCTTGGAGACTAAAGGGCGGCCTTTCTTAGTTGAAGACCCCAGGCCTACATCCAGAGAGTTGGACTTGACCTTTGCACCGGTAGGGGGGGCTGACTTCCGTGTAGGCTTGACCTCCTGGAGCTGGCGCTCAATGTCTTGAATCTTGGAATCAAGCGCATCCTTCTCCGCATGCGTCTTGGATAAGTCGGAGATTACGGTATCTAATGTATTCTGCCAGACTCCGATCAAGCCACTCAGATGTTCGTGCTCGTTCTGATACCTACTCGTTGGTGTAGAAGTGATAGCAAGTGCAGCTGGCGGATGGACCATGGCCTGTGAGGTGTTGCGTGTGTTCTGCGCCGATGCGCGTTCGGCGAGCAGGTTGTCCCGCTCTTCTGTCAATCGTACAACGTCTCCTCGAAGATCGGATATTTCCATCTGAAGTTCTGCGTTGTGTTTTGTGAGCTGGTCGTAGCCCTCTTTGACTACGTCGGCCTCAAATTTTAGGTGCGTGTACTTGGTTTCCAATCCTGCCTTTGCCACGCTCGAGCGTTCCATCTCCCGTTCTAAATCAGCGATCTTTGGTTGGAGCTCTTCAATCTTCAGGGTCAACTTATCACGCTGCTTCACTGCGACATGTGCCTCAGCGAGCCGCTCCGATAGCCTCGTTTTCTCGTCGCCCACTCGAGCATCGACCAACTTCTGCACGTTGTCATAGTATCCTTTGTCTAGATCGCGTTTCTGGGTCTCGATTTTTTCTAAAGCCTTCTTATTCCCGATCTCTATCTCGAGGACATGGGATTGGAGGGCTTTCATCTCTTTCTTCAAGCCATCACCACTTGCAGCCATAGCCATTTCTGTAGAAAGCAGGTTGCTGATCCGGGCATTCTTCTCAAGCAGCATTGATCTCAATTTCATCGTTTCCTCGAGGTTGACACAGCTGCTCTTCCATAAGGTTTTCAACGCTAGAAACAAATCAACAGCAATCGCGCCTCGGCGATGCTGGAGATCAATTTCCTCCTTCTGTAACTGTTCGCCTATTCCTGCGAACTTTCGTCGGAGTTTGGAAAGTTTTCGATTTGTCTCTGTCTGAGCTTCGTTGACGTATTCCATATCAATACTCAAATTCACACCCTCTTGCTCAAGGCGGTCGATTTCGTTTCCCATGGTAAGCTTCAAGGTCTTAGTCTTCAGCGTGCTTTGAGCGACCCTGATGAGCTCATCAGCCGCAGAACCGACCAAGGAATGAAAAGCCTTCAGTTCTTCTTCAAGCTTCTGCGTGGCTGGCTGGCCTAAGTTGATAGTATCCTGTACATAAACAAGAAAACCATCAAAGCCACTTGTTTCATGACTACTCTTCAAAGCGTTGCGGGTAGACTTGGCAATGGGGCCTGCTGCTATTGCCTCGGCGCAACATGGAAACTCGGGGACGAATATTGGCAGAGTGAAAGTTGTGGAGTCTGACGGAGGACTTCGTTCCGCAGCCGGCACTTGACAAGTCGAAGGATGTTTGGCAAGAGGACGAGTCGCCGTAAAAGATCTGGTAGCTGAGGTATGCTTCGCCTGAATTCCACGAGAAGCGACTGGGTCTTCGGTGTAACGGTTTTGGGCTGAAGCACGCGGTAATTCCGCCGACGTGTCTGCAGTTGAGCGCCCCTTAGCAGCCTTCTTATTGAGCTTGTTTGGTTTTCTTGCTCCAGCAGCACTGAATGTGTGAGCATCTCCTGGGATTGTTCTAAAATCTACAGTTGTATCTTCAAAATCAGTATGATCTGTGAGCAGTCTTGGACGCAATGTAGGTGGTTCCGGGTGGGTCTTGATCGAAGCTATCTTTTTCACAGTGAGTGACTGTATACTGTCCGTGAATTTGAGTGAGAATGCTCGTAGCACTGGGGATAGCTCAGTTTCATGACCCACTTCCTGACAGTTCATCAACATGCGCCATTTGTTGACGAGTTGATTTACGCTTGTTTGTACATCGGCGTGTGAATGATTTTGTACACTCTCGAGAGCAGTCAGGATGCAGGTCGCCTTGAGCACTTCTTCATTTATCGGCATCTGATCGAGCACATTGAGAATCCATACAGCACCTCGAGGCAAACTTCCAGTGATATCCCTGCCAAGCTCGATTGCTCGCCGAAGTATATGTAGAAATCCAAACATAACAGCTTCTGGAGGATTGAAAATGGCGGTTTCTAGGAGGAGCATCAGTTGGGGTAAGATTGGTTCTGCTTTAATCACATCCAATCGAGGTAACGCCCGACAAATTTGGTCTCGGAAATCATTGATATCGACTATCTTGGTTGGCCTTGGTGAGTGGGATTCCGCGGTCTTCGAAAGATTGGAGTCTTCTGAGTATGGAGAGACATCTGGATTGTCAGTGACAACGTTGCCGTTGGAATATTCAGTAGCCTCATCGCTCGCAAGTTGGCCGTTTATCAAGTCGCGCCACTTCTCAAGTACCACAGCGGCTTTCGTCCTTACACCCCCGGCTGGGTGATAAAGTGCGTTCTCCATTACGGACAAAGCCTTCGTCATCTTGAGCACCCCTAGGTTCACTAGCATATCGTCGAACAGGTCAAGTAAAAACATGACTATGTCGTGATCTTGAATATCATCCTCTGGGCTTCGAAGCTTTCGCGCGAAGTAAATGAGAAAAGTAGTCATCACACTCTCCATCGAATCTAATTTTATGGAGTCGGAGAGTTCGTTCAGTTCAGATAGGACTGTGGATTTGCCCTGGGAAGTGGCCCGGGCAATTTGGCCCTGCAGCAACTGCTTAACTTTGTTTATATATTCCCTGTCGCCCATTTCCGTATAGGCCGTGCCTGTATTGTCGATGGGTCCGCCCCAGTCATCATACTCTTGTACAATGGAGCTAGTGTTGTATTTTTCAACATGATCTGAATTTTCTTGATCATCCTGAAGAGCGCCGGGTGGATTCTCGTTAGAATTATCTTCACTCATCGCGGAGTTGGTGTGTCCGCTCATGGGGAACAGATATGCGCGTATATCGGGGAGTGTCGAGCTCGATACTATAGTAGAGGAGAGGTCAATACCCATAGTGTGACAGTCGATAGACTGTTAGGACTTACAGATATCCTATACACAATAGCGACTTGATCGTTGAGGCTGAACCGTGTATTGTTGAGCGCGCTTTCCTGGTGGTAGTGGTGGTAGGAAAGTGGAGGAGAACGTATTTGATGTTCATATGATGTTCCGGTGTAGCTCTGACGTGGGCGTTGCTATGGGAGCATGCCAAAGCTCTACAGCGCCTGTAATAACGCGGGTTCCAACGCCCTGTAGACCTGGGGCTAAATTAGGTTATCGTTGTTTTCGTATGATGAGGTGAGAGATTTGCTGTGTATACACGGTGAGCCATTTGATGGGCCGAGCTTCATGCAGGGTGCCGCCAAAGCAAACAAGCGCTTTCACCTTGGCAAAGTGACACCCACTCAATCATTCTGCCTCTATCATGCAAAATTCAAGTCCCAATCACAACGAAGTCTTCCGATTGCAAAAGATGTCGCACAAATCAAAGACTTCAATCGGTGACGCAGACTCGCGTCTTCGCGCTACTGCCGCAACCTTCATGCCGCAGAACGCGAGGGTCGTCTTCACAAACACATTTCGAGAAGATGTGATCTCGAGCCACACATCTTCTGAGAACAACCAAGAGCATCCCCATTCGTCAAATGAAAATACTTTAGCAGACACGGTCAGCGACGACCACAATCCGCTCGTCATCCCGCCCAGCGAAGCCCACGATGGCGAGACCAAAGGGCAGTGCGCATTGTGCGCCACCCTTGGCCGCTCACTCGGATGTTGCGAGCAGAATCCGTCGTCCAACTGTCCCCACTGCATGGATATCAGCCGGGTTTTTGCTCAGGAGAACGAGAAACACAAAATGGAGATCGACACCCTACGTCAGAAGGTAACACAACTCGAAGGAGAGACCCCAGAGGAAAAGTACGAGAGGCTCTGCGCTGAGAAGAACGCAAAAATCGAACATCTTAAGGAAGAGGTGCACAAAGTGAAGAAGGAAGACGAAGACTTGAAGTCTGAGATGAAAGAACGAGAGAAGAAACTGAAGAAACTGGAGGCGGAGTTGAAAAAGTTGCTGCCAGCACCGGCGTTCACTATCAAGGAGGCGAAGAAGGGGAAGAAGAAGTAGCGCGAGTTCGTATTTCCCACTGAGGAAGATTTGCTTGTATACCTTCAGACATTGGTTATGATCTGATATATCTCCAGCCTCTGAGGTCTTCAAGATCAAGCGATATCGTTGTTCTGGTACATCTCAGTGATACTGAAAGAAGTCGACCGTCGGATACCCATCTGCTTGAGGTCTCCGGGTGAGTCAAGTTTTGACTTGAACTCAAGTGCAAGTGAAAGGGGCGCTTAAGATTTTCGATCAGCCTCACAGGCCTTCCATCAACTCGGTGGTGATTAGATTGTACAGCTCAATGCGTCCTCGCCCATGCTCGATACCAGTCCAGACATTCCGCATTTGCGACGCTGGCGCTCGTTTTGACATTCATACCACATAATATTTGCTTGACTGCTCCTTCTATCCTGTGTACTGTTAGTTTGAAGGCCACCTTGCCGAAATAGTACAACTCACTTCTTTCCATTCGTAGTGACTGGAATCTCAGGGCACTCATCTATCACGCTTGGTACATGCCGTGCACTGAGCGCCGTCTTGATCGTCACCTTGATCTTATCAACGAGCTCAGATGTGAATTTATGGCCATTTTCCATCTTCAAGAAAAGAATGACTGTTTCATCTGTGTCCGTTTCTTGTCTTCGGCCAATACACAACGCGTCAGCGACATCCTCTGGGAAGTGCTCGAGGACCACATTGTAGATCTCCGCAGACCCAAAGCGAACACCAGCAGGCTTGAGGATGCCATCACTGCGCCCAAGCATCCACAGCCCACCAGTCTCTGGGTTGAAGCGCACAAAATCGCCATGATGCCATATGGGTTGGTTCTTTGCATTCACAAACTTGTCGAAGTAAGACTTTTGGTATTTTGTCTCGCCCTGTAAGCCCCAGAATGCTACTGGCTGACATATAAACGGTTTTGTACACACCAGATCACCGGGCTCACCCGTGGACGAGATGTCGGTACCCGTGTAGTCGTAAGCTGCGATGGCCATGCCGAGACCAGGTCCCTGAATCTCGCCTTCATAGACAGGAAGAAGGGGATTTGAGGCACCGAAAAGAGAAATTATATCGGTGCCACCTGTAATGCTGGCGAGGTTGATTCTTGATGGAAAGACGGAGTAGACGTAGGAGAAGGTTGACGGAGCGAGCGGTGAGCCCGTGGAGTAAATCGCTTCTAGCCCATCCAGTTTCAGTCCCGCAGCTTTAGGGTCGACAGACTTTTGCTCTAGTATGGAGAGATACTTTGCGGAAGTGCCGAAATGGGTTACACCGAACTCTTCAATTAGACGATGCATAGCAAGATCGTCTGGAACTGATGTTGAGGGATCGGTCTTATCGATGTAGCGGAAGGGCGAACCGTCGTAGAGCACTAGAGTTGCGCCCGAGGCCAGGCCTGATACGAGCCAATGCCACATCATCCAGGAGCACGTAGTGAAGTAGAAAAGTCTTGAGCGGGGCGTGATTGAGGAGTGAATGATATGTTCCTTCTTGTGCTGAAGCAAGGTGCCAATGGCGCCGTGGACGATGCATTTTGGTGCGCCAGTGGTCCCGCTCGAGTAGAGGATATAGACTGGATGATCTGGCTCAAGTTGCTTGAAGATAAGCTCGGATCCCGGGCTCAAAGACGTAAAAGTAGCATAGTGGAAAGCCTTCCCGGAGGGTACTGTCAAGGAATTGACATCAAACTCTACTGAAGCTACAGTAGGCAAGACTACAACTGCTTGTAGGGATGGGAGTTCACTAGCGATGTCATTGACCTTGGGCAAAACGGGATGACTTCGGCCGTTGTAGTACGCTGCATTGTCCGCGAAAAGGATTATGGGCTCAATCTGTCGCAGACGTTCCAGTACCGCATGTACACCAGTATCTGGACTGACAGCAGTCCATATTCCTCCCAACGAAGTAGCCGCCAACATGGCTACCAGTGCGTTTGTATGGTTGGCGACATATCCTGCGACTCGATCGCCCTCTTTGAACCCCAACGCTATCATTCCTGTCTGGCACAGCCTGACTCTTTCCCGCAGCTCTCTCCATGTCACTGTTTCGCGTGTGGTTTCGGTTACGGCGATGACGGCGGGAGAATCGGCATCGACTTGTTGAGTAGGGAAGAGTAGGTTCTCCGCAAAGTTCAATGTTGCTCCAGGGAAGAAGGCGGGACGAGGGAACATGGGCGCATCAGCGTCGACAGCCTACGCCTCGTCAGCACACATCATCGAGTGCCTGGAGCGGTACTATTGACCGACAATGGAACCCCTTGGTGCCTGATGCCGACAAAGTCCCAAGTTCTTAGCCAGAAGTCGTCAATATTATCGATACTCCATTTGTGCAAGTCTTGGTAGGTCGAGAGCTGCTGTCCATAAGTCTGGTTTATCAATTGGAGGAACTGGTACATCGGCGTAGACTGTGGAGAGGAATGTCTCCAAAGGAGCTTGGAGCTCGTCGACGCGTCATTGATCCCATTCATGTCGTCTAGCGTGAACAATCCGCGTTTATTCACAATGCGCAAAAGAGCAGATGAGGTTCTACAGGCTGGAACAGTCGTGTTGTTGAGTTACGACGGCTATCGCAGGCGTCAACTGTTTTTTTGGCATCCCTGTAATGATCGCTTCCTCGGTTCGATCCACGCGGGCTCTTCCGCCCCTCGAAAACGGCTCGGGTCCCCGCTCCGACGACATATCGTTGAAAGTCATCGTTCGAACGACGAAAGGTGTATCCAAACTTGTTCTTGTTCACACTTCGGCCATGACAGCCTTCGCTTGTCGTGATAGTCGGCAACAGACGCTGACTCAGTCTGCAATAACGAGGAGACGATGAAACTTCTACAGCGAAACAGACTTTACCCTTCTCGTCAAGGTCTCTTCCCGAGCTGTTTAGGTAAAGGATTGTCGATCGTTTTCTCCATCTCGTCAACCCCTTTGCTTCCTCGCCGTGCTGTAGCAGGGTACGTTGGGACTGGGACCGGTGGATGGAATAGGATACAGTCACGAGCACCAACTTGGACGAGTTCAGAATTCCACGTCAAATGATTTGACCCTTGGAAAGAACGTAATCTAAATCCGTAGGACCCTGCTGCGCTTGCGACACAGATCGGTGTGGCGCCCTTGCAAGGTTGCCCACATGGCGACAGGGTTTTACCGCCTCCGACGCCTTGCCATAGTGCCACGACCGTTCAACGAACGCGCTCGGGGGGACATAGACGGCTTGGCTGACAGATAGAAGGACGCCAGGGGCTGTAGAGCCCCTAACATGCATCCAGCACGGCCGTTGCCCTTTTGCCTTTTGCCTGCTTGCGGACCATGCCTTTCATCACCATCGCTCATCCGCCCCCATCGAATTCATCTCGCTCGCACGGTCTAAAGGACATTTCCAAGCGACGCAGGCTTAACCTTGCACGGACAAGGGGAGCTCTGCGCCGTTTCATCCCGCCAACGGTGTTGGTGGTGCCGCGACAGTTGGTGGTCGCCTACGACCATCCCCGCTCCATCACCAAATTCGTAAAGACACGGGCCTTGCACAAACCGGTTTCTGAGTTCTCGTGCCCCGGCCTGGTTCCCCTGGTCTCCGCTCTGTAGCCGTCTCATCATTGATGGTCTTATCATCTCCAACATGGCTCTACGACTGAGCCATCATGTTTCAGGTACTGGTTCGTGCTGGTCTACATGTACGCGCCTCAACGATTGAAGTCAAAGCTCTATTGGCTAGCTCTACGACTCCGAGTGCACTGTTGCCCGGCCATTTCGCCAATATGGACCCAGACTAACGAGTCTCTGAGTAAGTCAGTGCTCAGACATTGACGACTTGTCGAGGCGTTGAGATACTCAAAGACGTACTGGGCTTCAGTGAGCCTGCGCGATTCGCATGATCAGCTTGCAAAAGGGGGTCCGATCGACAGTCGGATGAAGCGGTGTACAGATATGAGAATATCAACTAGGACATGTGGGCCCGAACCCCAGCAGGCACCTACTCCAGGTTTCCAGTAGTATGGAAGCTGACACCCTCGCTTCTGTGTAGCATGCTTCCTAGCGCGTGCGTCTTCTCATCTGATAATGGTTCATTTCAAACTAGAGTAAATCCTGACATCGAGTACCGAATCGGTATTAGAGTCTCGAACTTGTGTTTCGACCTTGTGTAACAATAAACAAGCCTGAAAATCGGCGAACGGTATTCCAACCAGTGAATCGCTCTCAGATTCTCCACACTACTGCTGACTGGCATCAGTCGACGTAGGGCCCTGCATGTGGCTTGGACAGTACATACAACAAGAACCGTGCCGGCAATCTTTCACATCATTAAACTTTGATTGCTTAGGGTACTGTAGAAATTTCTCCTTATGGCATCTGATGTACACGGCAGCATCCGACACCCGCGAAGCCGTCAAAGCCCGCGATACGTCAGATCCACACAATGGAGCTGAGCACTATGCACCTATGCCTCTACTTGGGAGCCGATCCCATCTTAGAACAAATTTCAGCACCAAAAAGTGGAATCGGCGCTTCAATTATCACGCTAGCTACGCCAAACGTTCGTTTCCGTCCGGCCCGCCGCCTCAGGCGCTGCCTTGGGGGAATACTAGACTGGAAATCGACCAGCTTGCAGCAAAAGCGACGTTCTTACTAGGAAGGACTCTTGTCTTCTAACTTAGAGAGCTCTATAAAGGTACACCTTCTGCTGACACTTGAATGTTATTCCATCCTCTATACACTGCTTCTTCCATTCACTAGCTTAGAGTATTGCTCATAAACTCTCCGAAACCGATACTTCCAATATAAGTTGTATTTTACGATGTAAGTGGGCATATTCTTTTGATCGGCACTTCGTGGACTAAGGCTTAGATTTCAGAAGCGGAACAGAAGTGCTCACACTTAGCATCACTATACCCTTTATCTGGTACCATGAATCATCAAAATCCGCACGACAGTCTTTCCATCAAGTACCTCAATCAAGGGCTGGTCGTTTCACCAACAAACACGATCCATTCAACCCCTCTCAATGTCAACTGTCCTTACCACTCTGCCATCCTCCAACTGGCCCCAACCCACCCCAAACCTGAAGGTTCAAAGCCTTTACAGCGACTCGAGTGTATGCCACCGGCGGGCTTTTCGCAGGACTTCCGCGTTGGTACATCCGCCTCTGGCGGCTGCACTTGCGGACACATGATACGGGCCGATATGGTGGATATCTCTCGCGAGCTCGAAGCTATTGTAGAACAATCAGCCAACAAAGCGACAGTGACAACCCCGAATCGGCGATAAGTGTGTGGGCCTTGCAGTAAGGCGTCCTGACCTAGCATTTCCTTCACTCCGAGAAAAGCAAGTGCAGATCGCTACATAGCTTCACCGCTTGCAGGTCGATTTCAATAATTTCTTCGTCTCTCCAATCATGTCCCTGTTAGGTACTCGGCACGGTGCATTTCAACGCTAAACCTGTATATTACTTCCTACTGTTACTTTTGTTACTAATTTGCAAACTTCTAATGACGATCGTTCGCCATTCGCTTCTCGAAACCAATACAATCCTTCCTGTCTGCTCCTCCGAGCCAGACCGTCTCCTTCGTTCCAGCATCGTGGTTCCTTTGCGCCCTCCCCGTCGTCTTACCCCTCTGCTGGGCTCTCGCTTCGGCGCGACTTGCGGCCTCCTCTAGTGATGGCTTGCAGATAAATCGTAGGCGAATAATGTACTCACCACGGTTGTAGAAGTGGAAATTCTCCCGTATCCGCGTCCCATACGGCCGGATCGTCGATGTGCCTACGTGGAACTGCACCTGGCTACTTCAAGCAAATGGCAGAGTACCAAGGGGGGCGAAGTTCGAACCCACCGCAGATCGTTTCTATGAACCCATGAGAGCCAGGTCCACGGGAATATCCATGCCTGTTCTGCGACCCACAACTGTTTCTTCCAGTATGCAGGCTTTAGCGTCGTCGAAGCGTCGTCGAAATATGCAGGGGTAAGCTATTGCGAGCGTCCTCTCAACCACCACCCTCCACGACCCAAAATGCGTTGTTTAATTACAACTGCATGTGGAGGCGTTGGTGGTCGTGACGGCTCCGGGTTTACATCCGCTATGCTACATATTAGATGCAAGGGACGACTCGATACTGTAACTAGACGCTACTTCGTCCTTCAACAGGGAAACCTGGGCCCAAGTGGGGAGCAGGCTTCAGCTCATCCTATTGCCTGACAGCTCGGTCTTGGAGTCTTCCGTGGTTGCAGGGATCAGGATCTGAATACCCACAATCTCCGGGCTGCGCCGTTGGTAGCGCGCCTCCTATCACGTCAACAATTCTCGAGTAATGATGCACGGAACATCTCTGTCACAGTAAAACAATGACGAAAACACATCGAGAAAACGAGGCCGCTGATTTTGCTAGGGTGAGCGAATGTGTCGTTTCAGACATGTATATAGTTCGCGGAGTGATAGGGCTGAATCGTTCTTCGCTGTCCCACCGCTAGCCAATGAGCTGACAAAGCTGCTGAACCAGCAACAACAACGCAGGTGGAGCGCTTCGCTACAAATAAGCCCGTCAAACAGATCCAGGGTAAGTTAGTCTGTCGTGCCGAGTAGATATCAAACACGACGCGCAAACCCGAGCCCAAAGGCCACTCATTTCCCGAATTTAGCGGTCTCTACGCGAAGTGCACTCCCAGGGAGACTACCACCAGGATCCCACCACCACGCCAACAGGGGGTCCGGGTAATCCACTCTTCTTGGTCTTGGGGAAATTCCACCCTCACCTGGCTGACCCGTTTCGCACCATCTTCAAGCTGCGCAATCTTAAATTCTCACGACACCACTTCGCTATGAGAGGAAGCTACAAGCATAGGGGTTATACGACATCCCAGGCAGAGGCAGTCGAGCCATAGTGCTAGCTATCACCTCCAAAGCGCTCCAAAAGAGCGATAAAGCATAGGGCACCTGAACCGACACGCTTTTGTGGGATTGACTGCTCGCCAAAGAAGCCACCACGATCTGGTAGCGGCGACCACCATGGCGCGGCAAGCGGGTGCATGGGATTTGGTTAATGGGCCGCGCCTTCGTGTCGATCTTGCTCCTCGGGTCCTACCCGCATGCCCTTGCCAAAGGCCCGATAACTGGTATTGAATATCTAACGACCGTCAATACTGCTAGGTCAGTCTTGGCTGGCCTTGGACCCCACCCCCATATCCCAGTGGTATCGAACCTCGCCTACATTAGGGCGGTGTGACTTTGTCAACTAAACTGACATCGGAACACAGAAGCGGGGGGGCGGGAGGCTGTAGATGGACGTAACGAGCCAGGACGACCTTCACCGCTTCCAGTACAGGCAGTGCGGATCTTGAGCAGCCGAAATGTCTCGCGGCTTCGCCCCTGACATGTGGTTCGGGATACTTGGCGGTACCCGGTAGTCTAGCCTGTGAAACGGCATTATAGTCACAAAAGAGACACATGGGGTTACGAGGGCTAGACACAATACAGCGTGGCGAACCTCGCGGTTACATCTCCTGACAGCTGGGACGGACACAAGCTTCCGCCGGGGATGCGGGCACACTCCCAGCTCCTTCCCTATCAGGAGGGGACCTGGCTGCCTTGCTCAGCCCGGTCCGTGAGGTTCCAACCGGATCGTGGCCGCAGTCTCACATACGCGTGATAGGTCTACCAAACCCTGTGCTGGGTCCTAAGCCGGTCAACAAGATGTGCGTGAAAGTGGGATCGGAGTCTGGACCATGGGGCCTGGGCATGGATGCACTGGATTCCATCCATGGTCATGTTGGTGCATCTGCATCTCCCAACGGAGCGTATGGCAGGCCGGGAACTCATCCCCTACCGATGTAGGCCGATCTTCCCCATCATCGGCCCTGAAACTTCGATGAGTCATGGTCGATTCGGCATACGGCTCGTGGATATGTTCCACATCCAAGCGGGCCGTTATAGGCCACACCACTTTCGATGGCTTACCAGTGTGGGCTGTGTACAGCTTGCAATTCACGCTCTACATGGTCGCTTAGCTGTCTGTGACGGTCCAAGCAAAAGGCCCGATCGTTTGCGAATGCTGCGCGATACCCCAGCTTCCCATCACAGTTGCTCTCGCGTTGATCTGTCGTCGCCATGGGATGAGCAGATGGACGCATGCTTCTTGTGCGACAGAAAGTCTAAGATTATAAGTAACGAATAGGTCCATGTACTCTGTAGTTGGTTCAGTCTCACACATTTCGGGCAAATTTTCCATCACTTGTTCCTTCATGGCCTCGAAATCCTCATCTACACCCGAACAGGGGGGGATTGTAATCACAGCATTAGCTGAGCACGTCAGCCATGGTGGCCACTTCCTATCCTGTCTGACACCTGACTACATGGGGGATAACGCCGAGGGTAGCGACTTGAAAATTGACCTCCAAGACCTCGAGGTCGTTTCGATGGGAGCGTGGATACCAACCGATACATTTAATGTGGATGAATACGACCTAGAAGGTGACTATCTCCTACGCCTTTTGACCTTGAGTGTAGATTGTTTACTTTTATCGTCCCCAGCTTACCCGTACGACTACACCGTGCGAGAGCTTAACAATACGCCACCTGCCTCTACCGAAGAAGCGCATAGTTTGGAAAGCACCATAGTTATCAGGTTATCCTTACTCATTCTTTGTATTTGCGAGAACGATGGAGCGCGTGCTCTGTTTGCCACTGAGTACACATGCGAAGCGGTCGTGGAAGCGCAGGAAAACGCGAGCAACGCGACGACAGAGGGGGCCGCGAACGTCGAAAACTGATTTCGATAATAACCAAGTGTGTTTTTGAGGTATAGGTGTAGGAAAAGGCGTTTATCGCTATCAGTGTGAGGAATGCAGACGGGGGCTGTATTTCATATGTAGGAACAATTTATTGCTATCAACGTTACATTGGACTTTTTCGCGTGCTGTGCTACAATTTAGCCTTGCATGACCCGGAAATTGCTTAATACCGCGTGCTTGGTCCCTCAGTTTGTGCTTGTACGAGGCTGAAAGGCAGGACTGCCCCCTTCACTCGACCGTGCCACATAGTTCTCGCGCTACCCCCAGGCAACAGCCCCTTAGCCTCCTCACACTGAGAGAATCTGCGCGCTCTTTTCTCTCTGTACTGTCTTAGGACCATTCTCAGCGCATGCTGAATTATGTTTGTGCAAATCTGGCACGCGTGTCGCTCCTACATTCCTCGCAAATCGAGTCCTTGGCCCAGGACTCAACTCAGCGAAGCCCTGACAGGCAAAGCTGTCTTCTCTCTCCCTACAGTCGATGTCATGAGACTTCATCTTTGCTATCCCTCAGACAACAGCTCGTCAAATGTCAGGAGCTGCTACGCACCCTCCGCTCCTTCGCAGAGCAATAGTTAGAGACTACTGCTCTGCAACACACCCATTCAGTTGCCACAAAAGGCTGACGTAGAACATCTGCTGGATCTCAACCATGAACTGCTCCTCGACCCAGAGCATTGCCTCGCCTCATCGCACAAGCGCACGCCGACGTTGAAGACTACACGATCGCTTCGAGCCCTACGACCGAGGCATCTTCGTATCGCATCTCGTCAAATAACAAGACACTACGTACATCTTCTAGCCGTGTCTTCGAACACACCAGGGATGTCACCATGCAAATATGCAAGAGGAGAAGAGGCCAGTGTTTGTAAGGGACCGTGTACACACTGGGCACTTGGTATAACACTCCAGTACCACGGTACTAGCTTCAAGGTGGAATGCTAACCAACGATTATAGCCCGACGAGTCGCTCACTGCGCAACAACGCCCTGAGAGTGCGCACCTCGAATGTCGACGAAGAACGGGCTACCTGAGCCCTCTTGACACCTCGCTCGGTCTCGTCGGCCTCTAAATGGAAAGCGTCGCGTTAACCGTGCCATGGTCGTTCTCTCATGTCTCAGTACGGCACATGAGACATCAACAAGCCAATAATCGACCATCGTCCCCATCGAACAGTTGTAGGGCGCGGAGAAAGCGACCAAATCGCGTGGCGAGTTGACGTCGTCGGTGTGTTTAGCACCAGTAACACAGTACGATGTGCGATCTTGAGTAAGAGAACAATAGACTATTCCCAAGACACCTTTTGCTAATCTTGTGGCTCTTCTAGGCCGGTGAAACGCGTAATAGGCCACCGGACACATATTGCGAGTCCTAGATGACGGTGCTGTAATGACCACAGCTCGATGTCGGAGTTGAAAGTCAAGCAATTCTACCTGGTCAACCCAAAGTTGCTGCTCGGTGGTCATAACTCGTCAATACCAGGAGAATAAAATGGTCACCGACTTCACGAAGCATGTAGCTGACGAGACTACTCCTCTCCTGGCCGTACGTCGTACAACAACTCCACGTAATCGCTACTCTTAGCTAGGGCCTTGGTCGTATCCTGGGAAAGGGGTACGGAATATCCTTCGTACGAACGTAGTGCCTACGGCTTCTGAAATCTATCACGTCAAGCTGTAATGCTGTAGCGAAGCTGCTCGAGCGACGTCGTCCCACCACCTTCGAGTACCTCCAGCGTGGAGTGTCCCCTAGTGACCTCGATATGCATAAAGGATGAGGACAGGGCAGTACTCAGTCGTTTTACCTGAGCTACTCATCGCGAAGGTTTCTTGCGAACAATAGACTTTTAGTCTAGCATACACCTCACCTTCCGTAGCAGGCCTTTGTATCAACAGATGCGACGTCCTGTTTCTAGAAACCAGTGATATACCCCGGATCTAGTTCGACGACTTCATGGAGTGAGTTCAGCTCGAGATAGTGTCCACTTATAAGAGGAGAAAGGAGGAATTCCAGTCTCGGGTTAGTCTTCGAAGCCTATTGGAATATTCTCGCCTCTTATGTGAATGTTGTTAGTATAGGGACACAAATCCTTGGTGGCATTGTTCTTGCCTACTTGCTTGGTGGCGAGGTTTTCTATCTGTCCTTCGGCTGATATATGTGCATGAAGTAATGGATGAATTGCGATAGGCATTATGAAACTGCTTGAAGTCGTTGTGAAAGCTGCGTACAAGAGAATAAAAAAAAGGCTCTAGATAAGGTTGTTGAGACGTCCTGCTTTAGTACTAATATACTTCTTTAACCCTCTTGTTGCGGTGTTACTTTTGATACAATTCAAACTTCTTGGTAGTGGGGTTGAGTCTAAAAGGCCGAAGAATAAAGCATAGCGCGATTTAGAGAATGTGTTGGATGGTATGGGCTATCATAATGAGGAGCAGTGACTTCAAGAAGAGGCTACTACCTTGACTCCAATCTAGGTTCCAACTCAGATGATCTACCAGAACCCAAACGACTACTTGAATGATGTTAGCATTGAAGTTATATCGACCAACTCTTGCGGCACGTGTAATTTCAACGCCCTGAAGCTTTCAACTCGTCAGCCCAACACGATTGAGACGTATATCCCGTTTTTATGGCGCCCTCTTGCGATGCTGTCCGACCTATTGAAGATCATGGTCGCCGTAGCTCGAATATTACACTACTAGTCAATTCAATTCTACGTCTCTGCTGATCTGTCATTCTTGAAGTCACACACCCCCATGAACCGCCTCGTTAGTTAATTTTAGTAAAATTTGGATTAAACTTTCTTCTCGCACGCGGATGTACCACAAGCCAAACATGCGGACGCCCATAAGCTGTACTCGCTCTCGTTGCTGGCCTGGCTTTCGACAGGCGAACGCAAGCTAGTGTCTCAGTCGCGGGAGTGGAAGTTGCTGTAGGTCACATCAGAGTAGATAGGATATAGTTCTTCGATTAGAAGATTTTAACCTGTGAAAGTGTACTTATTGCCACACCATGGAAAAACCGTTGAGTTGGTCATACGAAATTTCAATCATCGCCAACCTCCTTTACCCATCATTTCCCTTCCTCGCTTCATACGCTGCCACTATTCATTCTCTCCGTCCTGGCCCATACCCTTCATCACCGTGTCCGCCTGCTTCCCTACAAGTACCGCATATATCAGGGTGTCTCACATGGCGCTTTTGTTCGGCGCGAAATGGACATTGTGACACGGGAACATCGGCGTCGATACGGCGGCAGCGACGCTCTTGCCTCGTCCTTGGAACCTCGCAGTTGCAATCACGGTATTGCATCCATACGACTAGGCACATTGTAGGAATCGCCGTTATCGGGAGATTGTGGTTTTTTGTCGGTGGTACGAGGTTGCTTGGTGTGGAAGAGGAAATGTTTTATGCTTTGTATGAGGCTTTGCTGGTATGGAGCTTGTATATGTGTTTAAGAGGAGGAAGAGAGGAAGGATGTGGGACATTCTAAACGTGAAAGACATGGAGAGTTGGTTTATATTCACTTTTTGCCAACAGTCATCGTGACATGGGGAGCTGGAGTATATTCACCCTTTGCCAACAGTCATCGTGACATGGAAGCGGTTGACCACCACTAGTCATAGCGGGGAGTACACCTCGTACGTAGCATCAAGATCTTTTCTCTTCAGTATTGCCTCAATTCCTCCCTTCACGAAATTAGACTGAAATGGAATCGACTGTTGGCATACACCGACAGCTGTTATGTAGAGCATAGAGGCTATACAGCGCGTTCAAGTGAATCTCCTCACTTCCTCAGGTAGCGTGGTGATACGAACACAGTCACACATACCACTCACCAACATGACACTTCAATATTGCCCCACACTGAGTATTCCAGTTCCCACCGCTTTCACCCCATCTCCTCCCCAGATACTAGAGTCAGCGCCCCCATCTTCCAATTCCACTCGACAGCGCAGCTTTCAGTGTCCTGACCAGTACCCTTCATCGCGACTCAACCCGCTCAGCCTATGCAGCCCACACATCCCCGGTGCTCTTGTTTCGGCCCTGGTCCATGTGAAATGCGGGCACATCTGTAAAGGCGTTCCTGTCTGCCAGTGTCTGCAAGGGAAATCTCGCGTACTAGCGACGCAGCTGCATTGCGTGTATATGCGGATACGGATACGGCACATTTTGGAGGCTTGAAGCTTGACTTGTTGTAGTATAGGGACCTCCTGAGACTTAGTTTTGAAAAGGCAAATAGGTTTTTCTAGCGTCAAAGTTGGATTTTGCTATCTCCAAAGTATAATGAGTATGCATCCTTCACAGCTGACAGCTAACGCCTACTCACCGTAGCACTGATACAGCGAGTAGACATCGTCACCTAACCTTGCATGCGGCTATGACATTGCGATGTGTCAGGGGTAGCGTGGGAAAACACGATCCCTATACAACTAAGAGGTGCTATCCAACCTCAAGCGCTATGAGGCACTTGCAGCGGCTTGAATCGCTTCCAATTGCTTCTTCGCAGCCCACTGCTTCTCCACGGTGATCTTCTCCAATATTTTGTCCGCACCTTTCTCGATCAGAATCTTGGCTATTTCTCGGCCCATGGTTTCTGCCTCTTCTGCTGATCGAACCTTGCGTGCAGCCTCGTACTCGACTGATTCTGTGCCATCAACACTCACAACTAGAGCCCTTAGCACTAGCTCTTGATCGTCGATGTCAGGTTCTGATTCTTCGATGGCGTTGCCATGCTTGTCGTAGTCTCTTGCTGGCTGTGCGCCGATTGCTAGGCCCTTGCCACCTCGCCACGATGTCTCGACACCGATGGGTACACTGCAGCCACCCTCGAGTGTGCGTAGCAGCGCTCGCTCGGCTGAGCATGCTCTTGTTGTTCGCTCGCACCGGACCTTTTCAAGAATCTCCTTCATGACTGGGTCATTCTTCCTAATCTCAATTGCAAGGGCGCCCTGGCCGACTGCGTGCAGCATGCCACCATTTGTGCTGCTCAAATACTGACTGATTCTGCTTTCGAGACCCATCCTCTTCAGACCAGCAGCCGCCAGTATAATTGCGGAGTATTGTGAGTCTTCAGCATCGAGCTTTGCTAGCCTTGTGCCAACATTGCCCCTCAGGTCGGCAAATTTCAGGTGGGGGAAAAACTTCCGCAAGGTAGCGGCGCGACGAACCGACGAGGTACCTATCGTAGCACCTTGCGGTAGTGACGCTAGTGTCGTGTCTTTTGGGAGACGGGGCGAAATAAGCAGGGCGTCGCGGGGGTCTTCGCGTTCGAGGATGGCGCCGAGTTCGAGATGTTCTGGGAGTTGGGTGGGCATGTCTATACCATTGATTAACCGCTGCTGATGAGGATTGCCAAATAATAGGCATATGAGGGACAAGTACCTTTCAGACAGTGTACAATAATGTCCAAGTCTCCGGCCTCGAGCATGCTCTCCAATTCACCCGTCCACAAGCTCTTCGCATTCTCGCCCTGGCTCAATTGCTGCAATGGCGTGATCTTGTCCCTATCCCCCTGCACTACGACGGGACATATGTTGTACGTTCGGTCTGGGTATGCATCCTTCAAAGCTTTCTCGACTGCCCGAGCTTGGATCTGAGCGAGTACCGAGTTGCGAGTGCCGATGTTGACAGGAGGAAATTGCGTGCTCGTCGAGGTATTTGCGGCTTGAGGCGAAGGACCAGGCGGCGCTTGAAGGTCGGTTGCCGTTGCTGAAGCCATGTTATGTATAGTGTACACTAGTTTGGTGCAAGTTCTGGAGGGCTTTGGTGGGTTGTTCGCGGGGCATGGCGTCACGCCGAGGAACTTCACTAGCGTCAGGTACGAACACGTGCCACCAACTTCATCTCTCCCGAATGCCATTTTCCACAGTTTCTCTCAATACCTTCGCTCCTTCACCAGCAGATTATAGAACAGCAGGATCCGCTCTAGCGTTGAATCTACTTTCAAACAAAGAACCTTGGAAATCCCCGTGTTCTAATCGCAAGGCCCTGTCTCGCTCGCGTTGTTGACATCTTCAACTCGTCAGGGAATCACGTCGGCATGACATCCTTTTCTAGTCGCTACTCGATACGCCGACAGATCTTGATCCTATATTTTATGTTGCTTGAGCAACTATTATGAGACGGGGAAAGTCATCGTGTGAGCGTTCCGGTTTGTGACAGACGGTTGATCCTGTACGCATGTTCGATATGCCGTGATTGAAACACTGCTGATAGTCGTACCATCCAAACTGCAGCAAGCTTCTTGGTGGATGAAGTCCAACTGAGACCAGATGCCAGACTTCAACTCTAATGCAAACGGACATGGCGGACATTCGGTGTCATCGAAGACCGACTCGGATGAACTTTCCGCCAACGACTACGCAACCAACCCGCATCCCGCTCGTCTGGAGGCCTAACGCCAGGCCAGCTAGTTTCGCCATCCACGCTATGTTTGTGTAAGGTGGCTTGATGATCGCCGCGGGGATATCGAGTGGTCATGCTTGGCAACGAACGTGACGACACGATAGTAGTCTGACCACTCACAAGACGACGAGTAGAGACAGACCCCATTTCACGCGCATTACCATACCGCGCAATCCGGAGTACATGCTCTCACAAGGCAGCCGTCAACGACGTGGCAATGACGCGCTCTGATACATGGTAGTATCGAAGGCGTCAGCAAACTATCTACGAGTCACAGACGCGTACATAAATTCACCTCTCTCAGCCTACTGACAAAAGTCTATAACTAAACTCAACATGCCTGTTGCTCTCAAACTACGAACCATCACACGCCCCCTCATCCAACAGACGCGAATCTTCCAGTCGACTACTACATCCATCAGAATGGCCTCATCCAACGAGTACGGACAGGGCAAGTCCCATGCCACGGGGGAGTCTGCGGTCCCCAACAAGGTCCAGGACGCTGCGCCCAAGGGCCTCGAAGAGGCTCTGCCCGAAGGTGTAAGTGATGTCTATCTACCCATGTTGTGAGCTATGTGTACGACGAGCCGTGTACTGATAAGCCTGTCTTAGGTCCATCCCACTGGTAGCAACCCCAACAACCAGTCCACCAACAAGTCTCACGCAAAGGATGGCGGCGACGCATCGATTGTCCCCAAGAAGATCCAGGAGAAGCTGCCCGAGTCGGTCGAAAGGGCTGTACCCAACGCTATCCACGACACTGGTGACAAATAAATTAGTCGTCATAGAAGCATTGTCTGAACACGTGGTTTGGTAGCTTCTATTACTGTGTAATAAATATAAATATAGATATTCTCATTTTGCGCCTGTGCGATTTCATACGAGATGTGAAGTTGACGAAGTAACATGAAGTTTAGTAGAATGTGAATATCACTAGGATAGCCTAGCGATATAGTCTCTTGTCTACATGCGAGATATACGTACACGCTCGACCGCACAACCCTGATCAAAGCTTGGCCCTCACCCATTCATGCACCACCTGCTGGCTGCCCGTGCCCGAATCACCTTTGTACCCTAAGATTCTCTCCACAATCATCTCTTCGTGACATGCTTTTGGTGTGACTATCGTGTGCACTCTTCCTCCCTTGCCACCGAAGCCTTTTGTAAACTTGCTGGCGAATGCCTCGATGCCATCTTTTAAGACTTCATTGTCGCCAGCCCATATCAACACCTCTTCGACAACATCAGCAACAGGCTCCCACCACTCTGGTGCGGCGAGGATGGGTTCGTTGTAAAAGTCACCGGCGAAAGGAGAGTCGGAGCCGAGGAAGGCAGTAGACCAACGGTTCAGCGTTCGTGAATCGAACATGTCGCGCTGGGCATTTGTAACGAATGCGGGTGTGTTTGTGTTGGTCAACGCAGCCCATGGCGAGATGAGCAGAGCAGCGTGAAGCTTGGAGGGAAGTGAGAGAGGTGGTATATCTGGGTGTGGATGGGCGAGATGCGATAGCAGGCCGAGAATCAGGTTGGCGCCGGCAGAGTCTCCTCCAAGGATGATGTCTGACGGGCTGCGTCCCTCTGTCTCGACAAGGTAGCGGAGGAGCTCGACCGCCTGCCTAAGTTGGGTGGGATACTTGTGCTCGGGAGCAAGGTCGTATGCGAGGAGGAGGGCAGACACGTCGGGGCCGAGCGACTTTTGCAGGTCGTCCAGCCAGAGCATATGTCCTGGTCCGCAGGGCATTACGTATCCGCCGCCTGTTTACTATAGTCAGCTCCAGCGCTAGCAACATGACAGTCTGACATGACAGTTTGACATACCGTGGAGGTAGATCAGCGTCTTCTTAGCACTCCTGCTGCCAAACAGGTAGGCCTGGGTGCCACTTGGCAAGGTGATGCTCTCTGGCGCGAACTGGTTGTCTTGGGCATACTTGAGGTAGATTGGCGTCGTGGTGCCGTTCATGTAGCGGTCGGCTGCGAGGTCGAGGTTGCCCAGCTGGGTGCGGAGCATGGCAAACATGACATCCTTGAAGTAGGTGTTGGAGCCATTGGCGCCCTTGAACGGAGAAGAGAGTGAGCGCTGCAACGCGGAAAAGACTACAACATGTCAGCATGCCCCGATGATGCGCCTGGGGTAGTGTGGAGAAGAAGGTGGATGCAGGAACGATGTGGGGTACATACTCGCTTTCAGCGTGGCCGAGGTGATGCGTAGCTTGCTTACATTCTGGTCTGCCATGGTGTTGGCGGACGAGCATGGAGAAGAGGTGGAAGGCTCATTGTGAGCATGATTCTAGTCTAATCAGCCTATCCCATAGCTTGGTAGTGGTGTCGACTCGAGCAAAGCATGCTCAGCGCGGGCAGCGTTATCCGAGGGGAGCGGTCCGAGGTAGCCCCCGGCGTCCCCCCGCAATCGCCCACTCCACCCACTCCACCCACTCGCCAAGGCGGCCGCCGTCCTGCAGCGTCGCAGTTCATCTGCAGTGTCCAGCTTCATGACTCGGGCAGTGATTTCTCTCCAGCTGCCCTGAGTCGCAGCAACAACAGCCAACCCCACAGCGACAGCCAGCCAGCCAGCATGGCGTCCCCGGGCGAGCCAGACACCCCCTCAGAGGCCCCCAGGGACGACGGCCAGTCTGATGGCCATGTCCCCAAGAGGCGTCGCACCGCTCCCAATTCGCGCGGCGTCGCCAACCTCACCCCCGAGCAGCTGGCCAGGAAGCGCGCAAACGACCGCGAGGCCCAGCGCGCCATCCGCGAGCGCACCAAGAACCAGATCGACCGCCTCAATGAGCGCATACGCGACCTCGAGAGCCAGCAGCCCTACCATGACCTGCAACTCGTGCTCCGCGACAAGGACGCCGTCGTGGCCGAGAACGCCGACATCAAAAAGCGGCTGGAGAGCGTCCTGAGCATCATCCAGCCCATCGTCAGGGCCTCGGGCGGCCTCAATGGTATGTTCTATAGTCATCCAGAGCATGGAACCACACGTCTCACACACGATACAGAACTGGCAGCCGCTGCTGAGCGCTCGCCTCTTCCAGTCTCCTCACACCATCTCCATCTCCAACACCGCGACGCGCCTGTGCAACCGTCCGACCCACGACAGTTCCGTACCACCACCCTCCACGACCTCGCAGCAGCATCGCCCTCCAACGGCATACAATCACCAAGCGGCACAGAAGGCGGCCGACAATGGCTGTATCCCGACAATGCCCCAACGAGCCACCTGCGTCGCTATTCCAACGACAGCCCCCAGTTCGAGAATGCAAGAACCCCGCATATCCAGACGGAAATGCCCTTCGATGAGCGCCTAGGCGTCGACTTCCTTCTCGACAACAACAACCAGCGGAGACCCGTCGACCCCAACCTGCCTCCCCCCGTTCAGCCGCCGCCTAGCAACGTCAGTAGCAGCCAGTACGCACAGTATGCCCCAGCCCTCGTCGCCCACCTCACCCTCCCACGCAACGTTGCCGCCACCTGCCCACTAGACGTCATCTTGCTGGACTTTCTGCAAGATCGCCAAACACGCGCTGCCGAAGGTGTACCCCTCAAGACGCTCGTTGGCCCTCTGTACCCCAACTTCACCTCGCTGGCCTACCCGGAACGCAATGTCGAGTCCCACCCGCTCTCAAAGCTCTTCACTGACATTCTGCGCACCTTTCCCGACATCTGTGGCATGCCCGAGCAGGTTGCCATCATCTTCATCATGTTCCTGGTCATGCGCTGGCAAATCGAACCTACTCAGGAGAACTACGAACGAATGCCACACTGGATCACACCACGGCCCGCGCAGCTGTTTTCAGCTCATCCGGCCTGGTGCGATCATGTTCCTTGGTAAATCACGCTACCTCTTCCCTCTTGATTCTCCTACTAATCAACTCTTAGGCCATTACTTCGCGACAAGATCGCAGCCAAGCCATTCGTGTCTTTCGAAAATTTCTTCATCCCATTCACCACAACCATCTCATTAAACTGGCCCTACGAGCCACGCGATTGCCTCCTCCCGGCCTCCAAAATTCGCTCCTCCACCCTATCTTCAACCTCATCTGTTCACCCTTCGTCACCTTTCTCAACACACGTAAATGCTGGCTCTCCGCATGGACCGCCGACACCCCAGCCAACCGCTAGCACACCTGGTGCAGTCGGATCGATTGGCACCCTGCCCAACGAAGATGACCAATGGTTCATTAACCCAGCCTTTGAAAGTCACCTGCGGGATTTGAACAACTGGTCTCTTGGACCGAGCTTCAGAGGCACATTTCCGGAATTTTCCGACTGCATAAAAATAAAGGGAGTGAGATGACATCTTTGTAGAATGAACCCGGCGATCGGCGCTCGGGTGAAGTGCGTGGAATGGAGTCTATCTGGTATTGCGAATATATTTCTGTGCTTTCGACGGGCTAATCTGGGGGCTTCATTGGGCTACATGTCTATCTATACAAGAGAGTATCTGGTATCATTTTTTCTCAGCATCAGGCCTAGGTCGGTTATCACTGCCTGACCGGTTCTTTTGGGACCACACAGGCGCTTAGCATCTATATAGGTCACCCTAGAGCATCATCTAACTACAAGGCCATTGTCATTTATTCTTCTTCTTTTCTTCTTGGCTGACTACATTTTCAGTTCGATATAAATTACTCAAGCCTCTTTCTCCCGTCTCTTCCAGGCCTCGAGGATGAAGGTCGCGACCGTCACGATCGCTGCAAATGCAGCAATCAGCAACATCACCAATTTCATCCTACTTCTTCTCTTCAGCCAAGCCCATAACGCGTTCGTTGGTCTCCCTGTCTCAAGCACCCTGGCCAGAACACGCATTCGCGCACCCCAATGCTCAAATTGGACACTGTAATGCACATTATCAACTTCCAGGCATGTCCGGTCAAACCCTTCTCTCTCGACTATAGCACGGCTCAGTTGATCATGCCATGGGAACAAAACCGATTGAAGCGAATAAAGTGTCTCGAATGCAAGCTGGCGGGGAAAGATTGCTCTAATGAAATGTTAGAAACTTTCTCAATTTTATTCTGGCAGTAACTAACGCATCAACAGGATTCTCATGCTGTTTCGGCCAGAGGCACTCTTTCAGGAACCCGGCATAATGATAAACGTGCACGATCCTGGCTCGTGGGTTATACAGCAAGTGCTCTCGAATATTATTGGTTTGCACAAGTACCATTCCATGGCTCTCTAAATTCTGCGCCGTCAAGTCGGGAAGCAGCACCACAATCTCGTCATAAGTCAATGGGGCACCTAACCGAACTGCTGATTCCGCGAAGCCGATAGCCGAGTCGTCCCCTTTCCAAACAATGGAGGGCGAGAGTGGACTTATGTCGAGCCTTTGGTGGCCTCCCGTGGAACACTCGACCATGGTGAGTAACCGTATTGCGACATCGAAGGCTCGGTTCTGTTCGGCCAGGGAAGGCCGCTCATCGTAGGCAGCGAAGTGTTCCTGCATGAGTGTGCGTCGAGCAGAACTCGGGCGGCTCTTGATGAGGCGAATGATTGTCAACAATTCATTGTGGTCGCGAAGCGCTTGTCGAACCTCGAAAGTATCCGCCGGACGACTTCCGCACGCGACGTCCTTATAAAACTGCAAGTACTGTTGGACCCCAGCTTTCCTGCTCCATGGACAGGCACTGATGGGACAGTGCCCTGCTTTACGGCAGCTTGTACAATCCGGCCAATCCCACAGGTATTGGCATACCTTGTCCTGTTCGCTGAGAGTTGGACTGTCGAGCGACAAAGGCCCTAACACCAGGCCTTCTTCAAATGTCGCCATAAGTTGCAGAGCAGTAGCCGCTCGATAACTTGAGAATAATTCCTCGAATATAGCTCAATAAATTCCGGACACTCAATCAAATCACGTGAATCTGCCTCGCCACGTCGAGACTACGTACAGTAAAGGTCGGGGCGTTCACCAGCGAATGAACTTCGCCCTCAGCCTTGTCGAACTCACGGAGCAGCTTGCCATTGGAGCCAACACACCTGCTCAGGTATATGCGCATGAAGAAGGCGCTAAAACTCTCACCGGAAATCTGCCTCTCACGCTCGTGACTTCCCGCACAAAACTAGAAGGCACATCTTGAAGTTCACCATCGCGACAAGACGGGCACTCATCGACCAACGGTACCAGCAGCATCAGCTGCTATTTATGCCACATCTCGAGCATGTTGGTGCGCTGTTGAATAAGACATGGAAGGTAATCTCTCGCAATTCCGGCTTTCTCGCCATACTTCTATTGCTCAGGCTAAGTTTCTCTCAGCAGTCACTCAGCATGCGGAAGGCTCCAAGCAAGTCCACGAGAGCGTCACGGTGAAGCAAACAGATACGATATCTCTTACGGATTCGGCCTATCAATCAATGTCGACAGATATCGCGTCGGTTGCGACGGCTTCGGGCTCCACATACGGCAGCAATCAAACGAGGATTTTGATTCGGCCAATACCTGGCTCAGACCTACTCATGTTCCGGAAAGCAGGAGACAAAATCATCACCGAGGAATACCGTAACATTCAGCGAGCACTCGAAAAGAGATTGAAAGATGTTTTGACGACGGCGCGGCAGAACATGAGCAATCTAAGTACCCATCTTGAAATGGTGGGGCGCAACTACTCAGAAGCCACACCCAAGCTTGTCGTACTTTGTGCACCAGCAGCAGAAGATGCTGTTCGCTCTTTCTTCCAACTCGTCTACGTTCAAACACTTCTCAGTCTTGGAGACCCCGACAACGCTCCACTGAAACACATCATTGTGCCACAGGCGCCAAACTTCGCCTCTGCAATAGAAAACATCCGCGTTTTTGCTCAGAATACACATAACACCGATCGCAGTACGTATTGTGGTGCTCCGATCACTTTTGCATCTCATGATCGAAAGCGAAAGCGTAGCATGCCAAGCCTAGCAACATTCGGCGGTATCGTGAAAGCTACCTTCGGAAATGGAGAAACACAACTTCTTGGAACTTCAGCTGGTCATGCCGTTGGGCGTGTTCGAACCGAACACTTGTCGGTCGATACGGACGGGAAAGCTGGTGACCAATCAAGTCAGCAGACGTTTGATTTGTTGGACTGGATACCAGCCGAATGCGCGATAGGCGGTATACTCCTTCCTGAATCGTTCCGTGGAGTATCAGCTGGACGTACTGCGCCATCCTACGACTGGACGCTTTTCAGCGTGAACGCTGCACGCCCTAACCAAGTAATAAAACGTGGGTCTTGCGTTGAGAACGATGCTGCGAATGATGTGGAAGTGCACTCGATACTGAAGGCCGAAAGACCTCTATTCCAAGACGAGGTCTCTGACCCAGTCCTACTCTTAGGTGCTGTCGGAGGCGTCCGCCGCGGAGAGCTTTCAAGCGTGCCAAGCAGAATTTGGCTTACTGAAAGCGAAGGCTTTGTTGATGCATACCTCCTGCAGCTAGAAGACGGCACTGGTAAGGACAAATCACCCTTTCCAGTTCATACACTAATGGTCCATGTCAGTATGCGAAGGCGACTCGGGTGCATGGATTGTACATTCTGCAGCGCCCGAAATGTACGGACATGTCGTTGCCACTAATGTGTTCGGCGACGCCTATGTGATGCCTGCTCTGGACACATTTGAAAACATGAGAGAGTGCTTAGGGGCAATCTCGGTTACCCTTCCAGATGCCCACGATCTTGAAGGTGTGACAATTCCAACGGAGATTGCGACTAGCTACAAGAATTCAAACTCACGCCCAGGCACTCCTCTGTCGGTCAAATTAAGCCCAGATGGACAGTCATCAACAATAGCGTCGGAATCCTCGAATTTCGAATCTCCATCTATGCCAGATAGTGCCAAGTTTTTGCGCAATCGTCCGAAACGGTGGAACCCGATTTTCAAGGAACAAAGGCACTCACATGAGCAGAACTATCTACAGACGCTGGCCGAAGTTGGAGTCGATATCCATGATGTCCCAAAAGCATTCCTCACTGGTTCTTTGATGCAGGGGACAGAGAGGATGCAAGATTTCGCGCTTCAGACGGTGAAGGACTTTTGCCGGCATGGCTTACCTCAAGCTTGCAAACATGTTACTAACTCAACGTCTTTATCGAAAAGGGCATGGATGGTTGAAGTGAGAGAAAGAACTTGCTTAGAACCAATAACTCGAGAACAGCATCTCTATTCAAATGCGCGCGAGCTATTCCGGTACGTCTCTGACAAGATAATGCTCCATTTTTACAATGCTGATCGAGTCTAACAGTTGCAAGGCATTCACCACTGACAAGGCAGTACACTCTGAACGACGACTCATGTAGGCAACTGTTATGTTACGAGCCCGGGACACCTCACACTAACGGCAGCTGTAGTTATGTCGCGGACCCCGATGCAGACGATATCCTGGCTTGCATGGAGAGCGCATCATACCACCAGGTTGAAGCAGTGCAAGCTATCGTTATGAATTATTTGCGATCTAACACCTCTCTCAGAGTATCTATTCCCGTGAGTTTGTGATCATTCGGACTCTACCCACATTATGCTTACAGTTTCAAAGCTTCAAGGATTTCAGACTTTTCAGTTAGAGTTCTCCTTGCCGTACTTGGTGCTCAGAGCTGTCCCAACATCGGAGAAACACGGAAGGGGCGCGAGAAACAAGCAACAGTGTTGGACGGATCTATCCTTCCTCAACATTTCGTCCAGCGCAGATACGAATTCACATCACACCATACATGAGAGCCAGGTGTCAATTGTCCTGTTCGGTATTGATCACAATCAATGGACTGGTTACGCGTTTGCACGGCGATGCTGCACAGACACAAACGAAAATGCAGAACACGAAGATGGAAGCTACAGCGACGAACTCAGCAAAGAAGACGGGCATCTTCTAGAGGATGAACTTGAGAATAACCCTTTTTCCCTTCATGACGGGGTACCATCTGAAAGACATGACTTTGTCTGGGACCCTAGAGCGTACTGGCTATGCATCGTCGCTAGAAGACTCCGTATTGTGCACCAAGAATGGGAATATCTAGTACACCGCGTTGATCATGCAGCGAAGGCTTTGGTAAGTATAATTAGACGGTGGCTCGTTCTCCAATATCGTCGACTAATGGTCAACAGCACAAAAGTCCCGTCTCTGCAGCAAACGCAAATCCGACAACAAGTGAACTCAACCGAAGTTTAAAACTCATGCTGCTTGTCCAAACACTGCAGGAACGTATATTGACTGTCATTCGCGCTTGGGAAGAATTCTCCAGCCCTAGTGGAGATATTGCTTACTTCGAGGACCTCGATGAGTGTTACATTCATGCGACGCTAAATAGCATCCATGAAACCTTCGAAAATCTCAAGCAGCTTGAACGAAAGCTTGATTCCATGGGCAAATACTGCGAGAGGAAACTGGTAAGATGCTATAAATCGATTGATCACGTTGACACACCTGGCTTACGCAGTATAGCTTCAAATTCGCATGGAGGTAGAATCCAGCCGCCCGAATTATGAAACCAATGAAATAGCTCGACGCATTCATTCACTGTGCCTTCTGACCAACGCCCTAGCCTTCGAGTCACAAAAGCTCCACAGGCGTGGCACTCAGGCTGCAGAAACAACATCCAAAATTTCTCGTTGGAATGTCTCATTAATTTGGGTAGGTTTCACCACCCCTGTTCGGCACAAAGGAAGCTCTAATGTGCAAACAGATAATTACTCCCATCATCATAACCCTGCTGTACTTTGGCTCAGACCGAAACATATTCTCTTTCGATCGTAACACCAAGACATTCTTCATCTCTATGGGCGTACTTATGGTTGCTCTTCCTCTGATTACATGGCTTCTGAATATCGTTTTAACCAAGAGTCGTGCGATCATATTCAAAACGGTCTGGGTGCGCTCGTCTTCGGCTGTTCGGAGGCAAGCGGCGAGCGAAAAGCTTTTCTTAGCATGACCTTAGGGCACCGCATACTATTGTATGAAGCAAAGGACTGTAGTACTCTGCTCTTGTAAAGTAGACAAGCTCATCTGTCGTTACATATCGAGAAGGCAGCATATCCCAGATTCGCTTGATTGAAGCAATAGTACCAATTACACATGTCCAAGAATAAATTCAGAGATCTTCATAGCCTTGGTGAAAGCTTCTAGCAACTTCTGCTCGCCAGTCAATGATTGTCAATGGCTTGGCACGCAAACACTCATTGACGAGTCAGTTCCTACAAAGTCAAGCTCTCCTGCCAATACATCCTAGCGAGGCACTTTCCTCCAGCAAACCAGCACACAATGCCGAACCAGCCTTCGCAAACGCCCGCGGACCCGCTGGAGCAGCGTATCCTTGACCTACTATACCCCTACCGCGATGAGCCTTTGACCAGCAGAAATGGCCCATCCGCCGACGAAGAGCGCAAAGTGCTGATTCTATGCGGTATGTAGTCCATTTCGTTCCTTGCGCTATCCAGTACTAACGTCCGTCTGTAGAGAACATCGCCTTCCTCATCCGACATAACCATTCAAGGCACGCCAAGAAGATCGGACCTGACGACACTTCCATCGCATCGCGCAACTGGGACGGCATGATGAATGGCATAGGCATAGCGGGGGTAGGCATCTTCGTCAATGGCAATGGGTTCACACATACTGTTTTGCGCACGAGCGTTCAGAGGGGGGAGAGCCTAGTGGACAAGTTCACGCAGCTCGTGGATCTGAGTCTCGTGGAGTTCTTCCCGGGTATCTGAGGGCGGATTGATGGTTGAACTGTGGTTGTGCGAGGGATAGAAGTTGGCTGTGAGGATTGTGGCGAGATATTTGCTAGGTGTTGGCTGTTTTCAAAGACTGTAGCGGCCATTGGATGTCTTCAGGCATGGGGTGTGGATTGTCGTATCTTCAAGCAGCCTAATGGGCGTTGGGCGTTGCGCGCCATGTGAACGCGAAACCCACAGACTTTGTCTTTTGTTCTTGTCCGTTTTATTACTATCGGAGGTTCTTGGCGTCTGCGAGTGAGAAAACTGCCTTCAAAATGTCACCCTTAGATTGGAATGTGCACAAGAAGTCAAGACGAAGCTGTCTACTAAGTTCAGTAGGGGGCCATAGTGGGATGATGAACCTGGTTGATTCATCGCTAACTACTGCTAGTATACACACTGGTAGCAACGCGAATTGGTCCGATCGTATGTAGCATGCCGATCGTATGTAGCATGCCGATCGTCCAGAATAAGAAAGGGGCCAGCTGTATCAGAGATGCCAGCTGTTCGTCAAAGCAAATGACCGATTGCAAATAATGCCAAACGTTGAGAGAAGAACGGGACGGCTGTATCAGAGATGCCAGCTGTCCAGGACAACAAATGACCGATTGTCTGCACTCAAATTACCTTCACGCAAACAGCGAGAGCTCCGCTAGGGCGTAGGCACTTTGAAAATCCTCTTAGATGACGCCAATCGTTGAGAGAAGAAGGAACCAGCTGTATCAGAGATCCCGGCTGTTCAGAAACTCCATGCCCGATGTGAAGAGAAAACAGAACCGATTGTCTCGAAGGCCAATCGTTTTGTGCAATCCCAATAAACGCGACAAAAGGGGAAGATCTCAACTACTATCGGAAGAGGACTTCATCTTTTGCTGGACCCCGAATTGCTAGCAGTTTCTGCGCGTATGCTTCACTATCAGCCGTCACATCGGCACTTTTTGAGAAGACCTGCCGCAGATTCGACTTCTGATTCGTGACAGGTGCGCTTTCAGGTCCGCTCGATCTTGATAACTGAATGGGTTGTCCTGATGTTCCCATTCTTGGCATTTCATGGGTATTCGTGGGAGGAGAAGAGGTGTTCGGCAGGGGTGAAAAGCCCTGTGCTCCGCTTGTGATTCGATCCACAGTTGCGGGAGAATGGCTGTGTCCAGGTGTTTGTCTCATGGTATGTTGTACATTTGCGGGAACATGGGTGTGTCTGACTGATTCTTCCGAGTGCTGCTTGTTCATTTCTATATATCCGTGTGTTTCGGTAGGTATTTGATCCTGGTAGGTATCTTGGTGTAAGTCCTTGTGAGGGGCCTTCTTGGGAGCGGGAGAGGCTACATCGAGAATGTATGATCTCGCCTGCTTAACTGTTGGTAAATTGTAGTTCTGGCGAAGCGCGTTTGCAAGCTCTGTCTTCAAATGTTCTTCTTGTGCAAGGCGAACTAAAAGCTGCTGAGAAAGATCCACAGCGTTCCTGCTATTCGAATAAATATCCCCTTTTCCGGCGTCACCAGGTAGTTGTATCTTAGTTGAGTTCTGATAAAAAGAGCCAGGGTCTTCGAGGTAATGCTCAATATACTCTGGGAGGGTTTCAAACGTCTTCTGTGGCAGTGCATCGCCATTTCCTGGCCTTGAATGCAGAGTAAATGGCATCTGGGGATTGCTCGGGTCTCCATACTTGTACATGTCACCTTGGGTGGGCACATTCTCTGGCTGCTGTATGTAGCCATATGAGGGCAATATCTGGGGCTGTTGTATGTAGCCGTGGGTGGGTATGTTCTGGGGCTGCTGTGTGTAACCATATGCGGGAGGCATTAAGGCTTTTGCTAAACTGATTAGATCAGTGAAGTTGATCTGTGGCCCTTGCTGGCTAGGTGCCTGTGGCGCATGTTGAGGCTGGAGATCTTGGTGGTGTGCTGGCTGGCTGTGTTGCGCCTGCGGGTACGCGCTGGGTACCGGTGAGGACACGTGAGAAGTCAAGCTAAGATACGGTGATGCCGGGTATTGACTGTGATATTGGTTGTAGCTCTGACTGGGGTTGAGAGGATGCCAGTTCTGCGGCTGGATCGCACGCGCGTGCGCAATTTGGCCCTGCAATCGTACCTGTTCCTTCTTTTGACGCCGCGATTGCTGCACCTGCTCTTTTCGAACTGCTTCTGCTGGCAAAGGTTGATACGTGTAGGTACCGGGCGTCGATGATTGCGCTCCCGCGGTGCGAAACTGCCAGATCTTGTCCGTGAATGCTGGGATCATTGTAGGGTCATAGCGACCATTCTCTCCAATGTAACCGTTGGCTTTGAGAATTTTCCACTCTTTCTCTGATGGGTACACTTGCAGTCCCGGGTACCAACCGCTGCGAGGGTTATAATTCCACTTGCGCTGGGCTGATCGTGAAGTTATCCACACTTGAGGGCAGGGCTGATTGAACGTTAGTGAGGTATCGTACATTTGTGGGGCCACTACTTACCGTGCCTGGATGCGGTGTGTGATCTAATACTGATGTAAAAGCACAAGGCCTTGGACACTGGAAGCCGACCTGTTTTGCAACAGGTGGGGTATGGTCTCGTAGGAGCCTGAAGCAGACTCTGCAACTGAAACTGCCAACGCCCTCTGGTGTTACGCAGGCGCGATCATTCCAGTTGAAGAAAGTCCCCATAGGAGGGAGATAGGTCCCTGGGTGCAACATCGGCTCATCCTTGGCTTGATCTGGTAGAGTAACTGGGTAGAACTGCGGAGCTTGCTCGTCGGAGAGTCGTCTGTTTGGCCACGCGTCGTGCGCGGGGATTATCTTGGGCCGATTCATATGACTGTTGTTGTTGAATACTGGATTGTACTGGAGGGTGGGATTTTGATGAAAACCAGGATGATTGAAATTCCCGGTGCCCTCGTCCATTGTGGTGAGTGGTCAAGGTAGAGGGCAAAATAAGAGTTCTCGGCGGACGAATATATTGCGCTTTCGCTGGCGCGCTAGCGCGTGAGAGGTCTTGGCACACTGGGTGCATTCACTGAGGAACGTGAAGGGGAGAAACCACGTTTCTCGCCTAAAATCTCATCAGGCTGAGGAGGATGGATATCAGTAATTGTATTGTAATTGTGCTAATCTAGTAGAAGGTTATGCTGAGTCGATGCAACGAGATTAGCTTATTCTGAAGTGTTATGGAGTGTTGAAGATTGGGGACAGTTGTCTGTTATGTATGAGTTTTCAAGATGTTCATTCAGCGCAGCATAGTTCATATATGAAACACTGGTAGTGATCTAGATATCACACGAACGAATTGTCATTTGTGTGCCCAGGTACTGTCGCGGTGTTAGCGATCGATGTTGGGCAAGCTCAGACGCGCCTGCCAAACACGGGCGTGGGTGCCTTGGCTCGCAAGCCCGCATGATGAAGCTTGATTGTGTCGGTGGACCTTTTAACTGCACCCACATCTCTGCATTCACCATGGCAGGAAGGGGTGCAACTGGGGCAAACCCCCAGTATCAACTCAATGTCTTCTCGGTCTTTTAGCAGCTGTTGATCCCAACATCCTACCGAATCCGTTCGAAAACGCACCAGAATCCCAAGACGCCCAGCAAGCTTCCGAAGAGGAGACCAAAGACGATTTGTTAATCAGTATACACGATCTCGAAGCGGAACGAACGGAGCTGGACCAGACCAACAGAAAGAAGCGTCGGCTTCTAAAGCAGCTGAGCGATAATATTACGTCGTCACAGGTCATTAGGAACCAGGCGCAGAATGCAAAGATATTACAGCTTGAAGACGAGAACGAAGCCCTCCAGCAACGGCCAACTCAGCATGAAATGGATGGAGCGGTCGCTTCCGCCATTCAACCGCTGCAGTCTCGGATTACCTCGCAAGAACGGCTCGCAGCTAGACTTCAGGCGCGACCGACCCAGGGGACTTTCGACGAAGCAGTACGTTCTGCCCAACAACCCCTCCAACAAGAGTTGGATACAATGAGAAATGAGATGGCCAATTCGGAACAGCGACCTACCCACCAGGCCTTGTCGGATGCAGTAGTGGCGGCCGCACAACCCATCGAGAAAAGGCGGCAGATTTACAAGGATAGAGTGAGAGAGCTCGAGACGCGGCCCACGATGTAGGTCTGGAACAACGCCATTGCCCTCGCGAAAGAACCGCTTGAACTACAGCTCGCTGCACGCGAGGATCAGATTAGAGATTTGGAGAAGCAGCCTAACAGGGAAGATCTCGATGCTCAAGAACAGGCGCTGCGGAATTCTCTCTCGGTATCGAAACAAGAATGCGGAACCTGGAAGGAACTATATCAGGTCGACACACAAGCTTCAAAGTTTGATCACGAGAGGCAGAAGAGCCATCACACCCAACAAGGCCTTCTTGAAGACCTTGAGGATCTAAAGAAGCAGCGGCAGGCTTCAGCGCAACTACAAAGACCTGCAGACGACTGCCGAGGAGCTCAAGAAGGCTAATCAACACTTACGAACATCTGCCGATGACCTTCAGGAGTCTCAGGCCACCCTTCAAGAAGACAAGAATCAAGTACAAGAAGCCCAGCGGGAGATCTACACGGCCAAAGGTCGACTAGAGGAGGACTTACAGACAGCCCCGGGCGAACTCCGCACGCTTCAAAATCGTTTCAACACCATATCCATTGCACTGCAAGAGAAGAACAGCGAACTCGGTACACAGAGAACAAAATGTTTCAGACTCGAGAAGAACAGTCACCTGTTGAAGAGCAACATTAAAAGCCCCAACCAACTGATCAAGAGTCAGCAGGAAGTTGTCAGGAAGGCCCACGAAGTTAACAAAACGGAAAAAAGCGGGATTCAGCAGCAGCTACAAGAGGCTACTTCAAGGGTCCAAAATCTCTAGTATTATGAAACGTACTCTCTGGAAGTCGAAGAAGCTCGTGTGAGTATTCTCGGCTTTCTGTACACACAGCTGGGTGTTGCCGCACCAGACAATACGCGCGCAGATTTCGAAAAGGATCGCAAGGAAAGTCCCAGCGAATAGATTCAAGTACGAATTGACGTCTGCCGCCAGGTCTTAGGAATCCGAGTCGAGAGAATGAAAAAAACGTTGCAAAAGGTTTCGGAGATGAAGGATACGACAGACATGTGGGTGACCCACGTCGCCGAAGAGAACAAGAAGCTCTCTTGTTCTGAATTGCTAGAATGTGTATCTTAGTCTTTTAGTGTGCAGGAAATGGGCACCGGTTTATATTTCTATCGGTGTCTAGTAGCTTTGCTTCGTCGACATACAATCGACGAGTAGTTTGGTTTTCGATGAGCCTTTTTAGTCAGTCAGCGCTGGGAAGGTACGCGCGCTGTTTGGAATGAAGCTTGTCTAAACAGGATTATGGCTCTGTTGAGTAAATAGCATGGCATTATGAGACTATTACTACCAATACATGAGGCTCCGAGGGCCAACGAGTATCCCATGCGGCGCTAGCTCCCCCATTGCATGTGATAACCCTGAAATAATAACAAGGTCTGACGTTTGGTACCGCCGTGGCTCGTACTCTGGCCTTGTTTGCATGGCCACATGGCTTGTGGTGGCTATTTGTTCATGTACTGCTGGTGCCTCGTTACAGCCTGGTAGTAGCGAAGCTCCATGGCCTGCCATTGTGGCCATATGGTCTCGAATTTGGTGAACCAATGGATTACGTCGTGGGCAGGGATTTTGATTTCCAGGCTGACATCGGTCTCAGCGTCCTCCAGGTTTGCCAGAAGGCAACCGATAACCGTCATCGCCTTAGTTATATCTTCTGCGGTATAGCGGGCTATGATATGTCAGCTGGTATTCAACTAACATACATTGCTCACTTACGGTTTGGAGCCTGTAGAGCTACTTGTGACCGTGAGAGCGAGAGCGCTTGTAGCAGAGCCTGGTTTTGCTGCTGCAGCAGCTGCATCGTTGAAGCGTTCGCTAAGCGCGTCAGCCGCGAACAATCCAGTGTATAGTCTAAGGAGCTTACCATGTACTTGAGGTTGGAGGCTCTGCTGGACTGTCTGATTCTGTCCCAAGGGAGCGACGGCATCTAGTGAGAGTTAGCGCAAAGCTGCGGTGAGGAGAGAGAGAGGGTTTGTCTGACCGTTATCCATTTCTGTGCTACTTCTTAGAGGTGTCGCTTCTCCCAAACGTGAGGTGCGACTTTCTATTTGTACGATTAGTAAAAAGAAAACAGAAGCGCTCGGGTTGCGATATTTACGTGGGCGTGCCAAGCAGCTAGCTAGTGGGAAGTCAGGTGACAGTCTGCCAGGGTATTGGCCACCTCTAGGGCGTGTAGAAACTGGCAGAAGCGTGGCGAGTACATCAAAAGCAATAAAGAGCCCTAACAGACGGCCCAGAACTCCATGTATGTGTTCAGCATATGCCAGTGGAACGTACACCATGATATTCTCTCAGCAGCTGCGGCAAGCTGGTCACGACCTGGGCAACGGCAGAGCCACGCGATGCAGGCTTGAGCAGGGAGTTAGCGCCAAAGACATCCTCTGAAGTCCTTCGAGACTGAAAGCAGTCTTTCTCGTCTCTTCTCAACCTATTACCTGCGCAATGTATCACTGGTCGGGTGGTACACAGGGCGTGTCCTAAAGAAGATCTTAGCTATTGGCCTACTTACGAGTCTTGCTGTAACTTATAAGATAGCCAGAATTCTAATTTAAGTTCTCTATCCCGGAATAGCAGCCCCATTTGGCAAGGCATCTCTGTTCTTCCTATGAAAAGACCTAGTAGTCGGTGTACTACCAGCCACACTCTGACCTTCTTTGTTTGCTTTAGGGTCCTTACTTTCTGGAATTTCGTTGCGGAAGGGACACATGAGGTCTATGATACGCTATAGAAGAGAGTTTAAAATTGTGTTGATCATTGTTGTGGTTGATCCTCTTATGAGTCTCCCGTGTAGGTCCGGCGATGGGAAAAATCAACTGTAGAAACAATCAATTGGTTAGACAAAGGCCGAGAAGTAGGTTGTTCCTTTTTACAAGAAGGAACTCTCTTTTATTATCCTTTTACGAGAAGGGACTTTCTTTTACTATTATTGGGAATAGTCTCCTCCTCTCGCTCGTTGCTCAAGGCACGTGAGCGTTGAAGTTGTCCGCGTCGCTGCTTTAGTAGACTGCTGGTCTTAGCGTGCTGCAAACTCTTGGTTCTCCATCCCCAGCCTCCTAGATTTCCATCGCTGCACCCCCACACTCCTTCGTGACACGCCTTGTATCCTAATAGATTAATCGTCCATGCTAACTGCCGCTACCTACCCGGTTTATAATGCATTTGACAACGCGGTGGGGTAGATACTTGCGTCACAGCGAGGACGGGGTGATGCAGTCTCGAGACCACGGCTAAGTGTCCGGGGGTTCTTCGCTTAGGCCTTCCACTGATTCGGATGTAGCTCGATGTCCACAACATAGTTTGAAAAGCACCTGTGGAGCTATCACCAGTCTGTGAATTTACTGTGAGAACGAGAATTTGTGCTTGACGTTGAAAGGGGTTAGTGACCGGGTACTTATCGCAACGCTTGGAATAGCGACTTGGGGAATAAGGCATTGAGAAATGCTGCCAGAGCATATGATTGCCGCATTGGTGTATGTAAATCCAGAAGGGTAAGCTTACGAGCGAGATTGTAGAAACTTCATTGCAGGAGCACAGATATGCGGTGCTGAGACTCGATCCTAAAGCCAGCGCCACCGAGAAAGCTTGACCGGCCAGATTGTTGGTGCCAGGGCCGCTAGATTGCTAATTCAGCTAGCTGGGAAACCCTGTCGACTTATGGCGTCACCTTTTGTTCCCTCACGTTGTTCGAGCTTCGATCTGCTCCTTCTACGGCGTATTGATGATGACTGTCTTCGCAGTGAATAATAGTAGGCTTTTAGTATACGTTCTAGACTCATAGCTCTTTATTCTTGCACTTTCTGTTCAGTCTTTTCATTCTTTGCCACTGTCTCCTCCTCAAACACGTTCTCCCACCTCATACACAAGCTTGCCACCAGTCCAAGCGCCCCCGACAACAACACAGGAAAGAAGCTCCATCGGATCGCCTCCACAATCCCTTTCTCAACGCCCACCCTCACCTCTTCAATGAGTACACCTTTATCAAACATTCTGCTCTTCGCTCCCCCAAGTGCTCCTCTAACTTCCTCGTTTGTGAAGTCGAGACCGACCAAGGCGTCCTTTATGTGATTGAACCCCACATTCTGAAAGATGAGGGACGTGAAAGTGAGCGCTATGACGACCGACCCGACTTGTGCATTGTTGATGAACCCGATTGCATCAGCGACTTGATCAGGTACCTTGGCCGTAGCAATGGAGTACGCGCATTGTTGGGCTAGACCTGTGCCGATAGCTAACAAGATGCTGAAGCCGTATATCGCTCCACTTGATGTCGACTGATTCAGCAGCGCCAAAAACAGTGCGCCGCCTAGCGTGTTAAAGATTCCCGCCACCAAATACCACGGAAGATAGTATTTCCACTTTGGCAGAAGGGCGCCGTTTAAGAAGACGACTGCGATGTTGACGATAACGAAAGGAAGAAGCCGGACAGCAGAAGTCATTGCAGTGTCTGCTCGCGTAAACTGGAAGATTAATGGGATGTAATAGATGGGAATCGCGAGTGCTGTTTGAATGCAAGACTGCGCGACGAAGAGCAGCAAAAACGTACGGCTGTGAAGAAACCGAATAGGGAAAACGCGGTTCGCGCGTGTCGTGAAAATGCAGAACCTCTGCGGGAGGCCCAAGAGGACAACGAGTATGGCCAAGGCGACAATGCTACCGATAGTTCGTCTATCGCTCCAAGACCAGATCGTTCCGCCGATGGCGAAACTGAGGACGAAGCTTGTATACATAGCAGCAGTCAGGGTAATTCCTAGCCAGTCGAATTCCCTTGACATTTTGATCGTTGCTTCTCGTGGTCGCGGCATGTGAGAGTTGATGACGAAGAGATAAACTGGGGATAAAATCCCAAAGAGGACGAGGTTAATATAGAATGCCTGGTTCATCAGTATGAACGTTTTGAAATAGCTCTAACATTCTTACCCAACGCCAAGTAGCCGTGCTATCAGCGAATGCACCGCCAACTATGGGCCCCAGGATGCATCCGACTCCCCAAACGATGCCCCCACCGCTAATGTACAGGAATCTCCTCTCGAGGGTAGTATTCTGAGACCATATATTGAGTTGGCTTGATCGGTTACTTCATTAGTTCGAGGCTCTCAAGATGAACTCTATAAAAGAGGCGTCACCTACCCAAGATACATACCCGCGCACCCAGCACCCGCCCATACTCTCCCAACAATGAGCGCCATCATATTCGGCGCGGCAGCACAAAGTGCACTACCAGCAACAAAGTGCACCAGACTACCAATGTACATCCACATTGTATCGAAGATGCCATAAGCCTTTGCCCAAGCAGCAATCGTTGCGATGGAACCAAGGGGAAAGCCGATGCCGAGCCAACCTAGCTTCTCGACATTTCCAAAGCTTGAGACGACGGGGCCTTGGACTACGGAGACGATGGTGGTGTCGAGGCCATAGAGGAACGCTGAAGCGTAGACTGCTAGGACGGGGAGAAGCCATTGAATAGTTATATAGGGTGGCACTAGCTCTGTGTTCTCTGCTACCTCTCTATTGTCCTTCTCTTCGTCTGATTCGGCCGGAGTTGTGTCGTGTGCCGTAGATTTTGGCTCCGACAGGGGTTTTGATTTGTGCCCAGGTAGAACGCGTGATGCCTCCATGGCTAGCTGCAGGACAGCGTGGTCGGCTAAGCTCAATATGGTATCTAGAGTGAATACTTTGCGTTCGTAGCCCTAGGAGTGT
Organism: Cucurbitaria berberidis CBS 394.84; assembly: GCF_010015615.1. Classification (NCBI taxonomy): domain Eukaryota; kingdom Fungi; phylum Ascomycota; class Dothideomycetes; order Pleosporales; family Cucurbitariaceae; genus Cucurbitaria; species Cucurbitaria berberidis. The sequence goes on from NW_024468936.1 coordinate 275,824, forward strand.
CAGTACAGAATTTAGGATTGAAAGAAAGAATACGGAGTAATTGAATCATTTCTCAATAGTGAGGAGCCTGACACGGGGTTGATGATGAGGAATGGAAATTGAAACAGACCTTCCTGCCAAGCATGAGTCATTCTGGCTCATGAATGCGGGGTTAGGAACATAGGAAGTGTTTCCGAATATGCAACATCTAAGTATCTAAAGTTAACTAATTACGGTCGAAGATTCCAAAATCAAGAATACCACGATTGCATTTAAGTGTTTATGGAAGAAGCGATTCGAATAACTTCGTTGATAGTAAGCATGCTCTGTCCGCAAACTAGCCAGCTACAGAACCTCAAGATCAACGTGTTCGTATCTCTTTAAAGCAGTCAAATACACCCTCCCATAATATCCCAACAACATTCTCGACCATTCACAATCAGACTACATATAGAACGAAATCCACTCTAGCTCCTACGAAGGCTCTCATCTCTCTCCCGCCTATTTCGGGAAACTTCTTGCCACTCGTACTCTGGATTCAGCGGGCCATACGTTGCGGTCTCGCGCCCCAAGCCAGGCTGATCACTGGCCTGATGTCCAGTATTTCGAGCCTGGAGCGGAGAAGGGCGGCGTGTAGATGGAGCCAGACCCGTAGCCCTAGATGCCCAGGTTTGTACTGGCACGCGTCCAGATCGACCGGAAACAGCAGCCAACCCGTCGTATCCAGAGTTTGGTTGAAATGCGCTTGCTTCTGGATTCAAGAAGTGGTCTTCATCATTCATGGGAATTTCCCCTACATCCAACGGCTGGACTTGGGCCGTATCAACGGTCGACGGTGGTCTTGAGCGAGAGTCTTGTGTAGGCTGAGGGAGTACTGGAGGCGGCTCGAAGTGGCGCTGTATTTTGGCAATCTCAGAGTCATGCCATGCGATATCTGTGCGCTTCTTCTCCACTGAATCCATCGTGAGCTTGAGTCGGTTCTTCCAGTGGTCCGCCAAGCCGTCAAGACGGTCTGCATTTGTCGTAGGAGCATGATTTATTTGGCGTGGAACGGTCGACGCGACTTCCGTTGTGGCAAGTCCATGCTCATCGCGGCTCTTGCCCTGTTCTTTTGTCTCCAGGGCCTGCACTTTCTCCACCAGCTCGTCGCGCTCCGTTACAGCGTCATTAAAGGAGACCTGGAGGCTGTCGAACTGGTGCTTGATCTGATCGTAGGCATCCTTGTAGCTCTTCCACTGATCGACCTGTATCTCGAGATCGCCTAACTCCTTCTCGACTGCTCCTTTGGCCATGTTTAGACCAATCTTCTCTCGTTCTAGAGCCCGTATCGTGCTCTCCATCTCATCGATCTTAGTCATAGCCTTCCGGTTTTGCAGCTCCGTTGCTTCTGCATGTTCCACCTGAGCTTTGTACTTGAGCTTCTGAGCGTACAGTGCGTTGTACATCTCGGTGTCCTTCTCCGCTATCTTGTTGTCCATCTTCTTGCGATGTTCATTGTTTTGCATCGCAGAACGGCTCTCGGCGAACTCCAGCTTAGTAGTAAGCTCCTCAGACCAAGCTCTAATCTTAGTCAAGTCGCTCATAGCTGTTGCCAGCTTTTGTTCTAGGTTGAGCAGCTTGACGCGTAGCTCGCTGATGTAGTTGTTCTTTTCCTCTAGCTGCGCTTCCCACGATGATTTGTTTACGCGGGCAAAGGTCTGGAGCGGTGCGAGTAAGGTGTCCACGAAAGCGCTGCGTAGGCTATCGATTTTAGACTTGTGATCCTTCAACGCCATGTGCAGACCCAGGAGTTGTTTTTTCAAGCTCTCGACATGCTTGATCTTTGCATCGCGAGCAGCACTCGGAGTTCCCGTGCCGATACCCGTTCCAGAGAGCTCAGTCTTCAACTTTCTGAACTCGCTGCTCTTCACATGGGTGGCAGCCAGGATTTGAGACATGTTCATGGCGACCTGGCTAATATTGCCCTCAAAAGTGGCAATTGCGCTGTGGAGAACCTGCAGATCCGATTTCATAGGGGCCATATCTGGCGCTTCCAGGTCGACAAACTCTCCAATCCATGTGAAGATATCGCCATCGGTTGTTGCTATGCTCGGGGCCGTCGTAGCGGGAGGCTGACTCTGTTCGGGTGGAGGCTTTGTAGATGGTTGACAAGATGCATCGAAGGTCTTAGCATCGATGGGTTGCTGCGCTTGACGCCTAGAAGAGTTCATCGTCGCTGGAGCGCTGTCAACTCCTTGAGATGCAACAAGTTGTGGAGCTGTGAACGTTTCTGTGGTAGGTTTGGGCTTATCCAAGCCAGGCAGCTGTTTGTTTGCGTTCGTACCAGCGACCCAGCCAGGCTGACCAAACACAATTCCTTCACTCTTCTTTTCAAACATCCCCGTCGTCTTATTTTCAGAAAACAGAGAAGAGCTTGAAGCAGGGCCGCTTGAAGTTGCAAAGGAGAACGTTGGACCTCCTGATGCCCGAGCAACCAACTTCGGCAAAGTGGGCGGACAGTCCGTGGGCGTCGGATATCGGAACGAAAAGGGGGAAGTCAGGTCACTAGGTTTGGCGGCAGCAGACTGGTCTTTACCTCCACCAAGGTCTTTGTGTATTGCGTTCTGGGTTTCCATAGGGCGGGGGTTCGGGCTGCAGTCTACCGGCGGATTCGCTGCCTGCTTACCCTTCGCCTCAAGTTCTGCTTTGCGAGCGGCGGCATAGAACCCTCTAAGAGTCCTGGGATCCTTCTCCAACTCGGCGATCATCTGTTGCTCAGCCGTTAAACGAGGTGTATCTGTATATATGGCGTTGGAGGGTCCTGAATGGGGAGTTTCATCCCGCTCGTGTGGAGAAGTGCCAGACATGTTCTCTACTTTCGACTCAGTGACGCCCAAGAAGGTAGATATGGTCGACAACACCTTTGCGACTCGGGGTTCGTGGTTCCTTTAAGAGAGAAATATAGGTAGGTCGATGCGCAGAGACAATAGCGATAGCGTGCTACTATACTTGAGACTGTAGCTAATGCGAGAACAGTCTCAGCACCGAAAGAGTTGGGTCTAGGTTGAGCGGGGACCTGAGGTTCTGAAAGTTGGGGTTGTCTTTAGGGATAATAAGGGCGTCGGAGGAAATGTGAGGGTTTATGTGGTGCCAAGGCTTTGGGTCGCGCGGGTGTGAAAGGAGCGGGTGTGCGGCTCGCATGATGAAAAGCTGCATATGCCTGTCGGGGCCACCTGGTCCTCCGCTACTCTGTCTTATAAGAGGTTTCACTCGTCATAACACGAAGCTCAGCTGGCCGAACAGTCTTTTCCCACCCTGTATTTACAGTCCACCTATTGAACCACCCCCAGATCCGGTCCCTTCAGACCAGCTCGCAAACTCAGAAGCCATGTCTACAGACTGCAGGGGGTCTAGAGACATCTTGTCCAGGAGAGAGGAGGCTCCAGAGCCAAACAAGGAGACCCCGAACGTCGAAGTGAATATCAAATGCACCATTTGCGCACAGCTCGGCCACATCCTAGATTGCTGCAAGAACATACAACAACCACCCTGCTCAACCTGCACCTCCTTCGCAGACCTACTCGACCATAAGCTCGCTGAGCAACGAACCGGCCACCCGGGCCTAGAAGAGCAACTCAAGGACGAGGAGCTGCGCGTTCTTCAAGAAAAAGAAGACCACGTGGAGAGTCTGAAGCAACAGACGCAAGAAGCCGAACAGGAGGAGAAGAGATTGGATAAGATACTCGAGCAGCGCAAAGCGACGTTGAAGACTCTCCAAGCGGAGCAGAGAGCGAGAGCGCCTGTGCTAGAGTTCACAATCAAGGAAGCGAGGAAGAGTAAGAAAGGAAAGAAGAAGTTTTGAGACGGGTGAATCATTTGGCGGACAGCAAGCAGCGCGTCGGGTAGTAGGACCATGGCAATTGTAAAAAGTGTGCCGCTTCGGGACATGTAAAAATGTAGCTCAACAAGGGAGGTGTGAGCTTACCTGCTTAGTAGCATCTTATTCTAGCGCATATGTACTACAGCTCTGCAACACTGCGAAGGCTCACGAGAACTATTCAACGACCCTCGCGCAGACCCCACAGACTAGCACTTTCTCCCCCTCTTGAAACCGGACCTTGAACTCTTCACTTCCACACTTGATACACTGGATATCATCCTTACGACTCTCATCTCCACTATGACCTGGATCGCTCATCTCGCTGGTCAGCTTGCTAATCTGACTAGCATTGCTAAGTCTTGGGTTCAGGTTTGGTCTGTCGTCGTCGGCATTCGAGGCAGTGAGACCGCTCTTATCGCGAGTCGACCAGAAAGCCCAGCTTTGGCCGTTATACACAGCGAGGGGATTTGAAGCGGACGGCCGACGGTCGAAGCTATCATACAGCTCGGGTTCCGCCTGAGTCAGGGGCTGCTTATGAGGCGAGGACGAGTTTTCAGAGTGTGAGACGCTTTGTGTGGATGTGGTGCGCTCTATGGACATGGATGTCTTTGGAGTTCCCGTGAGTCCAGAGTTAGCAGCCGCGACAGGTTGTGTAGGAGCCTGCGCAGGAGCGTCTAGTGGCCGTGGTGATTGCAAGCCGAGACTAACCAAGGGCTTGCGAGGCGAGGCACTGCGGTTTGCAACGGAGCTGTTCGTCGAGTCGAAGCTGCCATGTGAGATACCTTGCCGCCAAGTCATGATACGGTCATTGGGTGGTTGTGTCGATACGCTATCTCTCCTAGTCCGGCTGGTACGTGAAAGGATGCTGCTCGGTCGCCCGATCCTGGATCCCGATCTTTTCATCGATGACGTCTCCCACGTCTCGCTCATCCGCAAACGCTTGGCGAAAGCGCAGTCCTGTCTGAAAACCTTCAAGGAACCCGTATAGTCTGCTGTGACAATAATGTTGCCACCACAATGAGCGGAACGTGCGATATATGCTGGGCTCTCTGCAGCCCTCTTGAACGTTGCATCCGTGTCAGCCGGCGTCGGAAGCGCTGAGCCTGCTTCAGTAGGCGCTCGTGAAGAGATTCCCGATTCAGCGCGGGACACCAAGGTAACTGGTGGAGGGTTACAGAGGTCGAAGATGGGATCTTCCGAAGCGCTGAGCAGCCGCTTGGTCTGGACCGGGGCAATGACCGTGCATGTGGTGATTGAGTTGTGGGCTTCGAACATCTCCACAGGCCTCTCATTCCTCTTTTCGCCCTCGGTAGCGGTTGTTGACCAAATGTACGCTTTTCGGTCCTCGCTACCACAAATGATATGTCCACTGCTATCAGCGAGCGCAGCCCGAATCTGGCTGCAGTTGTTTTCGTGGCCTCTAAACTTCATCTCTAGGCTCTTGTCTTTCATGTTGTAGACCCGTAATCTTGAGTCGTTGCTCGAGACTAGAAGCTTTACTTCTCCATTTGCACTTCCTGGTGGCCAGTACGTCGCTTGAATACCTGTAATTTTGCTGCCTTTGGCGTTTTGCCCTCTTGTCGACTTTACGTGAAGTTGCGACTGCCATTTAAGCCCTTCGGTATCGTAAAACATGCATAGCCCGCCCAGTGTCCCCGCTATACAGGTCTTTCCGTCTGGTGTAAAGCAAACGGCAGTGATCATGTCCGGTACTGTGATTGAAAATGCCACACTCTTGTCTGGTATGCTCCAAAGCCGCAGCTTTGCATCGAGCGACCCAGCGAGGAAAAACCGGTCATCCGTAGGATGAAACTGTATTGAAGGGACGAAGTCCGAATGCTTGAACGTGCAGAGGTTCTCGTCGCGACTGACGTGCCATAACCGCACAGTCTTGTCCATGGATGAGGATAATAAGAAATTGTTCTAATCTGTCAGTCCCATCCACGAATAGCCCGCGCGCGAACACAACATACCTTGCTCCAACTTAGATCCAAGATAGTAGAAGTGTGGCCATGGTACTCGCGATAGGTCTTTTGCTGAAAGACAGGCGCGCTGAGGTGCTTTGCCCCGTCACCGGACGCGTGCGGGTCACTCTCGTGCCTCTCATGTGACCGACGTTCTTCGGGGCTCGCTATCACCGCCCACACCCTAACGACTCTGTCCTGCCCACCAGCGGCGAGGTACTTTCCATCCTTGCTAAATTCGACAGCCCAGGTAGGGTTATGAGTAGCGGCTGACCCGGACTGAGGCGCTGGATTCGATCCAGCAGCAGGTGGACTCTTCTTATCCGATCCACAACGAAGCTGTTGCGCTAGAAAGACGCGATCGAACTCTTTCTCCTTTTTGAACTTTGTCCGTACCTTGATGTATGCCGGCGGCTGCGGGACCTTTGGACTGAAACTGAAGTTGTCGACGTATAATTGAGCATCCATACCCTCCCGTCGAAGATCGTCCGCTTCGGAACCGTTGTCGCTCGCGCCATCGAGAGCGCCTTTCTTTTTGTTGCTACCAATGAAGCGACTTAGAAACGAAACGCCCTTTCTGCAACGATAGTCAGTCTCGCTACTTGCTCCGCCTTAGGCACCTAATCGTAACCATGCGTAGGTGATGGTTGCGAATCCATAGACATGAAGGATGCGCCAAGCCTCGGCCGATAGTCGTACGGCGTTCTTCTATGCGCTTTTAGGAGTGCGTATGGAGACTCACTTCTTGTCTGCCTTGGATGCGCCACCTGTCTCGCGTGTCGTCTCACCACTCTGCTTCTTGTCCGCGTTCGCTTCATTGGGCAAAGTCGGTGATTGCGTATACACAGCCTCAGTGTTTTGCGGCCGTAACTTGGGTACACCAGTCGCCGTGTTCGTTCTCTGCAGTATTTGCTGCACAGAGGATGTTCCGTTAGCCTCTTGCTCCTGCATAACAAGCTTCCTTATGTGGACATACTTGCGAGAGCGGGTCTATTGCAGCCTCGGAGGGTCTCCTCCCGTCACTACTACTGCCATTGTGTGTCTCGTTCGCTTGCGCAGGGGGTGAGGTGGAATTGCGAAGCTTTGCGGCGAGCTTCAGGTTCGTCAATGGTCCTATAGGCTTCGAGATCAGCATTGTCTCATTCGCCGGGCATGCAGCCGTGTGCTGACGTGCAACGTACCCTCTATTGTTGTCGTGATTCCATTCTGCCTCTCAAAAGGGCTCGTAGCCCGGGCTTGAGGGTCTGTCACCTTGATCTTGGGTATAGTGTCCACCATCTTGACGTCTTGTACGCGACATGGATGTGCGGCGCTGGTGGTTCCTGGTTGCAGTGGTTCAGACGCAACGTTTTACCAAGCGGTTACAGCGGGGTGAAGTTAAGCAATGCGCGACTTCGCTTTGCATGACAGGTTGCCGAAAGACTCGTCCGGAATTGTGGTGGTGGTTGCGGGTGTTGCGGGACCTGCGGAGGTAAACAATCACGAATCGCCCCTCAAACTTGTTATCGATAGATGCTGACCTTTGCTGCATATGCGGTGCCACCAGAACCCCATCTCGTGTTGATTGGGAGGGGAGTGTCATTAGAGGTCCGGAAAAATGCCGCAAAGGGAAAGCCGTCCGTAAGCAGCCCATTGCATCATGGCGACCGTTTGCGTGAAGTTGCAACATCGGCGTTACGTCATGCCACCCCAGCGTGAGCATCCAACCTCAACTACGTGAACAGAGCGTAGATGGCGAGTGCAATACATGTTGGGAATTACAAAACTATGGAGATGTGACGGCGACCAGAAAGCTGGGATCGAGACGAACTGGGCCGATGTCTAGGTATAGGCATGCAGCGCTATATGCAAGTCATCACTTGGCGCGTGCACTTGGATAGGCACAGATGTATATTTGAATGATTATATTCGTGAGACTACCTAAAATGATCAGGGCCATGATTCCATCATCCCCATCATGATCCCATATCCAATCGCTTTCCCAATTCCACATCACTCATCCAAGAGGCCCATGAACGCCAAAAACAACGAGGAGGTATCAAAAGCATGCCGACATAGCAGCTATGCTTGCCTCCGGCAATGCAGAGAAGAGCAGATATGCAAAAATGAAGTAGGGGTAACCCAGTACCCCATGCCCAAAGCCCGAACGAGGTATACAACAGCGAGATGGCAGATAGATAACAAGCAAGAAGGAAAAAAGGACGACGCGTCTAGAAGTCCTCTTCGAAGCAGAAGTCGCCGGAGTGGCCATTAGCCTCGTTCTCTGCAGGCGTTGGCTCCTTCTGCTCATGCTTCTTGGTGCTGGCCATGACACCAGCCTTCTGGTAGTCGCCAACGCGCTTCTCGAAGAAGTTGGTCTTGCCAGCCAGCGAGATGTTCTCCATGAAGTCGAAGGGGTTGGTGGCATTGTAAATCTTGGTGTTACCGAGAGCCAACAGCAGGCGGTCGGCAACAAACTCAATATACTGGCACATAAGCGCGGCGTTCATGCCTAGCAGAGCACAAGGAAGAGCATCGCTCAGGAACTCCTGCTCGATTGTGACGGCCTCGGTGATGATGGCTTGAACAGACTCCTTGCTAGGGCGCGTGTTGAGGAGGGAGAAGAGGAGGCAAGCAAAGTCGGTGTGCATGCCCTCGTCACGAGAGATGAGCTCGTTGGAGAAGGTGAGGCCGGGCATGAGACCGCGCTTCTTGAGCCAGAAAATGGAGGCGAAAGAGCCGCTGAAGAAGATACCCTCGACGGCAGCGAACGCGACAAGGCGGTTCGCAAAGGTCGAGTTCTTGTCGGAGATCCATCGCAGGGCCCAGTCGGCCTTTTTGCGGATGCATGGGACTGTGACGCGTTAGACTTGTCTTTGAGATCACGCTGTAGATCACTCACTGTTGTCGATAGCATTGAACAGATAGGTGCGCTGCCTGGGCTCGCTGATGTAGGTGTCGATAAGCAGAGAGTATGTCTCAGAGTGGATGTTTTCCATCATGATCTGAAAGCCATAGAAGCATCGCGCCTCAGGTATTTGTACTTCGCTGGAGAAACGCTCGACGAGGTTCTCGTTGACGATGCCATCGGAGGCGGCGAAAAAGGCAAGGACGTGGGAGATGAAGAAGCGCTCGTCGTCGTTCAATCGTTTGTTCCAGTCGTGGAGATCCTTGGAGAGATCAATCTCCTCGGCAGTCCAAAAAGATGCTTCGGCCTTTTTATACATTTGCCAGACCTGCGGAAGGGGCGACGTTAGCCTGGGTCATGGTGGCAAAGGGTCGACGCGTATTGGCACGCGTTGGGAACTTACATCATGGTACTTGATGGGGAAAAGGACAAAGCGTCCAGGATTTTCCTGGAGGAGGGGCTCGTGTGCCTCCTCTGGCCTAATAGTAGCCGCAGTGGAGGGCTTCTTGTCGGACCCGTCGTCCTCTGGGAGATCTGGGATGCCGACGATGGGCTTGAAAACGTTCTCCTTGTCCGACGACGCGAAGTCAAGCTTCTTTGCGGGGAAGTCAGTCATCTTGAGCGTGTCGATTGCCGATGCAGCCTGTGTCTGTGTTAGTATACACGCGTCTCTGAAGTGGCACTGGAGAAAAGTCGCGACGTACCTGCTTGGAAGGCGTCAACTGAAGAGCAGACATTGTGAAAAAAGAAGATGTGGATGTTGCGCGGTAGGATGCGTAGAAAGGCGAGTGTAATGTTCAGAAGCACAAGTCGTGGCGCTCAAGAAATGTGGGTGATGCTGTGGATGTCGAGGAACAAAGAGCTGCGGACGCGTTCTTAAGAGCATAGAATCTCGCTAGCACGTGACTTGGTGAGCCTCCTGCCGCCCCTAGGAACGCGCCTTCCATCACGACCAAGCGCTATGACCTCACGTACAAGCAGCTCCGATCACAGCATGCATCAACGCCAAAATGTCCCCTCGACTCGCCTATATTGTACAAGCGACGACGCGCGTTTCAACGACACCCATATCGTCCATTTTCCTCCTCGTGTTCGTCGTCAATTGCTGTTCAACGCACGCATTCGCGTTGTCCCAGCCACGGCTTTGGCACAAAACAGTCTGTGCAGAACGCGCCTTTACGCGCTATGATTCGGCCTCCTCCCCACCACAACATGCAAGGACCTGCTCCACTACGAGTTAGAGCCTGCGTTTGGCGGCTGAATCAATCCTTGGAAATGCAGCGTCCGGCCTCTCACGGCCGGTTTCACCGCATAGCACGGTCTACAATCTGGCTTGCTGGTGGGCCGGCCTCGGATCTGATTAGATTTTTTGATAGGGATCTGATGCTGCCCCACTGAATTCGTCACAGCAGACGGCATGGTTGACCAGGTGTTGAGCTTGGACAGGCACGTTCCCAGACGCGTCTGAAGCTTTAGCCTGGGACTATCAGCAGTCATCACCTTTCGTGGAACGCGTCTCGAGTGACATGCTCTGTGATCATTCGTTCCTCAGGTGTTGTATAACTAGAACTTTCTCACCATCCCCTGGTAGACTCTGTTCCTTCAAGAGATCCTACTTGTTTAGGTAAATAGGACACATATACTCCTCACGTGAATCTGACTTGGATTGAGTTTCCCTAGATGGAAGGGCGTCATAGACCTTTACAGACCCTCATCATGTCGTCTTGGACATTGTCGTCCGTCGTTAACGCCAGTAAATGCGTCCCAAACGCCTTACCATGCTGCTCCATGACTCCTCCCTCCTCCCTCCCCCAGTTTCAACGCTCCCCGCTTCCTCCATCCCCGTCTTACCCCAGCATACTCTCCCAATCCGGCACAACGACGAATTTCCCTTTGACGCGCCCAAATGACACAGCTTCACCGGCATCCTCAGGGACCACACGACTCGTTTCTGGCACCACGTTGATGGATACTACCTCCTGCAAAAAGGAAGCCTTGTTTCCAGGTGTGAGCTCATAGCTTGTGCCCCCCCAATCCAACGTTGTCCGGCCAGATTGGCGTACGCGTAACTTGCCGACTTGGCCGCTAGCAAAGCGTGGCCCAGAAGAAGCTTTCGCTGAAGGGTCGGAAAAGCCTCCTTCTTCGAGCTTGACCTTGGGCTCTGGTTTTATGGCTTGCGGGAGTGCTGAAGCTGTAGTGTTCTGTGCGTCTGACGGCTCCTTCTTGATGGATGGAGATTGTAACTCGGGCATGAGCGGCGGTATCTGAAAGAGGTATACGTTATTATCGCGTACGGTCGGCTTCTTATCATTTGTCGCTGCGTCGGCCATGTTCATGTCCCCAGATGCATCCACCGCGGGTACCTCTTCTGGACCCAGCTCGGCTCGAATGTGGCGAAGATTGGATTGAAAACGCGCCCACTCGGCACGATCTTCGTCAGTCTGCATAACCGGCTCTGTAGCGGATATTACTTTCACTGGAGGTTTCCTCTCGGCGTCCGGCGATGATGGTCCTTGCTGCTCTATCGGTTGGGTTAGAGGTTTGGCGATGCCGACTTGCTCCGCATCTGCCATGTTCTCGTCGTCACTGATAGCTTCTGCCTTGACTGAGACCTCGGAGTCCTGGTTATCCTGCCATACTCCCCTAAACGGCTTCCGTACGCTTGTGATCTCGACGTCTTTCGCCTTTGCCTTGCCCTTGCGCGAAACTTGCTCTGAAGCAGCGGGTGTCATTGCCTGACCAGTCGCCTCCGCTTGTTCCAATATCTTAGCTGAAGTCTCTGTGCTTGCTTCTGTGTTGATACCGAATGTGCGTTCTTGATGCTCCTTCCTGCCGATGCGAACAGGTAGTGCCGTCCTTGACGCGCGCGGCTTAGGGGCCGTGTCAGGAGTAGCGTCGTCTTCATCGGAGGAGATTTCAATGAGATCGATGTCTTTGCGTGGGAATTCGGCGTCGTCTTCTTCGGAGGAGGAGACATAGCCTCCGTCTTCTCTTTTGATCGAGGAACCACGTCCTCCACCTCCACCTCCACCGGAGCGGTGGCTTGGACCTGCCTGGCCGTCACCGTCGTTCTTGATGCGCACTGCTCGCGAGCCTGATCCAGATCCGAAGCCCGAAGGGCCGCGGTTTGGGTTGCCTTTCCTGTCTATTGTACTAATCAGCACTGCCATCCAAATCAATAGTCTTCCACGTACCTTCTCGAGAACTGCCCAGCGAAAAAGGTCCGCTCACTGCACCACCGAACCCGCCTCTTGCTCTGAGCGCACTTTTCGCTTCTCGCCTCGCCTTGGATGCTTCGTCCTTTGCCTTCTTCTCTATTGCAGCATCACGCTCAGCGTTTCGTAGGGCATCACGCTCCTTCTGTTCCTTTGCGATCGCTTCTCGCTCTTCTTTACTCCGTCGGCCTGTGAATGTAGGTTTGACCATGCCCCGCTTGCTTCGAACGGCGCTACCGCGACCGCGTACGGAGGGTGAAGCGGAACGCGAAGGTGGTATTGCGCCTTGGAGACTGCCAAGTCTCTGCACTGGGGCGCGTGTTGATGATACTGTGCCACCCTGAGGGGACGCAGCCGCACTGTCATGCGGACGTTAGCATAGGCAGTACATGGGAGTGAGGAGGTATTGAGCGTACGAGGCGGCTACCGATGGCGATGCCTGTGACTCAATAGTCGCTGAGACATTCTCACCCGTGGTTGGCGGTTTCGAATCATCCTCGTCTTCCTGTTTCGGTAGTACAGGCTGCGTTGGAGCTTCAACTGTATTTGGCGCAGCTGTGCTTTGCGGGGCCTCTGTCTCTGTAGGCTCGCTAGCGGCGGCTGTGGACCTGCTTCCGGCTGCACCTCCTCTACCTCCTCCACGGGCGCGTGTGCCTCCTCTTCCTCTTGCTTTTGGTGGCATTTGTAGTTACGTGGATTGAATACGTTATAGTACAAGGGACGTTGAGTCGTGTAGTTGCAAAAGTTATTTGGTGCTTATCGATAAGAGCTACAGGCGACGCAGGCGACGAACGCGACGTCACGCGGGGCGCTACCTGAACGATTTAGCTTTCTCAGACTAACAATTCTATGCGGGTTGTCCAAGTGTTTCTAATACATGCGGTGTCATTTCATTTCAACTAGGAGCTTCCCAATAAACCCAATGGGAGAAGCTATCATCCAACTCGATCAATTACAAATTCACCCGTATCGAAAGCACTCCGAGTAAGAGTGGCGGGTAACAAAAGTGATATGCTAATAGTAAGGAAGCCCGCTTTGCCAATGCTCGCTGGAGATAAATGAAATAGTGTAGTCCTGAACGCCAGCGACCCCAAAACATGCAAATGCATGTTGTCCAGAACAATATGTGACATGGACGCATAAGCAAGAAAACAATAGAGAAAAACGAGAGGAATAGTCCATAAAGCTGGGTATAAAAAGCGATTCAACGGTTTACCCTTCAACAAGGGTCTTGGGATTCTTGCCCAAAAGTTCGAGGCACCTGCGGGCAAGCGTGACAACCTCACCCTCGCCTTCTTCGTTGTCCTCGTCATCTGATTCGATGTTGCGCTCGGCAATCTCGGTCACCATCTGAACGATTTCGTGCGACTTGCCGATGTGCTCAATCAGTTGCGAATCTTCAGACTCGATAAGTTGTAGGAGGGTCCAGATGGCGATGTGCTGGAAGGTAGGGTCCCCGCTGGCCAAAAAGCGGCGGAGGTAGCCATGAATGCCACCTGCGGGTTCCGTCCAGTTCTGGATAAAGATGGTATAGTCACCCACTGCAAGAGTTAGCTAGAGTCACTGCATACTTGGAACTGACCTACCCTTTGATGACAAGTTGCCCAATGCAGCTGCACTGTTCCCTTGCACTTCAATGCTGTCGGACTCTGTGAGGGGTATCAGGACATCGAAAACTCCAAGATTGAGTAGATGAGGCTTCAACTCCTCGCTCAAGGCAAGGACAGCGATCGCAGCAGTCATTTCCGACTGCACGGGTAGCCGCACGTTAAGCACGAGTTGCTTGCATTTTTGTACAGCACCTGCCTCCAAAACTAGTTGCTTGTTCTTGTCCGAGCTTGCCGCGAGGTTGCGAAGAGTGGAGATGGCATGACATTGGATCTCGTCATTGTCAGTAGAGCCAAGCAGGTCTACCAGGGGCCGAAGAAAGCCAGCTTCGATGATTGGGGATTCGTTTGCGGGGTGGATGGAGATGTTTCGTATGCATGCGACGGCGGAGAGGATAAGGGGAAGGTAGGACGACTGCAGAAGGCGGAGGAGAGATGGCAACCCGCGAGCGCGCACAATCTCCAGCTGGTAGCGTTCGTCGGAAGCGAGATTGCGGAGAGCAAGTGCTGCCTGACATTGGACCTTGGGCGAGGAGGACTCCATGAGGTGCACCAATGACCCCACCAACCGACCCTCCGTTTGGGCCAGCTTAGCTCGGTTGCTTGCATCGACGGCAATGTTACTGAGTGCGGTTGTGCAGTAGTATTGAACGTCGACATCAGAAGAGGAGAGCAGTTGGACGAGGACGGGAATAGCGCCAGCGTTGACAAGTTGTTGGCGGTTATCATCTGGCGGCATGTCAGCATATCTCACATAAACGTTGTGGACCGTCTATACCTGAGTGTGTCATGTTGAGGAGCGCGCCGGTTGCATTTCTCTGTACACGCATGTCCTTGGACTTTGCCAGCCGTGTGAGGGGCTGTAGTGCTCCCGAACGAGCTATCTTGGCCTTGTTGTCCTCGTGGGTTGCGAGGTTCGTGATGCACCCGACAGCGTTACATTGTACCTCGACGTTGGGCGAGTTCATTTGCTTGATCAATGGCGCAAGCCCTCCCAGCGCGACAATGGCAACCTTGTTCTCCGCTGTGGGTTGTCAGTAGCGGCTTCTATTTGTTATAGTATGCACATACTGTTTACGGCCAAGTTGCCCAGCGCCGCACTCGCCGCACGCTGCACCTCAATATCCGGATTTTGGAGTAAGAACAGAATAGGCTCTAGAGTGTCGCGGTCGACTTCTCTGACATCTATACCATGCGTTGTTAGGTTCCGTGCAGACATATACGAGCGGGACCTTGTACCTCTCTCTGTGATCTCGGCGAACGTCAAGCTCGCTGACCGCTGCAAATCGATATTGTCTGAGTATACGAGGGTACTTAACGCGCGTAAGGGGTCGCCGGAGAAGAAGTCGGTTTCGCCTCGCTAGAGGAGGTCAGCGTTGGTCGATGCATGGTGGGGATAAATGGGAGCGGTACATTCTCTAGGAAGTTCAAAAGGTCGGCGACGGCTTCCCGCTCGCTATCTGCTAGCACTGGGTCGTAGATGCTATCTCTTGAGCGTCCTATAGAGGATGAAGTTAGTCACGCAGAACAAGAGATGTTGTGGTGGAGCGATTCACCTAACCCGCAGCAGCTTGCGAAGAACTTGCTGAGTCCCATGGCGTCTGGGCGCCGACGGACGGTATCGAGTCTGCAGCTTGTGCAAGAGAGGGCTACAGATGGAGGTAGATATGGTGAAGGGCTGGATGCGAGCCGTGGCGGTGACGGATGAAGAGTCTCGCGGCACGATGGGCTTCGAGCTTGGATGCTTGCATTGGAGGTGGTCCGTGCATGACAGCGTTGAACTTCAAGCCTTTTCCGAAAAGCTCGTTCTTTTCATCACCAGCATTAGCGCGGTTCGTATGCTTCACTCCACAAACGGCACGTCCTTACTCGAGCTCAGCGCTATCAATCAAGCAGGGTAATTTGGATCGCCCGTGTCTTGCGAGATCAAAATGTCCTCGATCAGTCTCTCCATCGAACATGGCTCTCGAGTCCAGTCTTTCCAAGATTAGACAGAACAACACATTTGGTCGCGTTCGACTGTTGGTCTAGATAGCCGAGAATGATACCCCTCTACGTTATGAAAACTAGGTGCCAAGTTGCTGGAAACACAAACCCAATACCATTCTTTCGGTACGACACGCGCTAGATGTATGCTTGAGGTACTATGATGTTTGCTCATTGGCGATGTGACAAAGGACGACCGACTGGTAGGCCAAGTTACCACTGGCCTGGATGTCGACAGATCTTTAGGGCTATGCTGAGACATTGCGTGAAGCAGATGGGCAGCTAGGCGTATAACAACCTCCAGAGGGTACAAAGATTGGCAAAGGACAAAGGCAGCATTACAAACGGGTCTTGAAGGCTGAGGGTGCATGGCACAGGGATGTGTCTCGGGCTCTTCTTACAGTGTGATGTTCCCACAAACTTGTCTTTGGCTCCCAACTATCGTATCATTTCCTGAAAAGTATGGTGCTGTGCAATGCAGTTGTACTCATCTAGAGCGCCTCGACGTTACTGGGGTCGCATGAGCTCAGCGGATGACGCGATACGCTAGCTCCGTCACCTAGAAATGGTTTGCTCGACGATCTAGTTTCTGTTCTTCACCATCTCACATCGGTCCGACCCGTTGTGGCGCTCTTCTGGACGAGTCCACTACCTCAAATGCCTACGAAACTCTCAGGCCCATGGCTCCCCTTTCAGGCTCTCCAAACTGGGGTCTGCGAAGGCATCGAGGCCCACGGCTACCCCTGCCATTCAGTCACAACAATAGTCTGTAGAACACAAGATAATGGACCATTAGTACCAAATGGCGAGTCGAATATTGGACTACCACCAGTCGGGTCCGCAGGCACCTCACCTACGTGGATCTTTTTTTCTCAACCGTGGCCACTTCATCACGCACTACGCAACGTTAAAGGAAATTTGGGCAATAGAGAGAGATCCAAGGGTGAGTTCGGGGTCACGTTGGCGCAGGACCGTTGGTATTGTCTTTCGGTGCGACGATGCCCAACGCGCCGACCAATCCGTCGCGCAGCAAGGTCACATGGAATAAGCAGACTAATATGTTTTGCAGGAACAGGCCGACGCCCGCCACTAGAAAGGCGCCATACGTCATGTTCCCAAACCTCTTCTCCAGCACACGTCCAGTCATTATGCCGCCTGATTACCCTATAGGCGCCCAAGGCCACGCTACACCACCCCGCTGTATTGGTCCCCCACGCTACCGTTCTGCCGGTTGCAAATCCCAAGTCTTCAAAGCCATCTTTTGTCAAACAAAGGCGCCGTTGCTGTCCTTCATCTCTTTTTTATTTATTCTCCGGCCAACGCAACAACTGAGACCCTGCCACGCTCCAATCGATACAGATTCTCGGTAGGCGCTTCCCGAGGTCGTTGCTTCGGGCGTGGCCGGAAGTAGTACACCCGTGGTTCGCTCCGCTCGCTCGCCTCGCTTACCTACCTAATTTACCAAACGACCTGCTTTGCAAACCTTCGCGCGCCGCACCCCCACGACCGCCGACGCCTATTACTCTCGACGCCGTCGCTGTTGGAGGTCTGCATTCACCGTCAGCCGGTTTAATGGCCCCAACTTCATCGAAATCCTCACACACTTTCCAGAAGCTCAAGCTCGATACCTCGGCGCCGCATAAGCCCTTCGCCTCGTCCTTCGCGTCCATACCACGTAAAGAATCCTTAGAGAATGGCCATGCTCAATCGCAACTAACTGCTCAACTTGCTGGGGTAGAGCCGCAGAATATCCCCGACGGTACAACCACAAAGTGCAACCAGAATGGCGGCAATGGGCCCACCGGCTCGTATGACGGCTCCGTCGCAAGTAGCCGGAGCGAAGGGGAGGATATCGAATTACAATTCAAGAGGCGGACAATGTCAATAAGCTTCAACAAAGAAGTTAGTCTCGAGGATGGAAAAAGACTTGGTCTCGAAGTTCCTATTCCGAAACCACCGCGGCAGTCGCATTCGCAACCCTCCGAAAGTGGTAGCTATTCTGATCAGGAATACTTGGAGATGACCTATGGCGCGCGCCGGCATTTTCAGCATCGTGTTGGCGAATCGAGGTATCCGCTTCTGCAGACAACTGTCGACGACCTCGCCAAGGACCCGGAATACAGCGATCAGGTCGCATCGTTGACGTCTGAGACTACCGCATCTCCTCCTTTAGACGAGGCGCAAACCCCGCTGGAGACGCCTTCCGAGTACATGCTCTCTCCACTACCCGCCACCTCGCCTATCGAGTTTCCACTCTTTTCACCGCGGCGCAGTGGGCCCCCCAGAACTAAGAGCTATCGATCTGAGGTAGGCGAGGATGGGGGTCTACGCAGGGTGAGTCGTCGGTCGTCTGGACGCTCTGGCCGCTCTCTGTCGTCCATGTCCCCCGCTGCTTCTTTCCTCGCGCGTTTCAAGGCCTCCGAAGCCCCGATCAAGCCAAGTGAGCCAGATGACGAAGGTCAAGGCATCGGCTATGATAGCGAGTACATTATCGGCAAGCAGATCGGCTACGGTGGGTTCAGCATTGTCAAGGAAGTCACGAGCATGGAGGATGGAAAGCCTGTCGTCAACGCCGTCAAAATCGTACGCAAATTGCAGACGGAAAAGTCGGAGCTTGAAAACGAGCAAATTCAGACGCAATTCGATCATGAGGTGGAAATCTGGCGCTTCTTAAGACATCCGTACATTCTTCCTCTTCTCAGAGTGTACACGACGGATTTTGCTACCTTCTGCATCACCAAGCTAAACAAAGGCGGAACGCTGTTCGACCTTGTTCGCGACACACGCCGTCTGAAGAAGACCGGATTGCCAGAGCATATCGTGAAGCGTTACACGTACCAACTAGCTTCAGCGATGCGGTACCTTCACAACGACGTGCAGGTCGTCCACCGTGACATCAAGCTCGAAAACGTTCTGCTCGACATGACTGTACCGAATGCCGAGCGCGACGGTGGCGACGTTCTTCTCTGCGATTTTGGCATGGCAGACTTCATTATTAGCGACCAACGCGATGGCCCGGAGCCACATTCAATCGGCGTGAATCAGAATATCGGACCTGCAGATACTAGCACGTCTGTCGCAGGCAGTTTACAATATGCGGCCCCCGAGCTTTTCAATGCTGCTAGCCCCCTCTTCTCTCCAGCAGCAGATATCTGGTCATTCGGGGTAGTTCTTTTCGCACTGCTTACCGCCACCTTGCCATTCAATGATGGGCTGGACATCAAGACAACAGAGAAGATACAAAAAGGGGAGTGGAACGAGGAACTTGTTCGCAGCGCAGAGGCTGTCCAGGAGGGCAGTGTAGATGATGTTTTAGCCGTGGTCAGAGGATGTCTCGAGCTGGATGTCTCGAAGCGTTGGAACGTGCACGACATCCTGGAGTGTGCATGGCTGCGCGACTGCGAGCAGCACTACGAGAACGTCTCTCGTGCTTGGCTTGCTTCATAATAAGGTCGAAGTTGGTGATACCGCTTGGTTTGTGCTTCGCTTTGGATGGGTCGGACTCCATCCCATTTCTGGATACCCTGTTTGCATCATTCATCGTTGATTACTTTACTTTTTTCGATCCCGGCACGTTTCGACGTTCAGCATTTTGCGATTTGGTCTTTCCTACTAGTTCTTGTATACCCCGCTTTGGTCATTCCGCTTAGTCCGTTGGTTCTTGCTTTTGTTTGGCGTTCAGGTCATGAGGCTAGGTCGACGTCGATGTCGATGGTGGGGACGGTCTTATGATGCATTGTACTGTAGACGCCGTACTATATTAGTTAATCAGCATTTTCTTGCCTTTGCGCGATAATGCTAGCCGTATTAGCATCACTACTACCTGACGCGCGTGTTATCAGGTTTCTCTAACTAGAACCTCTCACGGTTCACACGTGACGAACTGTCGGTAGCTCGAACAGGTCACTTTTCAAATTGGGACTGGCCCACACTTCCAAGACCCCGCATCCATCGAACATCTTACCCGCATCCACACAAATCCTTCCCTTCTTGTCCTCCCCATATGCCATCCCGGACGTACGTTCGTATATGCGCATGCGTCTCTTGTGCCTCCTTCCGTTCTATATCCCATGTGCATCCCTAACCCTGCCAGTCGGATGGCCCCCTTTTGTCTCCATGCGGTCTCCTCACCGCCAGCACGCTCCGTACAAGGTCATAACATGAGTGAGTGCAAGGCTTATGGAATCTCGATTCAAACAATAGCAGCTCGTGCTTCGTCCTTCTTCAGCACCGCACACGAGGGTCATGAGCGCGTCGTGCAAAGATATCAGCAAACATCGCCCCGTCCACAAGACGATGCAACGTTTCAGCGCGCAACGTGGAGAGCTGTTGACGCGACTTTTGATATTTTGGGCAAAAGGAGATTCAAGTTTCAAAGATCGACAGCCCAGCCAGCGCCTTGTTCCGAATGCTCGACTCATGCACAGCCCAGCCTGCAGCTATAAAGTACGCTTGTTAGGCGTGCCGCTGCGCACGCGCTCGAGCCCCATTAATCTCAGATTTATACTGTCAATGCCAACTCAAGGTATTATCTATGGAGATGTGTCTTGTCTCCGGTTCCCAATTACGACGCATCGACCTGCGTGATATCTTGGTCTTGGAATCCTACGGTCAGGCTCACTCGACATCGGATGCTAGCTTGGTATCAAGTGAAGGTAAGGCTTTGGCGCCCGGGAACTTGGCGCTTATGCCTCCGGGCCTACCGTCGAGCCGTGCCTGTGGCTTGACTGGGATTTAGGAGTATATCCTCTAGGCCGCATGCTGTCCTTTGCCACTTAGAACCGTCATCGATCAAACTGTCATGGCAACAACGCACACAAACTCATTTTTTCAGGTCCTCAAACCCATCACACGTAGACCAATACAAGTGCGAGCACGCGATGAGTCTAATAGAGCTTGGACATTGTGATCTTGGGCGCACGATTTACAGGGGAACGCCGTAGTCGAAGCTAGATGCTCCTCAATCTCGTGGTGGCTTTCCGCCCCCATCATGGCGTAGTGTCCGGGCCTAGCCATAATGAGCACGATCTGACATTTACAAAATGACAACTCCTCGATCTGCATATAGTCTCCCAGAGTCGTGGGTCAGCACCCGTTCGCAGCCACCCTCACGCCAATATCTCCATCGCCAACGATGCGTTTTCCATTCTTGGTTGCGCTGAGCGCCCTTATTGCAACGTCTGCTGCGCAGTCGGGCTCTACATTCACTCCAGCGCGCCCACCATCGTTGCCCCTTGCTGTCAAAAACCCTTACCTCAACATCTGGCTTCCTGCCGGTAGCAGTGGAGGTAATGGAGGATATCTGCCCGGGCAATGGCCGTCTTTCTACACGTAGGAAGCCTCTGACGGAAGAGGCCGATAGATTTAGGCTGACATCAACAGGGGGCAATGGCTAGGATGGACTGGTCTAGTTCGTGTGGATGGCAAGACACTCGTCTGGATGGGAGCACCGAAGGGCCTTCCGACCGCCAACCAAACTTCGTTTGAATACACTTCGACCAGGAGCATCTTCACAATCGCAGCGGACGGCAAGGTTCAAGTAAAGGTTACCTTCCTGTCGCCGCTCACTCCAAATGACTTGAAGCGCCAATCGTTGATCTTCTCGTATATGAATGTTGAAGTCTCGTCTTTGGATGGCTCAGACCACGATGTTCAAGTCTATACCGACATTAGTGCCGGTATGTCCCTATGCTCGCTTGTGTCGAGATGAATTTTTTAGCTAAAACTAGCATAGAGTGGGCGTCTGGCGATGTCGCAGCCAAGGTAGAATGGGCCTTTGGCACCAGTCTTGATGGCATCTACTACCACAAAGTCTGGAAGCAGAAACAACAAGCCTTCACCGAATTCAATGACCGAGCACAATGGGGCAACATTGTTAGTGCATCCCATATACTTGGCTCCTAGCACTCTACTAATCAGGTCAGTACTACGCTACCGACGCAGTTGATGGCCTTACATACAAGTCTGGAATGGACGGTGACGTCCGTGGGGCTTTCAACAAAACCGGGAAGCTTGACAACGCCAAAGATGCCTCGTTCCGCGCCATCAACGATAAATGGCCTGTCTTTGGCTATGCAATGGATCTCGGCTCTGTGGGCACCAAGGCGAAATCAAATCTGTTCACGATCGGTCTGTGTCAAGACGATGCAGCTCAGTTCCTCGGTGCTAATGGCTTGACGACACTACCTTCACTTTGGAATAGCTACTTCAACGACGACGTTGCAGCCCTGTCCTTCTTCCATAAAGACTACTCCGGATATGGTAAGCTCTCGACTGAGCTGGACGACAAAATCTCTAAAGATTCCAAGACGGTTGCAGGTGATGACTACGCCATCCTCACGACCCTAGCTGCGCGCCAAGCCTTTGGAGCGACGCAACTAGTCGGTACTGGAGACAAGCATTACCTCTTCTTTAAGGAGATTTCTTCAAACGGTAACACTCAAACCATCGATGTCATCTATCCAGCCTCGCCAATCTTCTTTTACACCAACCCCGAGTTGATCAAATTGCTCCTGGATCCCCACTTTGAGAACCAAGAAAGCGGACATTATCCAAACAAATATGCGAGCCACGACCTTGGGACGCACTATCCCAACGCGACTGGCCATACAGATGGGAAAGATGAGGCGATGCCCCTAGAAGAGTGTGGTAACCACATGGTCATGGTTCTCTCTTACGTCCAGCGCTCCGGTAACACGGATTACATCAAGGATCACTATTCCATCCTCAAGCAATGGGCCGAATACCTTGTGCAGGATAGTCTCTTGCCGGCTGAGCAATTGTCGACTGATGACTTTGCCGGGCATCTCGTCAACCAAACGAATCTTGCATTGAAGGGCATCATTGGTATCGAAGCCATGTCGCAAATGTCCAAGATCATTGGCGAAACCGCCGACGCAGACAACTACACGACCATCGCCCACGACTACATCACTAAGTGGGAAGCACTAGGCATCAACAAGGGGGCGGATCCGCAACATTCCGTTCTCACCTACAACAACGACAGCACACACGGGCTCCTGTACAACCTTTACAACGACAGGCTTCTTGACCTAAAGCTCGTTTCACAGGAAGTCTACGACATTCAGTCCAACTTCTACCCCACTATCAAACAGAACTACGGCGTCCCGCTCGATACGCGAAACGGGTACACCAAGGCTGACTGGGAAATCTTCTCTGCTGCAGTAGCGAGCATTGAAACGCGCGACATGTTCATCTCCAGCCTTGCGAAATGGGTCAATGAGACTCCGACAAGCAAGCCCTTTACCGATTTGTACAAGACGGATGACGGTGCTTTTCCGCCTAACATTGAGTTCAAAGCTAGGCCGGTTGTGGGCGGCATGTTCGCGCTTTTACTTCTGGATCAGGAAGGATATACTGCGCCACCAAAGTTATTGTGAGTTTCCAAGATCTTATTTCGGGCGATGGCATTTTTCAAAGTCTCTTCGTTTTTTTTGGTTTTAGACATTTGCAGGGATCCCATATTTTTATGACTTTTTGCTTACTTCTGGGAAGGAACAATGGGACAAAGTATCACAAGGAGAATGGTACGGATAATGTTCATGGAAGGACTGGAGGAGACAAGAAGAGCACAGGAACCCGATTGGGGAGCGGATGGTCAGCCACAGCGTTCTTTGCTGCGTTTGCTCTGCTGCTGTTATGATGACTTCCATTCTTGTTATTAAGCCCTTTTGCTGTAGATATTCTTAACTTGAACCTATCACTTTATTGTCTTCAACAGTTCCGCAGTCCCGTAGTCACCACCTACTTCTTTTTTCCCTTTGCCTGCTCCTTCTTAGCTTCTTCCGCACCGTTTTTAGCCTTCTTTTGCACATCCTCATCCTCATTGAGGTCCTCCAGCGCTTTGTCTGCATCGACATTGCCCTCATACTCCACATCCGCAACCCACTGCTTAACGATGAACAGTTTCCACAGCAGCCCACCAGCAATACCGAAGACGATTATACTGGTAATCACACTCTTGATGATACCCCAGACTGTGATACTAGCGAAATGCCTCAGCCATGGTGTAATAATTTCTTTTCTCTCAGCCTATGCCCTGTTAGCACAATCTCACACCCATCTTCACTGCCGAATCTCCAAATTCTGCCCCCATTCACGTATCCGGCTACACCATCTCCGTGCACCGAGAAACGTACCTCCAGGTCAGGGTTTACACAATAACACAGTACTACCAGCACGGCCAGTATCATTCCCAAGAAGAACACAGTCAGGACTTGTATAACGGCGAGCAAGATGGAGATATCGCGTGTTGTGCGCAGGACTTTGAAGCCCGCGGCGACGAGAGGGGTGACCTGTTCGAACGCGGCATTGATCTGGCGAGAGTAGGGAATACCCATCTTGACTCACTCCCCTCGGGTGACTAGTCGCCTAGAGCAGAACGACCGGTGATGATGAGGTGAGCGAGTACACAAGAGACTGCGTTTAGTATTTGAGAGGCCAACGGATTAATAAACATTAAAAATGAGGTGTAAGAATATGCAGATTCAAAGCGGGGCAACGGTGATGGCTAGTGCATCACGCACGATATATAGGCACGTTTGAGATCTGACATGGGGTTGGAGATGCGGGCGGGATAGCCACTGACGTCATACATGAGGACCGCTCACCCCATTTACGGTGGTGTACTCATAGTCATAAGCTGTCTTGTAATTTTTCCGCGTATAGACTATTTGCGTTCACCCCCCAAAACCTTCAAGAAATGCAGTCTTCTCAGCAAACCATTTCCTAACCCTCTCTTCATTGAGGTGGTGGAAAAGAAGCCAGAGAAAATCTGATGATGATGAGTATGCCAGGAGATTCAGCTCACACGTATATATTGGAAGCTAGTGATGCAAATGGGAGTTTTTCTGTTTTAAAGCAGAAAACTAACCACTTAATCTAAAAATGAAGTCAATTTCGGCAATCAATTCTCGTACTCTACATCTGTAGAATAATCGTAGGTAACACCGTGAGCTAGAACAGGCGATATCCGTACATGCAACAAAATGCTTGTGAATAGAGTTGTTCGACGCTCAAAACTGTCCAGGTGGGATAACCGGTTGAGAAAATGGGTATCCCTATACATACAAGAAAAACCCAGATAGTCCTAGCCAAGACAAACGCCAGTGGCCCATTAAAGCGAGCCATCAAATCCTCAATTTGTGCGCTTCCATTTTGATCGTCATATGCAAAGTATACGATATCCGACCACCCTTATAGAAACGCAGCAGCCGCAACAGCCGCCATAGCCCCAAACTTGGCATCTACCCAAGCCCGTGCCGTCGGTGCAGCGCCCGCTGTCGAACTTGCTGTCCTCGAAGCGCTAGCGTCAACGATACTCCGCACAATACTGAACTGATCCGAGACCTGCTGTTCTTTGAACGACCGCGCGCCGCTCGGCAGCGCCGTATACCAGTCTGGTCGCGAGAAGAAGGTCGTCGTGCCGGACTCGGTTACGACAGCTGGGATGCTGTAGTTTGATGCGGTGCTGGCGAAGGCGGCGATTTCGGAAGCAGCGGATGACTGGGAAGACTTGTAGGACGGGCCCAGCGAGCTTTGGAAGCGGCCGTAGGCTATTTGCGCGTTGAGGAAGACAAACGTTGTCCAGCTGGAGGCCTGTGGTGCGGTTAGTGGGTGTCATGGAGAAGAAGGGAGAGGAGCAAGTATACTTCTGACGGGTTGGCAAACGAAGGAATCGCAGTCGTTGGAATGGGCGGCTCAGTATACACGAAGAAGTCGGCTTGTGCGACGCGCAGTCCTGCTGCTGCAGCGAGGAAAAGAAGGCTTGTCTTTCCAAACATTTTGAGTGAGACTGGTGCTCTTCAATGCGGTGGCGAGGGTGATGTGTATGGTGGTGTATAAGAAGTGGGAGAAACGAGTGTTGCGCAGTGCAATTGCGAGAGAGATGAGCAGCAGACGTCAAACCTCGACGGCATGATCCAAGCACTCCTTCCGTATTCTGGGGTCTTGGTGATCCACATTTTTGCTCGTCGAGTCGTAACACGACTGCCGCATTGAGACAGAGGAGGCTATGCAATCTGACGCCCGTGCACGCTAGCAGTCGGACGTTGCTCCGTTCTTAGCGTTGTTCCAAGAGTACGTTTTTATTCACCAGACAATGCCTCAAAGACCAAAACCTGGGGTGTGTGTCTTAATTCTTCTAGCGAACTAACTATTTTTACTCGGGTTCTATGGCCATGGTTGACCGTCGGCGCTCCGCTCTTGACGTACCTCCATAGACTAAGATAGCTTCACAGTTAGTCCCTAGTCTGTGCTTCTGAACCATTTTCATCACTATGTCTAACCTGAACTCGAACAATGATAGAGTAAAGGAGTAGCCCGCATTTTCGACATCTGATCTAGACGCTTGACAAATAGGCATGCAGATGCCTGCCCATTTGACGCTTCTTCGCAAAGTTCTCAGGCACAAATTTGGACTGTGAGCTGGGGTGGCTCTTGAATAAAAATGAATGAGATTTTATTTACAGGTGTTTGCGTGTCTAATAAAGTCTAATAGAGTCTAGAAATCAAGATAACTCCCACACCAATCGAGAAACCCATAACTGTTCGCAATCTATTCTACTCAATTTTCACCCAAGTTTCCCACTGTTCCCTCCGGCTCAAGCCATCACTGAAAACTGCCCCTACTTTCCTCCACCTCTCACACCTCAGACGACTCATCTTCACTCTCGTCCTCTTCGTTTGCAGATCTAACCACTGCCTGGATCACCACGCGGAACCCCCGACGATCGGAATCCCAACGGATAAAGTCCAGCCGCCACTTATCCTCGTCATTCTCCATCTTGAAGCTGTACAGACTGACGGTGTCGTGAGCGTCAACCCAGTCTTCGAGTTCGCCTAGATACCAAATCAGTCAACCAAACCAAGCAATAAGCAAGTCGTAAAGTATAGTTAGTATCAGAGGTGACCGTAGTACTTACCAACGATCAATGTAGTCTCACACGAAGAGAGCATGGGGAAGTGATGCTGAAGTTTGGCGTACACGTGGCTGAAGATGAGAGGGAAGGCAATGCGACGGAGAGAGTCTGACACGCGGCGTAGACGGCTCATAGTGCTGTTGAATGTTTGCTATTGGGATAGGAATGTGAACTGATGTTGATGGATATCACTCCTTCTATCACATTATAGCTTAAGTATACCACTATGAAGCACAACTAAGACAGGGTTTCAGTGTAAGAAAGACTGTTTCGCCCCACGCCGAGACCACAAAAGAATTTCAAGGGGTACAAGACATCCTTCTCGTGGCTTGCCCACGTTCTGGAGTCTTAGCAGTGAGTCCCCCTCTCAATTGGCCTATCGTCCGTTCGGAGTAAGCGAACTATGGCAATTGTTCATTGGCTTTTGACGTACCCAATCAGATGCCACGTGTAGGAACGGACGCACAGGCCATATACGTAGCACATTTGTGAATCAATATGACCATGAACATGACTGTTCCAAATTCTGTACCTGATGTACCTGATACCCAAAACACTAAGATGTCTCAGACAGAGAGGATGACGGAGTTTTGGATCTGAAGTATACGTTCTTGAAACAGGTACAGTAGGGTATTGTACAAGCGCAAAGATGGTTGCGTTGAAAGCTCATTACATGTCACACTCGCATTACGTCTCAGTAGTCTCGGTCTGGATGACCTTCACCGGCTTCTCATCATACGCAGCCGCTTCCGCTTCCTCCAACCCAAGGCTCTGTGCAATGTTGAACAGCCTATTCTTCTCTTCTTGAGCCGTGGTATCGCCAAACACCATATCCATCTCCTCAAGGCTCTTCCCCTTGGTCTCTGGGATCAAGAACCACGTGAAGACAAACGCGATCAGTGCAAACGCCGCGAAGAAAAGATAGGTACCATAGCCAATTTTCTCTAGCATGTCCGGGGTTACTAGTCCGATAATGAAGTTGCACATCCATGTACTAGAGGTAGTGAGCGACATGGCCTTGGAGCGGTTACCGAGATTGTAGATTTCCGAGGGCAGGACCCATCCGATAGGTGCCCAGGAATAGCTGAAGTTGACGTCGTAGATGTAGATGAATGCTATTCCCGCCCACCCGGCTGATGGGTGATCTTTTAGTGTGGAGCCGTACTTGCCGATGATCCCACCCACAATCACGAGAGAGATGAAGGTACCTGCTGCGCCGCATAACAGGAGCGGACGACGTCCAACCTTGTCAATTAAGAACAGGGCTGGTAACGTCGAGAGGGTATTGACAATACCATATACACCGGTCGCAAGCAGTCCAGTCGTCTTGCCAGAGAGACCAAGTTGTCCGAAGATCGTGGGCGCGTAGTAAATGATTGCATTACATCCGATGAACTGCTGAAAGAACATAACGGAGCATCCAATGGCCGTGCGCCTGAAGGACGGCCAGGTGGAGAAAAGGGTCGTGTAGCCGGCCAGATAGAGCGAGACACCAGTCTTGCCAGGGAACTTCTCGCGAGCGTATTGTTCTTCAAAAATGACCTCAGCCTTGATAGATAGGTACTCCTTCTGTAGAGCCTCGTTTGCGGGGTCAACGCGGCGGATACGGGCAAGCGCGTTAATGCCAGCTTCCTCGTTGTCGCGCATACAATAATAGCGAGGAGATTCCGGAAAGAACATCATACCGATGCCGAGGACGAGGCCGGGAACGATCTGCAAGGCGAATGGAACACGCCACGCTGCATCGCTCTGACCAGTACAGCCGTTGGGTCCGACATCATTGCGCGGATCAAAAGTTCGCTTGGAAGCGGTTCCACCAGTGTACGGGATCTCTGGCGCGCAGCGGGGGCCGCCAATGTACTGAGTGCCGAACTCAAGCCAGTAACTGACAAGGATACCAAGAGTAATGGAGAGCTGCTGAAGAACAACAAGAGTCCCTCTAATGCCAGCAGTGGACACTTCGCTCATGTACATGGGGACAATCATGGTCAGCATACCGACAGCAAAGCCTGCAATACCTCGTCCTGGTCAAGAGTCAATCATCCGCATCATATGTAGACTTGGAAACATACCTGCAAACACGATGGGGATATTGGTTGCACCAGCCTGAAGCGCAGATCCGAATGTGAAGATGACAACAGCGATCATGATAGACCCTTTGCGACCGAATCGATCGGCTACAGGGCCGTTCACGAGTGACCCAGCCCACGCGGCAATCAACAAAGTTGCAACAAACCAGCCTTTGAAGCCACTGTCGAGGAAAATCCTCGGAAATTTCGCCGCGAAAGACTCCATTGTGATGACTCCCGACACAACACCCTGGTCGTAACCGAAGAGGAAGCCACCAAGGGAGGCGAACTGATGACTGTCAGTGGGGTAGATGTAATAGCATGTACCTTGGGACTCACAGCTGACAGGCCCAGGAGATATGGGTTCTGACGCAACTCTTTGTATACACCCTTCTTCGCACCAGCCCCAAGGCCAGCGGTCTCGGTGTTGTCCATAGACATAATGTAAGGGAAGTTGCTCGTAACTCAACTTTGATCCCAATGAGCTGGATCGAGGAGAAGATGGGGTACATAAAAAGGCGGAGAGGTCTTTGCTTTAAGTACCATTCTGACGATGTGCATCGACTATCACGAGTCGACGCGAGTCAGGAAAGTTCGGAGCACTGTCGTCCGAGTTGACAATGAAGCCAAGCTTCTGTCGTGATGTGGATCGTTGCAAGTCTGCCCCGCAGGGCAATTTTACCGTTACCCCATTCCTCGTCTCGCACCCCGGAATCAGCTATCAACGTGACTTGTAGCCGGACAGCTGTCGTCCGAACCTAACAAAACTGTTCACTATGATGGGCCGTCTCGTGTTTGGCGCACGTTCTGTGCTAATACGTTGCCTTCTAAGAACCAGCTGATTGTCACACATCTTCGCAATTCCTTCTTGTACTTTTACATTAATTCTGAGCATGGCGAAAGATTTCAAGGTGGATACCCTTCCTGAGACGATACTCGATTTGGTTAGACGAGTCGAAAAGCTTCTGTCCCGCCAAGCGACCAACCCGCATCAGCGAATCCTCATCGCACTTGCGGGTGTGCCAGGCTCTGGGAAATCAACGGTATCTCAGGCACTCCTGACTGAGCTTGCGTTGCGTGAGGTTCGCGATGTCGCAGTCGTACCTATGGTAGGTCTTGAACCATACCCAGCGCACTAGTCTCCTAACAAGGTCAGGATGGCTTCCATTACACCAAAGAAGTCTTGTCGAAGTTCCTGGATCCTGATCTAGCTTTTCGAAGACGTGGTGCTCCATTTACCTTTGACGCCGATGCTTTCGTAGACCTTGTGAGAGCGCTGAAAACGACACCTGTGACGACGAACCATGAACCGGAGCTCTTCATACTAGCGCCAAGTTTCGACCACGCAATCAAAGACCCTGTTCAAGACGCGATCACTGTCTCCTCTCGTACTCGCCTGGTCATCGTCGAAGGCAACTACACGCTCCTTAGACAGAGCCCTTGGAACCAGGTTGCCGACGCCTACGATGAAAGGTACGTCGCGGAATCGCTGTAATTGTGAAGAACTGGACTGATTCGTTCAGGTGGTTCGTCGATGCTCCCGTGAAATTAGTGAAAGACCGCCTGGCTCAACGCCATCTTGCAGCTGGTATTGAAACGTCAGCGCTAGCCGCTGCTCAAAGAGCAGAAGAAAATGATATTCCAAATGGGGAGCTAATACGATCGCTGCTCATCAGGCCCGACGTCGTCATCGAAAACTGATTATCGCTGGTGCGGCTTGGGAGAGCGAGATTTTGGGGGCTATTGTTCAGAAGTTGGAAGAAGTCAGATCCCAGTCAAACGAGTTGAATAGCTCATTTGATTCCACGGACCAGGGGAAAGTACTCAAGGCGTTTTTGTCCAAGTTGAGGTCCTGAAACAGAGTAGGGTCCATATTGTCGTTTGGCACGACTTGGTCGAGAATCGCGACACAGCGTGCTGATAACGAGTCTTCGACGAGATGCTCGCGGAACGTGTTCCTAGCCAATATAACATCTTCGTACCAACTCTGGACTTCATCTGCATGTGGAAAACTAATGATGCAGAGTGTTATCACCAATGCTGCGTGGAAAAGGAAGTATCTGAAAATCAGGTTAGCTGTAAGTCTGCAAAGCCATCTGGGATACTTACGTGGCGTACCAGCCCTCCAGTCTGGTGAGACCTTGCATAGAGTACTGGTGTATCGAAATGACAGTCGAGTGAGCGGCTTCGAGGCAAATAACTTTGCAATCTTCTTGACTTGCCTGGGTGGCTTGATCTGGTATTTGTCCCCGTTCGGAAATGGCGCGACGCAGCAGGATGTGGCGAAAGACGATAATCTTTAGGTTCCAAAATCTCCACCATATGCGGGATCGCGCAAACAGATACCACCTCAACTGGCAGGAGGGTTGTGGCAGGGGCTGCAAATATAGAGGGAGTGTGTTAGTCCAAGCATCCATGGAAGCATTGAGACCTAGTGCCGCTTCTGCAGATAGCCCAGGCTCGGCCAACAGCCGATTTGAGATATGGTTGGTACACATATGGAACTGGCTTTGAGCTTTCAGAGAGGAGTAGAGGGTCGGTTCGCCCGATTCAGGTGGAAGCTCGACAGTATTGGGTGTAAGTGACTATCACGGGTTAGCTTGTACAAATATGCGGCCACATTCAGCCTATTTACCTCATCGTCAACATTGAGCACCAAGTGTACGTTCATGGAGTCCTGATCGGGCAACATGATCGCTCGGCCAAAGGTCGTTGAAGCCCCACTGTCGAATATGTATAGGCCCCACCAAACTCGTCGTCTCATTTCGCGTTCCAACAGGCTAATGTTCCAGTGTGGCAGCTCTCTATGAAGAGCCAGGCTGAGAGCAGTACGGACTGCCAGGCCTAGGAGGTTCCACCCAGTATTTGGGCTATTACGTTTCTGGCTGAGGTTGCTCAACAGTACAAGAGCTTGAACGGAAGTCAGATTCGCTGCCTCAAAGACTGACTCATGTTGCCCTAATGTCAGAGCCCGACGATAGAGATAGTCTTCCAAGCCTACTTGATCGTTATTCAGGCTCCATGCCCCGAGTGCTAAAATGGCGTGGTAGAGCATGTCCCATGATCTTTGGGGTGGCCGTGGAAGAATCTCATGATACTGAGCACGGAAAGTAGCTTCGTGCACAAATGGGTAGCAAACATGGTAGTCGTGGAAATAGGCATCAATGAGCGTTGACGAGATCTGGTTCGTGAGTGCGGCATGAGATATTTGTGACGACGCTAAGACACCTCCAAAAGAAATGGGAGGCTCCGCAGTCCGTACTTGGGCGTGAGCCATGGACTGATGCAGAAAGCCAGCCCAGTCGAGTAGGCATCGAAGAAACACAACACCGGACGTTGAGCCTGAACTTTGTCAACCATGTATCTAATCATAGGGAATGAGGGTTTTACCGAGATACCCTACCCCTGTAGGCTCGACCGAAAGCGCGGCCATGCCGTCGGTCAGAACATCCACGGCAACATTCTCCTCTTGCCAGTTGAATCCATCGGCACTGTTTGGCACTGCCTCAGGAAGGACGGGATCATTTGCGGTGGAGCTGGAACTTTCCTGTGGACTTGAAACCGCGGGCATTGGAGAGTTGACAGTTGATGATGCGGCCCTGGCCAAATCAGGGGACCGTAGTACATCATTCACATCGACACCAGGGAGAAGCTGAGAGACTAGAGACTCCAGACCGTGTAGTCTTTTCTCAACACTCGTAAGGTATCTGCTGAAGGCTTAGCAGGTTGTACAGGAGTCGAATCATACTATGAGTGTCGCTTACGCTCTGGTAAGGGGTGATCTGACTATTTTACCGCTATAGTGGCATGCTGCCCCACTATTGGCACATGAAGCGCATATTGGGCTCTCTTTCGAACACTGTACGCGATTAGATACCTAAGGAGTGCGACATCTGCAGCTAGAGAAGGAACCAACCTTCAACTTCTTGTGGCGACATCTATCGCACTATCACAAGTCAGCCGCACATCAACACAGGGAAGGTAATCGAGGTGCATACAGAGAGCGCGTCTCTTGACTTTCTGTGCTCCATCCATAGAAAGAGTTCAGTGTTGTGGAGGTGGAGCCACCGAGGTAGAGTACCTGATCCTTGAATGTGGAGTGCAGGGTCCGAGAATGTGCCGATCTCGGCCCGAAACTCATCACCGTCAGAGCTATGAATAGCAGTATGGTTCCCTACTCCGCCTTTATGCATGGCCTGTCTGACCTCAGTAAGAACATCACCTCTTACGCATCAAGTGCTTAGAGTTTTCCTATATACTGGGCGTGCTCATAGCTCCTTGGCTGGGTAGTTTAACACGTTTGTGACATTCACTGAAGCCGGAAACTGTGTGTGCACCTAACCGACGGGTAAGTTATATAAAGTACAGAAAAGAACCAGATTATACTGGATTGTGACTTAGGAGGCTTGTCTAAAAGCCGATCCTAGCCTCCAGGGCTGTGATCTACCCCGCACCCCCGCAAAGCTAAACCGATGAATGGGATTATTGTATATCTGCGCTTACGTCGATCAAGTCTTACCTACTCATAGACCCACCTCTAATTCCTTAATCAAAAAATGTCTTCAAGTCAAGAGATCAACAACGCACGTTTCAACGAGGAAGCGTTGATATGGGATGCGAACAAGAAACATGTAGATGTTGTCGAGACGGCGTTCGAGGCCCTCCAGCGCTATGTCCCTGCACTCAAAGATGGAACCAGTAAAAGTACGTTGATTATATAGAGACTTCAGCGATATAATCGCTAAATGCCATAGAATATGATGTCCTAGAGCTCGGCTGCGGAACAGGCCTCCTCTCTTTCAAACTGGCACCACACGTGCGCTCCATAGTAGGCATCGACACAGCAGACGGCATGATCAATGCGTTCAACGCCAAACTAGCATCTCTTCCCGATCCCTCGAAGCCAAATCTCTGCGCTATCAATCATCTCCTGACCTCTGCCGACTCACCAGCACTGCAAGGCGCAGCCGCGGCCCTAGCGACACAGCGCGGCGAGACATCATCGCCACCATACCGTTTCGACCTCATTGTCTCCCATCTGACATTACATCACATCCCCTCACTACCAGAACTCTTCGCAACATTACAGGATTGTTTGAAGCATGGCGGTACGATCGCATTGAGCGACTTTGAGGATTTTGGGCCAGAGGCAAAGCGATTCCATCCTCTGAAGAAGAGGCCAGGTGTGGAAAGACATGGTATCCAGAAAGAGAATATCGAGGAGCTATTGCTGGGAACGGGGTTCAATGAGGTACGGGTCGAGAGGTTGTGTGCGATTACAAAATGGGCAGAGGCGGAGGATGGGAAAGTGGCGGAGGATTTGGAGTTTCCGATGTTAATGTGTGTCGGGGTGAAGAGTTGAGCTAGACGCTGGGGCTCTAAGTAGCCTCAGAGGTGTGGCGCGATCACAGGTCCTTCAGCAGGTCGTTGACTGCCTTGGCAGCGAAGCGTTTCCGCTCTGCTTCTTCCATACCTTCGCCCATTTCTGTGGATATCAGTATCTTCCCGTGTTTCTCTTCCTCTGTACAATTATCGCAGACGTACCTTTGATAGCAACCATTTTCCGCATCATGATCTCTAATTCCTCCACCTCCAAATCCTCGCCCTCTTTCCCCTCAGCGTCCTCTCCATGCAACGCACCCTTCATCCCAAACAACTCCATATTCATTTCCGCCTCTTCTGCTGCAAAGCTCCCCTCAAACCCCTCATCATCCTCGCCAAAGTCCAAGTCGGCACCACTCTCCCAGTCACAAGCCTCCAGCGCTTCTCTGACTCTCTGTACTCCGATCGCCTCACCAAACTCATTCTTGCCCTTGGCCTCAAAGTCGACGTACTCGAATCCATAATCCATGCATGTGTCATCCCACTCTTCCACTGTCTTCTCGAGGTACGGTGTTATGGACTGCGGCATTGCAACCGCAACGCACACCATGTCGCCACCAAAGCCGCACGCACGTTCTATTGCATCGGCAACCGCCCGCATGGTCTCTTTTATCGTATCCACATCCTTTTGTTCAACAGGCTTCTTGAAACAGTATATCCAGGCCCCGAGTACGGTGACGACTTCGCGAGCTTCAGGTTTGGTGAACTCGGTGCGCCATTCGGTGATGTTGGAGATCTCGTCGACCCAGATTGGGAGCGTGGCAGTGTAGTATTTTGTTTCGAGGAGCCAGTCGTGCGTGAGGCCGGCGGTTGTATCTGATGTTGGTTCTGGAGCGGAACCCGTGAGCTCTAGTGGGGTCAATTAGCTGGGAAATAGAAAAGACTGTGCTTAATAGACACCTTTGAGTAAGTGTAGGACACTTGAGTCCGGCGCTCCTACAGCAAGAATGCGCCGTGGGTTCTTGATCTCCATCGAGGGTTGGGGTGTTGTGGTGTGTGGAGTGTCAAGTTGCGGAGTTCTCGGAGGTGAGGCCTTGGCCTTTCATTGTGGGGTAGCGATGGCTACCAGGTAGAATTCGAACATTTGAAACCCCCACTCGGTCCCTACGACTCTACATCTGCGCAATAGTTGAATGAAATCCATGCTGTTCACGTTGGTCCTTTCGAGGGTTAACTACTCGATGATGCGCTTTACACAGTTTTAGGCCAAATAAATCTCCATTGTCATATTCCAGGTATCATCAATTTGGAGTCGTGCTATCCAATCTTCAGCGCGTTTCCATTTAGGCGGATCAGACTTCGTACCTGTCCGTGACTCCTTTGCCAATGCTCAAGCGCACGGCGCATAGCGACCGAGTGCACATAGCCCCAAAACGCTTCATTTTGTCATCCATTGCAGCCTCTATTGTATCTCAACGTCCTCCGCCTCTGGTACTAGCCCTTGCCCTAATAACCGTTGCTCTGCCACGCGCAAGACCGACACCACGACCCCGGGTACCTCTCGATCGGAACATGGGTGCGTTCCTGTGTGTTGTTAGCAGCTTGTCGTTTTGCTAGCGGAATATGGTCGTACCTCAACATGTCTGGAACGATGAAATACCGCACATGGCTTCCCCTGATGTAGACCTGTTCAAGATGGGAAACACGGCCGTCACGCGCCGTTACGGTGATATCCTTCAGCTGTACATTCATGTTATCCTCCGCTAAAGAAATGTCAGTACACAGTTCGGCGGGGGTATTCGGGACAAGGAGGCGCACCTTCGATTAGCTTGCCGCGATACACCTCGCCAGATGTGATCTCGAGCGTGACAATATGGCCCTGTGCAATGTGAGCGATAGTTTGGGGAGCTGCACAGGCGGGGGACGTACGGCGGCCTCATTGAGAAGCTTGATGGGGATACCGATCGTGCTCGTCATCTTGACTATGTATTTCGTAGGGCTCTATGAAGAAAAGCAAGGTCCGGCTTGGTATGCGCGTCGTCGTAGATGCGGGAGTGGTGTTCTAGCGGTAGGTTGCGAGGTTCGGTAATAAACCTGATCGCGGTTGTCGTAGGAGGTCGTCGCGTAACAGCTAGTGCAGACCACGTAGTATTATGGTTCGAGAGATCTATGGAGGTGGAGCGCGCCCTGTAGTGATTGTCCTTGGTGCGGGGCGGGAGCTTGTTCGAATATCGACGTCCAACTCCACGAAAGGCGAAGTTCTTCGGCTTGGAGCTTTGACCACTTTCCTAGTCTGCACTCCTTAGTCAGCTCTACCCTTCCTATCGACATCAATCTTACACAAGCTTCTTTATCTTGCGATGAATATCTCAGGGACGCTAAACGTGTTCCGATTGTTGAGAGATCCGACTCTCTGTCTCCCGCAGCACACGGTGTCCACTTTCAACCACCTGCCAATCCCGCTATCAAAAGCGTTCAAGCGAGATGGGAAATATGGAGAGAAAGAGGTGGACATCCAGGCGGTAGTGCTGGACAAGGACAACTGTTTTGCTGTACCGCATACGAACGAGGTACACAAATCGCTCCAAGTAGGGTCTCAACTTCTCAGAATATGTAGAATTAGACTAAAAACTGTTATAGGATCACTTTCAGCGTCTCCGACATGCATATCCCGGCAGTAAGCTACTCATAGTGTCAAACACGGCGGGTACGGACTCGGACAAAAACCAGAATGAGGCAGCTCTTCTTGAAGCCAACACTGGCATCAAGGTATTGCGTCACTCGACCAAAAAGCCCGGCTGCCAAGCCGAAGTCATGGCTTACTTCAAGGCGCACCCCGAGTCCGGGGTATCGAGGCCAGATCAGATCGCTGTCGTTGGCGATAGACTGTCTACGGACATCATGATGGCAAATATGATGGGCAGTTATGGAATCTGGGTCAGAGATGGGGTGATTGGACGCGGATTCGTAAGTTGTTCACGATTATTTGCTGGGTTTCACGTGACTGTCAAAGTTAGGCTCTCGCTAATCATATCGCAGTTTGCGAGAATGGAGGATCGGTTACAGGGTTTCCTTTTCAGAAGGGGATATAATGCGCCTGACCCGACGAGCCAAAACCAGTTCGAGTAACTGGTGAAGTGTGTAACAGGATCTTTTCCGACATTTGAATTCTTGGGGTCTAGGATCTACGTGTAACACTATTCAGTCGACATGAATTATGCACAAGCAGCACAATGAGATGCTCAGCTTGCCAAGTCTACAGTGCACAGTGAGCGGGGCACAATCTACACGACATGAACAGACCAGGTATTTTCTTTTCGTTTCTTCACCGAGTAGAAGGCCTGCTCGTACTCTACGAATATGGCACTCGGATATTCGGCGCCGCAGATGGAGCGGATGAAGCGGATGGGCAACGTAGTTGGGTGGCACGTGGGTGGGTGGCTGAGCAAATTCGTGGCTCTGCCCATGGTGGCGTCAGCTAATCGCGACTGCTGCCATCCATGTATGATATTAATGAGTACACATATACAAACTTCCACGACACGTTATTGCATACACCAAGTATCTGTATTCAATATCTGTATTCTATCATGCTGCCTGATACGTACCCCGCTCGTTCGAGCCATGACCCTGTTGTGGACGTGGCGCATTATTATCCGGTTTGCGACAGCTGAGCCTCGTTTCCCGATAATTGCGACCAGGACACGAAGCTGGAGGTAACGGCAGAGAGACGCGTCAGCCAATAACGACATGAGGAGTCCACCAGGCGGTGCAGGTGCCACTCTCTCTCTCCACTCGGGGGCTGAGCTTGGTGCTGTCATCTTCAGCTTGCTCATTCACCGCGAGCAAAGTGTCCATCGGCTATTTGACTTGCTGCTCCCTCTTCTTTTCTTCTACAATTCAGGAATCAGCGCTGTCCAGCTTGCACATTCCTTCCACTACTCCAGAACCTCGCCATACAAACTCGAAAGATGGGTGTACGTTGTT
Organism: Cucurbitaria berberidis CBS 394.84; assembly: GCF_010015615.1. NCBI lineage: Eukaryota > Fungi > Ascomycota > Dothideomycetes > Pleosporales > Cucurbitariaceae > Cucurbitaria > Cucurbitaria berberidis. The sequence goes on from NW_024468936.1 coordinate 313,639, forward strand.
CACCAGCCTTCCTTGGCTGCCCCTCCATGCCCCGCGTACGCGTCATCGTTGGGCTGACATGTTTACCTGTGTAGCTCGCATCAAAGATGGCCGCAGCCAACACCGGGTCTGGCTATCCTCCGCAAGGCGGACAAGGTGGCTATGTGAGTCTCAAGCTGTGAAGCCAGGGCCGGCAAGCATTCACTAATCCGACGTAGCCCGGCCAGCAGCAATACCAACCCTATCCAGGTGCGCAGGGTGCCGGTGCTCCCGGGGTAAGCAGAAAAGCTCTCCTTTCATCTCCGTTCTCGCTTGCTCTGCATCGTCATCGCCCTCGAATACCCGCCACCTGCACCTAGTTCACGCAAGCATTTTACCTGTCTCCACTTTGCTTTGGATTCCGACACTGCTTGAACCACGCCCACTTCGGCCTCCTACCGCCACACTTTGTCCCTCTACCTAGCCACAGATGCCTCTATCGAGCAAGATGTCAAACTACAACGCCTACCAGCCTTCTTACCCTGGCCAGGCCCCTAATCCCTACGCGCAACAACCAGGCGGCCCTCCTATGCCACCTCGTCCTAATTCCCAGGCCCCACCACAGTCCCCATTTGCACAAACCCCAAATCCAAGCGCATATGGAACATCGTCGCCATACCCTCAAGGACAGTCGGGATACAACAGGCCTGCCCCACCGCCACCAGGCCAACAACCTCAGTCTCCATACCCCCAGTCCCCGTACCCAGGGCAGGCGCCGCAAAATCAATACAACCAACCAACTACTCCTCAGCCATACGGACAGCAGCAGCCTTACGCACAGCAGAATCAGTGGGGCCAACCACAGCAACAGCCCTATGGTCAACCACAAACCCCTTATGGCCAACCACAGCAACAGCAATACGGCCAACCTTACGGCCAGGCACCCTCTTATGTCCGTACCCATTATGAACACTTTTTGTTTGAACCTTCACACATTCATACGTTTGACGATGCAGAGCCAGCACAATGATTTGGTTTACGATTATATTGAATTTCGACTAACATGTGAGTAGGGTGGACAACCAGGACAACCCCAGCAAGGACAGTATGGAGCTCCCCCACCTCAGGGCGGATATGGAGGTGCTCCCGCTCCTCAACAGGTCCAGGCTGGTCCTGCTGAAGTAGCGGCCTACAAGCAGTTATTGCAAGCTTGCGTCCAGGAGAAGGGACTGCAGAACTTCTACCCGCCAAACTCTCCGATTCTCGATCAGATCGCTCAACAAGCGCCTGGAAAGATCAACCAGGTTATTTCGCGCTGGCGTGTCGCCAAGGAAATTGCCAATGACGTTGTCAAGCTAGCTCTGTACGACATCGTGTTGTATATCGGTAAGTCAATCAGTCTGCGGTGAACAGCAATGCGCTAACTCATGAAAGATGACAGTGGCTCCATGCAGTTCGAGGAGGAAGGTAGCCGTATCAAAGACTTGCGCCTTATTTTGGACCGAGTCTCTTTCGCTGCCACGCTTTTCGACGCGGACGGTATCTCCCTTCGTTTCATGAACACCGACCTTTCAGGCGCACGTGACCAGCAAGGCCGACCCCTCCAGGATGGCGTAGCTTCTGAGGGTCAGATCGAAGAAATCATGCGTGGTGTTCAGTTCAAGGGCCTTACACCCATGGGCACTTCTCTCCGCAAGAAGGTCATTGACGAGATAGTACTCCAAAGGGCTGCTGCTGGGCAACTGAAGAAGCCAATTCTAGTCATCGCCATTACCGATGGCCAGCCTGCGGGTGAACCGCAGAACGCAGTGTTTGATACTATCCGATACGCTTTCGATACCCTTCAGCAACGCTTCCCTCAGTATGGCCGCGGTGGTATTGCTTTCGAATTCGCCCAGGTCGGAAACGATGAGATGGCGAAGAAGTTCCTTGCCAAGCTTGATGAGGATCCGCAGATCGGTCCCATGGTGGACTGCACTTCCAGTATGTCTCCTAGTCCACCCTCCAAACAATTGCTAATGATGAGCTAGACTTCGAGAATGAGCAGGAAGAGATGTCGCGCGCTAACCCGCCCGTTGACCTCACCCCTGATCTCTGGATCCTTAAGCTCCTTCTCGGTGCTATCGATCGCAGCTACGACTCCAAGGATGAAAAGACCAACCCAGCACCCGGTGGCTATGGCGCTCCTCCAGGTGGTCAATATGGTGGTCAGCAGGGCTACGGACAGCAGCCGCCTCCAGGCCAGTATGGCGGTGCTCCTCCCCAGGGCCAGTATGGTGCCCCCCAGGGCCAATATCCTCCTCAAGGACAGGGTCAGTATGGCGCGCCTCAAGGTGGTCAATATCCTCCTCAGGGTCAAGGTCAAGGCCAATACGGTGCACCACCGCCGGGTCAATACCCGCAGCAAGGCCAGTATGGCCAACAGCGACCTCCACAGGGCGGCCCTCCTCAGGGTGGCCCAGGTGGATACCCAGGGCAGCAGCAGTATGGCCAGCCGCCCCAGGGTGGTCGGTACTAGGACTACTAGACTAGGTTGCTTTGTATCCTTAACAGGATCACTCGATCAACAAATGAATTGTGGAGGCATATTGAGGTTTCGAAGGGCTCTACTGTGAACTCTTCACTTGATTGATGGGGTATGCTCTATGATCGCAGTACCACACAGAATGGCAAATTCTCAACGATACTATAGTAATCAATGAATGCATCAGTCTCCCGCCCAAAATATGCCAGGTGAACGGCATTGTTCACACCCCGCTATGAGAGCTACCCCCTCGATGATTAAATAGATGTTTCTTGCACTAAGGATGTTGTCAATGATCTTGAGGTACCAGCGTCCGTGCAGTGCCGCTAAACGTAATTAGGTTTAGGGTGTTACACTTGCTTGGCGTCGCGCACACGAATTTCGACTTCTCTACTTACAATTCACGACAACACGATCATCATACGATTGATTCAACATGCCGACTCGTACCAGCAAAACGAGGAAACACAGAGGTCATGTCAGTGCCGGGTATGTTTGATTTACACTTACAGAAGGCCGATTTTGTTGTTTCTCTCCCACGTCGAAGAATTGTGCTGACCTTACATCTAGACATGGCCGCGTAGGCAAGCATCGCAAGCATCCCGGTGGTGTGAGTGGGATCGACCATGTTGAATCTGCTTCCTAATACTGACATTATTTAGCGTGGTCTTGCTGGTGGTCAACACCATCACAGAACCAACTTGGACAAATACCACCCCGGTTATTTCGGCAAGGTCGGTATGCGCCACTTCCATGTAATGCGCAATATCGACTGGAAGCCTGTGGTGAACATCGATAAGGTGAGCTTAAGATCTAGTAGTCAAAAAACATGCACTTACCCCGAAAATAGCTTCTGAGCCTTATCCCCGACGAGCACCGCGCGAAGTACCTGAGCACCTCCTCTCCCTCCGACACCGCTCCCGTCATCAACCTCCTGGATCACGGATATGCCAAGCTACTTGGCAAGGGCCGCATCCACGTTCCAGTCGTCATCCGAGCTCGTTATGTGAGCGCTGAAGCTGAGAAGAAGATCAAAGACGCTGGCGGTGTTATCCAGCTCGTTGCATAAAGACAGCACAACAAGAATGCTGCAGTTGCGTAAGAGTAGCAGATCCGGCATGGATACTTGCATACCTGGGCACAGATCCCTATCATCAGCGTAGTGGCTGGGCGGACGTCGTTCATAGCATTAGCTTGAATGTCATCTTGCCGAACAAACTCTCACACTTTCACAAGTGTTGTGATCCCCCTCACAGAGGTTGCGCCTCTGACCGACCTGTGATTCACTTATCTCGATAGCTAACTTACGGACTCCGTTTAGCGAGCAGCAAATGCACAGCTGCTTCAGGTTTCAACGATCGAGGCTCCATTGGAGAATATCAACGACTGCTGAAGCCCTGGCCAGCAGTGTCGAGCTGCTGCTCCACCGTGCTCTCTCACGTAAGAACTAACTGTGTGAATTTGGATTCAAGGTGCACTCAGCAGGTATATCAATTGGTCAAATCGCAGCGACAATGTGTAAGTGATCAGCGAACCGCTTTGATAGCACCATCAAAATACTATCAAATGAAATCTTTTACAGCGGCCTTTTGGAACATTCAAGAATTGAGCCTTCTCTCGTCATCTATCATTGTCGCTGAGTCCAAACGTCCCTCTGAGGGGTCCTGAGGCTATGTCTGGATTATGCTGGCCGGATGTTAGGGTTGAATTGTCCAATCCATATGCTGGATATGTGGTTGCAGTCTCGCGTCACATAGTGTCTGGAGGTTTGCTCGAGGCCTTTTTCAAATGTCTTCGGGTCCAGCGTCATCCCGTCTTCGATGTCTGTCCCGTTGTTCCACTCGCTTTGAGTAGCCAGGGCATGGTCAACGTCCTATCATTCCGCAGAAGTGTATGCATTAAGATGGTTACGGTTGGCATCAATTACGTGAGTGTCCTCGGTAGTCTGGGACATCTTTTCGTCGCTACTGAGAGAGTCTTCCTTGGGCATCTCCGTTAGCTCTAGTTGGTTCATTAGCAAAATATGGCGCAAGTAGGGCATTGAGAGAAAATGCGCTATCGTGGCTGTACAAATCATGAGCCTAGTTCTCTTTCTTTAATAGTAAACTTTATACACTATCTGATTATCAAATCGAGCACTCCTAATAAACAAATAGTCGCCAGTATCACAGGGTCTAGATAAGTCAGATAGAGCTAGTTCACTTAGTCCTAGGCGAGTGTTACTCCCGTCCCTCTGCTCCCAAATCTTCACTTGTTCCAAAAACACTACCCTTGACCAGTACCGTGTTCGTAAGATCGTCTTTCTTCTCTAAAGCACGACGATTCTATTTAGACAATGTAGCTGTAACCCTTGATGTGGGGGCGGATACTTGGCGGAGCTACTCCACATCTTCCACTTTGTCTTCACTACCCCTCCTCGACGATTCGAAACCTAGAACCATAAATCGAAATTTTTGAAGCATCCGTTTTCTTTGACGGCGTTGAGTCTCCCTGAGACAGGCGCTGTATACGGTAAACCGGGAAGGAAATATGTCAGTCATGCAGTACGAGCGTTTGGATTCAAACAGGAAGACCGTCCGACTCATTGATGTGCATCCAGGACACGCAGACGATTTGATCAGATGCGAACTTTCACACGCTGATCTAGAAGACCACCCTTCGTACATCGCGTTATCGTACATCTGGGACCAAGGCGGCGGATATGAGATGATCGAATGCGGTGGAGTGACTCTCCAGGTTGGCAGGAACCTCTGGAATTTCCTCCGTCGATTTCGGGCGTGGGATGCTGCACGCGGCAACAGACTCTGGATTGACGCGATCTGTACGCAACATCTTGACATGGGCTGTTTCGGACTGCTAACTCGTATCTAGGCATCAACCAGAAAGATGGTCGAGAGCGTAACCACCAAGTGGCTCAGATGGGCTTTATATATTCTATGGCAGCATCTACTATCGCATGGCTTGGAGAAGTCACCGGCAGAGAGGACATAGTCTTTCGCCTTGCTGTGGAGTATCGTAATTACGACCAAGCTAAGATAGAGGAGTTAAACCACCAAGACAAGCAAGGGGAGGAAAGCGAGCAAAGAACAGCGATTTTACATCTTTTAAGGAATCCTTACTGGACTCGCGTATGGATCATCCAAGAATTCTTGCTGGCGCAGTCTTTGGAGATATGGTGCGGAAAAGACTGCATGGATGATCGTAGTCTTTATAAGGTATTTAGCGGATATCATGCTGATACATTGCTCAGATATTGGCAAGGTCCAGGGATAGCCCTTTTCAGCGAAAGAACTGAATGGCCGCAGCGTAATTCCAGTGACGAGGCTGCCCCAAAGCTCAGACTTCGCTATCTTATAAAGGTCTTTTCTACCTCAGCATGTAGCGAGAGATATGACAAAGTTTACGGTCTGCTCGGACTTGCACGCGATGCAACGGAACCGCCTCATCCGATACGTCCCGACTATGACAAATCTGCCATTGAAGTACTTGTTGATGTACTACGAAATCAACACGGGAGGAGGGAAGAAGGGGATTACGACGACCATAGATTTGTCGAGTCTCTTCGAGTTATGCTGGGGGTACCACGCATGCAGCTCGCAAAATACATCCTCGAGAAAGCTCCGGTGACCGAGCCACACATCTATGCGCTTACTTCAAGGATGCGACTCAAGGTACCTCTGCGGTTCATCAGCACCGTGACTCGGTGCAATAGCCAGCTGAGTCGCTCCGAACTGCTTGCGTGCGAAGAACTAGCGGTAACACAGCATAACTACCCCTGGCCCTTGATGCCCAGAAGTTTTGTTATCCCGTCTACCGAAGCACTCATCGAAAACATCATAAAGGTCATAGACCCTTCTAAAGCCGACAACTCTCAGGGACACTGTCCCATGAGTACCGCTAGATTGGTCGACATTCTATTTCGGAGTGCCATGCAAGCCGCCGAGCGTTGCATACCCACGCCACAGCAGAAAGGAAATGAATACCATTCTTTTACTGGCACGAATGGAGTCAGCGGCATAGCATTTGGCGCACGTCCCGAGGTGGAACACAAAATCGCCGTGTTTCCGAGTGCAAGCCATACCCGAATTGCACTCTTAGTCGACAGCAGCTATGAAAGTTCGAGAATCACAGGCGTAGCTTATCTATCAAGTTCTGGGGCCGATGAAGAAAGGAGCGAAATCTCGCCATCGATATGGCACGTGCCGACTCCAGAGCAAAGGCAGGATGTGGACGTTATCAACAGCCGCACTCTATCAGACCAGTCGGGAATTATGGAGGAAACAAACGAGGCAGAGATAACCAGTGACTTCTGTCTCACGTGCGGTGACCCGATATCCTTGTTTGATCTCTGCCAGCGTGGCTTTCTCGACGAGAGTCAGCTTAAGCACATGGTGGGAAAGGAATTGGAAGCAGAGGACGCAGCGGAAGAAGAGCACTCGTGTGATAAAGAAGGATGCAGTCAAATATACTTTTGATACGCGGCATACCGTAGGAGCATCCAATGAAGATGCTTTTTTCCAGTTCCACCATACGTTTATACCTGCATTTCGCGCATAAATTAAACGTTTCCCCTTCTCAGCGCTGACTGTATTCTTCTATCAAAACCAAGGTCAGCACTGCCAAGAACGGATTATACAACGCAATAGAAGGAACTAGGACAAAACTATAGTTTAGATGTTGGACCTAGCACCTTTTGACTCACAGTATTAGCACAGTAAGGTCTACACAATACAAGGAAGGCCAGCTGAACGAAGTATCAAGAGATCTCGATAATCGCCATCCCACCTTAGATAAGAAGACTTTTACGGGTAAAGCAAGAAGGACATTTATGCTTCCTTAGCTATATAACTACCGACCTCCTCTATTCAAAGAGGGTTGTACAACATGTACCTAGCTACTCGAACATACCTGTCTTCCACTAATAAACACATACATATACATGCACATATACAAATACGAAAATCCCCTATACCCAAGGACTGAGGTATACAATGGCAAAACAAGCATGTAGCAAAGGACCCAGTCTCCAAATTCTAACATGACACACCAACTCAAAAATTTCATCAACACAACGGCCTTATAAATAGACAGGACTAGGGTGATAAGAAAAGACGTAAAAATAATGAGACAGGATATGCAGCAGTTGTATCTTACTAAACTAAAAAGAAACATGGTTCAATTTCCTTCATCTTGTCACATTACCAAAAAAAGCCGGATACAAGAAAACACCCTTCGGCTAGTTCGCTTAGGAATAACACTCCTACTACACACTCTTTCTTTACTCTTCTTAAACACCGTGCATCACTATACTTCCATACAAGCGCCCAAACCATGCTGAAAACAGTCCACCCGTCTGTCATTTAGTCTGTTAATCAATTACTCAATACCTCTCATCATCCGGCCCCAGCCCCGTCAACCCGCTCGAGTAAAACCGCTCCAAAACCTTAGCAGCATGCACCCGTGCCTGCACCTCCTTCAAGTTTTCCCTCTCTCGCTCAAGGTCGCTTAGCGAGCTTCGTTCACGTCCCAAGATGCGGAGTATGTCTCGCTGCTCATAACCGTTATGCAGTCTTCCCCTCTCTAGATCCTTGAGTTGTGCCCGCTCGTAGTCGAGGAGGGATTCTCGTTCTGCGTCGCGAAGCCTTTCGAGGTCAAGGGTGGATAGGTTGGATATCTGGGGGGTGATGGCGGATGCGATGCCTGGTGTGCCGAGCCATGAGTGTAATGGCGATGGTGCGGCGGCGTCGAGGAGAAGGGGAGATGGGCGAGTGAGGCTCAAGGGTAGTGGATTGGACGAGTACCTTAGAGGCAGACTTGTGGTAAGAAAGCTAGAAGATGTGTGTGGTAGGAGAGAAGACACGCCGTACCAGCCGGCCAACCTCAATTCCGCCCGTGCTTTGTTGACATCGTTTTCGAGCGCACCGCTGGAGTCTATAGCGTCGAGGAAGCGGGCGCGGTGAATTCCATGCTCGCTTTCTAGTTTGATGAGGTTTGGTGGCTCGATGCTGCTGCTGGGTGGGAAACTGGTAGAGGTATATTCCGGGGATGTCTTAGCTGGAGCTTGGACGAGGAATCTTCGCGCCCATGCCTTGAGATCTGGGTCTGGTTCGTAGCCATGGTATATCTCCTTTAGGATAGCGACAGGGTCCTCGTATATAACACCATACGCGTTCATACGCCTGAGCGCATAGTACTTGCACTCATCAAAGCCCATCAAAATACCCAATTTCGCAAACTGGACATCAGCCAGGAGACAGGCTTCGGTGCTCATACCCTGCGGTTTGACAATCGGAGGACCGTTCCTTTCTACCCCTAAGCTGGCTGCGGCAGCTGCGAAAGGATGCTGGTCAGGACGGTATGAGCCCGTGTGCAAAAACTCTAAGAAGCGCAGAAACGTCTTTTCGGAAACGTCCTTGTGTACCCCGAGGAACCGACTTTCCGCTTTGCCGAAGGCTCTTCGGACACCCAGGAAATCATCAATCTTCTTGCTCGCGACGAGGATAGGGTTGCCTTTGAAGATGAACTCGACTGATTTGGCAGACGGCGGGAGTCGTGCGCGACGTTCCGTTTCGAACTCGTGGCGGCGGTCATTATAGATAGTGCCTTCTGCGACTCGAACGCTCTTCGGTTGATCAAACATGGGCTTACAAACTTTGCTGTACCACTTGTCGATGTCGCACTCAGAGATCCCCTCGACGTTACAATGACAGTGACTGCAATACCACTTCTCCTTGTCTTCTCGTTCTACAGGGCCGCCTTTTCGTGGGTAGTAGTATTCTTCGGCGAAGTAGCGAACAGCGGCTGAGCTGTGCCCGAAGCCAAGCGGTGTGAGCTCCTTCCCATGAACAGCTGAAAGCTTCTTGATGGCTAGCATGATCGCCCCAAAGTGTACGCCGTGGTCAAGGCGTCCATAGTCTACCTCTTCTTCCTTCTGCGGTCCACAAGCGACAAGAAAATAGGCATGGATCATGTGATGAATCAGCATCGCAACGACGTCCCTTGCTCGAGCGTATTCGAGAGCGTCGCGATTGAGAACAATCGAGATACGCTTGACATTGGTATTAGGTCCCCAGCTATGCGTGTACGTGGCGCCAGAAATATCTGAGCCCAGACTGCTAATGTCAAGGAAGACCGCATTCTTGAGATGGCCAGCAAAGAGCACCTCGTCAACCTTGTTGAAGATGCGATATGGTATTTCCTGGATTAAGCCTTCCCGTTCAAGCGTCGCTGCTCGGATGCGTATGCGTCTAAGTGACTCAGCAGCATCGCCCGGCGTTGTCTGTAAGCGATGAACCAAAAATGCGACAGCCCAGTCAATATTCCATCCTAGATTCCTGTCGCACTGTGCGAATTGGTCTTGAAGTTGTAAAGCAATATTAGACAGGCGGCGTCGGAAGTCGATGGTCTCGTGAGGGACGTAGAAATCTGTTTCTGAGTCGGATGGATAGGAAGGGGATGGGGCCAACACCAGACGCCCGAGCCCGCGGTCACTGTACAGGGCGAGATGGTCCGCAGAACCGTTTGTCATGAGGCTAGAGATTGTAAGGCGCTGTTATGGCGGATGGTTCGTTCCTATCGAGGTTGCTGGTGCTCAGCGATGCTGCGATATATATATTACAACTGTGGTGTGAAGCCACAGACACTTGTTTCTGCCCAGGACGGCCTAGCAGTAACTCATTCGTTTGCGTGCGTCTCGTGCCTACCCAGCGTCCAACGAGTGGTGGTTGCATAGCGTGGAAGGATTACAGGCGCTTCAAGGAATCGTTTGCCACATGTCGCCGTCCATGATACTGGGTTCGAGGCGATTGTCAGGAAGCCAAATTCTTGCAACCGTTGGATTATCAACCGAATCTCCTTGCAGGATGCAACATTGCGTAACCTGTTAAGCCAATACTGTGGTCCTGTTGGGAGTCGGGCTCTCACAACGCAACACATGCCAGTGGCCGCGTGGTACGGAATTATCGACAAATGCTGTTAGACGAACTGCCACGACTACAGTTTCGAAGCTTAAACTAACACTTGTCAGTACCACCATGGAAACGACCCCGCATCTAATACGTGTGAGATATAGGGCGAGAAAGCGGAGGAGAAGGTGGAGTGCAGGGTATAATATATATTTAGCAAAGCCCACAATAAACACCGGTTGAGCCTCCAATCATCAAACAAGAAAGAACATAGAAATATACAAGACCGCCACCTAAGCGCACCAGATTCGTGGTTCTCAGGCGACGATGTATGGCTCGATATATTGGTCTTGGAACGCTGGCCGATTCCGTTTCCCGAGTTTGTCGTGGCCCCAAGTAAGTTGGCCTCACTCTTGATACTAGCTACGGTGGATCGACATTGGACAGCGAACGAGCCCCGAAAGATAGTCATGCTCTCATCGCTGGCCCTAGGTTTAGTAGCGCGGGCGGTCGTCAGGACGGCGGTCATCGGGACGGCGGTCATCAAGACGGCCGTAGTCGTCTCCCGGCCTTCCACCGACTGGGCCCTGGCTCCTGCTCCTGCCACTGCCACTGCCGTCGCCGTAGTGCTTTCGCCTGAGGGCAGCTAGCCTCTTCTTCTTGGTATGCGCATTGATGTATGTGCCGATGATGAAACCGATAATGTTGAAGAAGGGCACCCAGGTGGTCTCGGGTAGGAACTGCTGGGCAAAGGCAAGCGAGATGGGCGAGACGACCCAGCTGACCTTCATAACAGGCCAGAAGCCGGCCTTGACCGTCGCCTTGACTTGATGGAATGTGCGGGCGCCCGCGATGATGGCCATTGAGATGAGGTAAACGCTGTTCTGAATGGGCGAGATCTGCAGACGTTAGCCAACATGCTCGCACGCTAGACTCTCACAGTTTGGCACTCACGAGTAGGTTGCTGACGAGAATCTGCAGGATCTTGGCCTTCAGCGTCTTGCGCCCCTGGAAGACCTTCTGGAGAAGGCTAATCAGGACGTGGCCAAGAGGCGCGCTGATGAGTGCGCCGTATATGGCCATCTTGGGCACGCGCGAGGTGAAGTAGTTGCCCGACTTGCTCCTATCGTGGGCAATCCACGAGGCCAGGAATTCTTGCAGGCCTGATAGGGTGCCCGAGGTGAGCATCTTGGTGCGCAGGGGGTTGCTCTGCAGCTGCTTGAGGTAGGCCTGATTGCATCGATATGGTCAGTCACATGCGCTAGAGGCATTGCAATGCGCAACACTCACTATGAGGTATCCATTGGGCCCGCCACCCTTGGTGAGGGCTTGCCCAACGCCGTGCAGCAGGCCGTCGTGACCTTTGGTAGCCGCGTCGGCGACGGCGGCTGTCGTCGTCTTGACCGTCTCCTTCTCGAACTTGACCGACATGGCGGCTTCAACAGGATGCGACGGGGGGCCAGCAGCAGATGGGCGCGTGTAGTGAGGGGGTGCAGCGATCGCGCGTCGTGTAGGCGGTGAGGTGGGGAGTGGTCGAGCTGACTTGTGGTGGACGATGGCTGGGGGACAACAGTGTGGGTCTGCGGGTGTAAACAGCGGCGTCCAGCTTCCTCGGCTCTTTTCGCTTTAGCGCCGACGTCCACCCGTCTCGTCCACTGTTGCAGGTTCCTGAAGCATTACCAGCCACGACGACCTCGGCCCTGGTCTTGTGACTTAGTCTACAATACAACTCTTCGCCGCTCAGCTTGCTTCCCTTTGATGGCATCGTGGCCGAGATAAGAGAGGGCACTACCTGGGTATCCTTCGGCCACCCGCCCGGCATGCTGCGCATGGCGACATCGGAGAGCGCCGCTGGGCGTGTTTGCTGCGAGCTGAGGGTACAGCTGCTCGTAGCGGCCATTTACAATCCAAAGCCATCCCTATTGTCGTCACTATTATCATCGCCGTTGGCCGTCGTAATTTCACAAGTACCCTCCCTTCGGTTTCCAAGCTGAGAGGTGCCCCTGTGTCTGGGTTAGTTAGGAGGGCAGATACTACTGGTTTGTGCCACGCCAACTCCCTCACTCAACCTCATGCCCTTCGCTATGCCATCTCCTTCTTTTTCCATGTCTCAAGCCCCTTCTTCTCATTGCCTGCCCATCTCACATGTCCGATTTTCTGCCTCGATTTCTGGTGAGAATTGGGTGAAGACGCGTTTGTTCTGCCCATCGTTTGAATGACTTGGTAACAACAAGCACCTGTAGCCAATGTGGAGTGCGCATTTCAACTATCGCGGTAGTCAAGAGCTAGAAAGAACTTGGAACCTATGTCCAAACCATGAGCAGGAAGCAGAAAAGTCTGTCATATTGCAAGATCCGTATTGGATAGTCCTTGACGACGCGTGTGCATTCTGGATACTCTACTCAGTCCAACCACAGAACCCTCCCCTCCCCCCCACAGTCAGGCAGTACAATTCTACAGCATTGTTAGGTAGACTCACTCTGAAGGCCATCATCAGGCTTCCTGTGTTCACTGTCTGCCCCAAGCTTGCCGAGTCACTCTTTCATGGTCACCCGTACGTCTCTCCGCGCCTTCACCCGCAGCTGCAACTGACCCACCAAAGGCTGCGCACCTGCCTACGGCCTATAATCTTGGGCACCCGCAACGTCACTTCGCCTCTCCCTCTTCCTCCACACCTTTTGGCCCTCCACGCTTCCACTCCTGCTCCTATGCCGCGTGCGTGCCTGTCATCATGAAAGTAGGTACAGCTGATAGCAACCACGCCGACCTTGTTAACCAGACCAAGGCCCGCACCATGCCCAAACGCGTCCGTACGCCAAACTGCACCCATGTTGACATGGACCGCGTCTACACGCGCGAACTGCAGTGCTACGTTTGCGGCCGTTCGCCGTCCGTTGGTTTCCTCTATGAGTGCAGGCAAGACTGCGACTTCAAAACCCTGCGTGACCAACTAGCGCAAGACGAGGACAGGATTGAGCCAGTCAAGTCGGACTTGCGGTTGCAGTTGGAGGCCACTGGATTTAGTGAGAGTATCATTCTTACGGCAGAGGGCGGCCATTATACCAACGCGCAACTCACCAAGCTCAAGGGACAGAAGGCGGAGCTGCGACAGATCATTTTGGATGTGGAGCAAAAGACCGAGATCAACGATGCCGTGGCCAAATTGACGTCTATTGATAAAGCCTCAACACACAACGACGGTGCGCTTAATAGTACACCGGCGAAAGATGAAGTAAGTGTCACAAACAACATCTTACGGGCTGCAACTACCTCTAGCCAGGTTGCACACTTTACAATCAAGCAATTAACATGTCTCTAGACTGCTCCAGGATGCGCCTTCAAAGCCTGTCATAACTGCCGCCCATATTATCGAGACCGCGTCTACATCTCCTTCCACGCCGTCCTCTCTGCCGACTTTGCGCCCATAACGCACAACGACGCCCAGCAACTGCCTATCAAGTCCTCGCAGGTCATGCGCAACATTGGAAACACGGTCCACTCGTTCTCTTCCTCTCTGGTTCATGCTACGACGCTGTCTACACTACCCACGTCGACCTCCTTTGCTACTTCCACCGAGGCCCCACAGACCGCCTCTACTGCTTCTTCAGACTCCAGTGAACTCACCTTCAAGACGACACAAACCGACATGGACGAGATCACGGCCCAGCGCCGTCCGCGACGCAGGTTCTATAAGATGGGCCATCGCAACTCTGGGGACATTGCACACGATCTCTCCCGTCTCCCAGCATTCCTCACCCGCCAAGGCCTCAAATCCGCCGTCCAAGGCATCTTCCGCACAGGCAGAGACTCCAGCTCCTCGGGCTCCAACGTCACGCTCCCACTGGCAAGAACAGGCACGGTGCGCAATCTCAATGAGTCAGAGTCAGTCGGCGAGTTCGACCTTGGGGCGCTGCGGCGTGTGCGCAGACAAAAGGAGAGGAACGAGCTCCGAAACGGGACCTACAGGGGGGGCTTTGAGGGTGTGATAGCGAAGGCACACGCAACGGGCCAGCACGCAGTATTCGCGTCGTCGCATTCAAGAGACGACACTGGCACTGGTGCGGACGAGACGAGTAGCTCCGAGTCTGACTTTTCCGTCTACTCGTGCGCGTCCGAGGGCAGCGAGGTGGAAGTCGAAGGCGGTGTCGCACTCACCGAGGAGGCGGTGGAAACGCACACGCCGGACATCCTGGCCGTCGACGTACCTGACCAAAAGCTCGAGGCTAGCATGCAGAGCGTCGAGATGGACGAGGAAGACGGCATGGGAGCAGATATCGGTCTCCAGAGCATCATGGCACAGGTATGAAGGAAGGCATGGGTAGTCGTTATTGGCGTCGAGCCTCTTTTACAGGAAGGAGTGGAAGTGGGCCTTTTCCCTTGATACCCACCTGATGAACAGCCATTGAAAAAGCAGTCTCATACTTGGAGAAAACTGGCAATTGACTTTATATATCATTTCCATTGCATAGCCACACTGGTACCGTACCAGCTGCTAGCGATCCTACAGTTTCTCTATAATACAAACACGCTTGTCACGTGCTAATAGTACAACACAACATGTTTCTAAAGTGGGGAATCTCATCTCCGTCCCAACTTCCACCTCGCGATCCTAGTCTGGATATTGTCCCACGTGAAGTCCTTCCGGTTGAAGCCCTCCTGGTCCCCTTCCTGCAACACAACCGTAGGGGCCCCACTGCCACCGCCCACATTTTGGACCTCGCCGCCAAAAACGTGTCTAGCCACTCGTCGCAGATCCTTGACCGTCACGTCTTCAATCTTCTTGCACATCTCCTTGACACCAACTTTGCGGCCATGGACCTGCACCTGCCGCCCAAGATCTTCGAGCTCCACCATGCGGGATTCGAGATTCATGAGCAGCGAGCTGCGGAGTTGGTTCTTGGCGCGTTGGACTTCGCCTTCCTTCAGCGCAGCGTAGCCCGTCTCGTCGCCTAGGGATTTCAGTTCGCGGCACATGACTTCGAGCATCTGCGCGACGTGCGTGGGTGCACAGGATGATGCGATGCCGAATAGGCCGCTGTCCGTGTAGCTGTGGTTGAACGCGAGGCAGGACTCGACCCAGCCGTGCTGGTTTAGGACATTGGTGTACAACCGTGAGTACATGCCCTTGCCTGGACCACCAGCGCTGAACGATCCACCGCCACCAAGGAGCGTTTGTAGCGTTGCAAGAGCGTAGATGTCGGGCGAGGAGATGGGCAGGGCCTCGAAGGCGAGGTGGATATGCGAAAGGCGGGGGAGCATGGGGTTGAGCGGCGGCGGTATCGGAGGAAGGGTGAGGAAGCCGCCCGTGTAGTGCGAGGGTACTGATGTGTCGATGGGTGGGAAGTTCAAGTCGAGAGATGTGTTTACAGAGGCATTGGATGTAGCGGATGTGGAGAGGTTCTTGAAGAAGGGTAGCTTGGACAGGAGTTTCGACGTCTGTGGTGGCGCGCCGGTTGGGGTGGGATGGTCTGCAGTGAAGATCTGCTGCTGAGGTGTGGAGCCAGATATGGTGCTGTCTGCTCCGAGGCCGATGAGTGATGGACCAGTGCCCTTCTCCATATCGCCAAAGTACTGCTCTGTTAAGCGCACTGCTTCGTTGTGGTTCACGCCTGCGAACGCGACGACTATCCTGTCGGGCTTGTAGAATTCCTTTCGGTATGCGTCGACGACGTCGCGGTTGATGAAGGGCAATCGTTCCTTGGGGCACAGCAGGGGGTTCCCGAGCGTGTTGTCCTTGTAGGCGGCCATGTGTACCAGTTCGGGGAGGATCAGCTCTGGCTTGCTCCATATCTCGCCAATCTCATAGTCGGCTGTTTCCAGCTGTTGCTGCACTTCTTCTTCCGTGACCAAAGGGTCTCGTATTGTCTCGGCAAGGACACCGACGGTTGTGGGCACGGCCGAGTTGAAGGTTGCCGACTGGTACATGAGGGACTCTCGCGAGGACGCGCATTGTATGTTTCCCCCAAGTGTTTCTAGCTTCTCCATCATCTGGTCGCCCGTGGTGGAGCGTGTGGATTTGAAGGCTAAACGGTCGATGATGTGGCTGACACCTCGCAGTGCATCATTCTCGTACCGCGAGCCGGCGTCTATGTAGACTCCGATGCCAGAGAAGTGGCCGGGGAGCGCTTCGGTGGCGACACGGATGCCATTTGGAAGCGTAGTGATCTGGTCGAGTTCGGCGGGGTCCTAGACGATGCTGTTAGCCGTATGCAAACATGGGTATGGGAGCTGCTCTGCCCACCCTCTCCTCAGCAACCACCGTCGCCAGCCCTCGGCTACCTGTGCATTGCGCTGATCTAGTGAGAGACGAAGAGGCCTGTGAGAGTCCCCGCGCCCATGGTCGAACAGAGCGAGACGTCAACATATTCCGGAAAACACGGGTGTGAATGGAAGATGGGCCCAAAAAGTCGCGCGTTCCGAAATTTCGGGAATCATTGGATGACATAGCACGTGCACGTGACCCGCCCAGCGGCGCGGACCTACCCTCTCTCCAGAAGGCCCCACACCGCAAGGCTCTCCCGAGTAGCGCATCAAGTCGACGCCGTTGGCTTTCCTCTTGAGGGTAGGAAGAGCTGGAAACTAGACACTAGCAACACAAGGACGACTCTGGCAGCAATAACAAGAAGCGCTCTCGGCGTCTCAAACGTCTCTGGCGCTGGTTCGGCAGGTGTTGGCGGGCCGTCTTGAAACCTCTCAGACGATACCATAACCGCAAAGTGACGATTCAAGACTATAACCACATACATGTGTACTTCTCCGTGATGCTGTCAGCAAGCTGTGTATATCAAATCTTGCTTGCGACCATGTCCAATGGCACCCGAAGACGTTGCTATCCTTCCCCCGGGCGCCTCTACTGGCCTAGAGGGCGCTGCAGCAGCGGCTTACTGGTACACTTCGTACTCCTCTTTTGTTAGCTAAGCTTGGCCCGCATCACCAAGTCGGCCCTGATCGCTTCGACGATGCCCTGTGCATTGCTCTTAGAGTCTAGACATTCGCACTCGCCGTCGTCGAATCCGCCTGCCGTCTTGCCTGTCAAACGCCGCCGAAACTCTCCCATTCACACAGCCGCCAGTCGCAGCCTCGGGCCTGCTGGTCCTCGTCTGCGCCGCCTGCAGGGGAGATTAGTACTATGTTCACTGCGCCGGCCCCATCTGCCCCAACCGTTTCCTCGACGGCCATAGCAACTCTCTCGCCCTCGTCGCGATCCACTGGCCTGCAGCGAGGCATCACCTTTCTCAGAAACCTGCACCTGCACTCGGCCGGCCCAGCAGACGACGCACGTGAGGACCCCAGGACGCCTACCACAACACGACCACGCGCTGCTACACACACCCCGCCAGTCTCGCCCGCCGCCTTTGCCTCGTCGTCCCAGAATCTCCCTCTCACTCCTCGTCCGCCTCTCCCCTCGAGACGACAGACGTCCGACGCCCACCTGCCGCCGCTACCAAGCCATTCGCCGCCCGCCTCTCCCACAACAAACATGACGAGAACCCGCGCAGAGATGGCCTCGCCGCAGCTCACGGTGCGCAACAACACGGGGCCAACGCCAACGTCAACACCAGGCCCCGCCAGTGGAGACCCTGCTGAGAATGGCGTAGACGGCACGGCAGCTACCAAGCACCTCCCCTCCATTCGCTTCATCCCCCACCAAGATCCCCGAGCTGGCAGACCTTCGCTGCAGTTCCCCACCATCACACGCACGCTCCCCGACGACTCTGCCGTGATCCGTGTAGGACGATACTCGGAGCGAGACAACTTGCCAGAGGTGCCTTCAAACACGCCCTCTGCGGCGGCAGTCGGCTTCAAGTCCAAGGTGGTCAGCAGGAAACATTGCGAGCTGTGGTGCAAAGACGGCAGCTGGTATATAAAGGACGTGAAGAGCTCGTCAGGTACCTTCTTGAATCACATACGTTTAAGTCAGCCCAACGTCGAGTCCAAGCCGTTCAGAATAAAGGATGGCGACATTGTCCAACTGGGCATCGATTTCCGAGGGGGTGAAGAAATGATCTTCCGGTGTGTAAAGATCCGTGTCGAGTGCAACCGCGGCTGGCAGCAGGGGCTTAACACGTTCAAGTGAGTTTAGTACACAACGCACGCGCTACCAGCCGACCGCTGACCATAGTAGCAAACAAACACACCAGCGGCTGCGGAACCTCGCCAAGAGCAAGAAAGAAGGCGACACTGCGTCCACGCATACTTCCGAGTGCGCCATTTGCCTCATGTCAATAGCAGTAGGTACTCGCGTGTGACCATGTAATAATGCTCCATACTGATCATAGCTTTTAGCCTTGCCAATCCTTGTTCGTGGCACCCTGCTCGCATGTGTGGCACTACAAGTGCATCCGTCCCATCTTGAATGGGCCAACGTGGCCAACCTTCCTATGCCCCAACTGCAGGGCCGTCGCTGATCTCGAAGAAGACGCCGAGGACATTGGCGACTTTGAAGATTGGGCTGAGGAAGGCGAACCAGTGAACGGTGACGCGACTGCCAAAGTCGACAACGAGCAGGGAGATCGCCACGTGACGCCCCGGGCGTCGATAGCACCCATCAACGGCAACGAGCTGGATGGTGGAGTGGACCTGTCGGACCTGCAACACGCCATCTCGAATATCAGCATCACGGAATCGCTCAATGGGATCGCAAATCAGCCTCTTCCGGAAACACCAGACCGCCATCTAACGCCTGTAACTTCTTCTGTCACGCAGCCGGTGACGATAAACGTCTCTGGGTCGAATGAGTTCTCGGGGCTATCGCCTCTGTACCCAACGCACCACGACGGACTACTGCCGGATCGCGCACATGACGGACCCATGACACCACGCAACGACGCCGGACCGTTTGTCTTGGACGGCAGCGCGGGAAGGGCAGCGGGCAATCGCCTCAGGGATGCTTCGCCAGGATCGGATTCGGGAAGTAGTGGGGCGCCCAGTCTACCACCGGTGCAGTTTAATTAGGCGAGAAGAGGAAGTGTGTACGCGCGCGGTGACTGATCGGTTGATTTTGCTTCCTTTCCAATCTTGCATCTCCTGGCGTACATTGGCGCCATGGAGCTTACGAAAGTTACGGTCGAGATATATCATTTGCATGCGATATAGCCAAGGAGGGACGGAAGAGGGGCCCTAATGTATTGTATCAAGTATCTGCTTCATGGGTTGGCGGAAAGGGATTGACACGCGCTCTTTGCTTTTTACATCCATCATTACTATCTTGTTGCTGAGCAGGCACAAATAAACGCCATATACGTATCTACGGCAATCATATATACGCTCCAGAACAGTCTGAGAATAATGCTTCGCTCCACATTAAAAAACTCAATCACTAAGGGGTATACGCGATTAGCTGAACTCGCTGTGCATAGCTGTATCTCGTGAATGATCATCAGTCGAACATGCCACCCATGGCCCTCCCTTCATGATTCGCTTTCCACTCTTCAAGCAACACCATGACCTCCTGCCGCGTGTCTTCAATGATGCCGTCCATTTTGATGTCATTCTTATCGTAGCCGAAGGGGTCTTCGAGCTGGACACCAATACCTTCTATACCGTACAGCGTAAATGCAACAATGGCCACAACCAGGACACTCCACCACCGATAATCGTCCACAATCGCAAACGGCAGCACGCACGTAAAAAGCGCGAGAACTTGCTTCTGGTGGATGAGGTGCGCGATAGGCAGGGGCGTGGAGCGAATCGTCTCCATGCGGCCGTACGCGTCGACGAGCGAGTTGAGCTGCACAGTCATTTGCGACGCGAGGGGGCCGTGGAACCAGCCGCGGTCGTAGCCTCGTCGCAAGTAGCCCTCGACCAGTATCGTTAACTGCAGCGGCAGACCTAGTCCCTGGTCTTCATACCCCATCAAGCCCTCTGGCAGCAGGGACACGTACTCGTCTTTCTTAGTGGGGATTGTGTCGTCGCCATTGTGCAGCGTGGACCCGGATCGAGATAGCAGCGGTGTGTTCATCGAAGGCGTGGCGGGCGAAGACACCGTGTGGTCGACATAACTCGGTCTCCTGGACACAGGCGTCGATCTCGCATACGGATTGGGCTGGGGCGGCAACGACGCCAGACTCGCAGGCGGGATATTGAACTCTGCACGCAAATTATGCTTGATCGCGTACAGCACGGCGATCAGCACGCGCACAATCCTCTCTGTGTCCCTCCTCTCCGCCATGGTAGTCTCCCCATCTTTCCCCCGCGAGTTCACGAGAGATATTCGCGCCAGGTTGCGCACGCTGGTACCGATGGTCGTCAGGCAGTTTCGCCCCGTCCAGAAACGATCGTAGCTTGTGCTGTTGCGGAATACAAGCATCAGTCCTACGACGATGGAGAGCGAGGGGATGATGGTGGCGGGAATGGAGATGCTGTCCACATAGCGCGTGTCGATGTAGACAATCAGCACGGTGAAGAGCGAGTGCAGGAGCACGGGGACGAGGATGATGTCGTGAACTGCGCCTTTTGCGAAGCGCAGGACCAGCGGCAGGCGTCGTGGTTTGCGGCGGAAGGCATGTGCGAGAGGGTAGGTTGGGCGGCGTACGGGCTCGGGTGGAGACATTGCGGAGGAATTGGGGTGAGGGTCGTTCTGTTTGAACGTTTACTGGGAGGAAGAGAGGTCATGGAGGAGGGGGAGATGCTGCTCTTGAGACCCACTGCCTTGTTGTTACATGGAGTGGGGTGATCTGGGGAAGCGCGTTATATGGACAGGGATGTTCTGTCAGACATTTCAGGGTTTTTGAGGTCAAAACCTCGCTACGAGATGAAACTTGATGTTATCTGTTTGATAATTTTCTGACCGATCATTGCATATTCATTGATTGTTGCTTGGAAGACGCGTTGAAGACTAGAACTCGAGCTCAAGGGATGCTTTTAATGCTTCAGGGTCCAACATCACATGCAAGAACGTGGAGTACACGTGGGGGCCCCCATGACAATGACGCGCTTCAGCAATTCCGAGCGACCTCGGCCAAACCGCGTCGATCTATTTTCGCTTCAACCTTCCACAGACTTGACAACGCGACAAAGGAATTGTTCTCGGGGACTTAATTGCGTGTTGCGAGGGAAAACTCAATTCTAGACAAAGATGGAGGACTCACATCCTGCGACAACGACAATCCCTAGCGACCGCGATATCCTCACCGAGCCCGCAATACCTCCACCTGATAAGACGCCAAAGCCTCCAATATGCCCTACACTGCTCCAAAGACTGCGGTTCCTCCTCCTCAGATACCTCGCAAAAGCCGCCCGCTCAACAGACAGCACCCTCCTGCGCCTTTCAAAGCTCCTATCCACACCCGGCGACACCGACGTCCTCCTCTGCACAACCTCCTACACGCTAACCCTCGTCCACGCCCTCCTCTCCCGCCTGCTTGAGAAGAAACTAGCAAACGTCGCCGTCGACATAGCCGAGAAAGCAAACGGCATCCTCCTCCCCGGCGAAACGCTCATCGCAACCCTCCCCGCACCGACCAGCACAAAGCTTCTCGCCATGACAGTCGGCAGCTCAAAAGCCATAGCAGATACCATATCCGATTATCGCGTCTTTGTGCGCATGTGGAGTATGTTGGGCCTGTACACGTGGGCGCGAGCAACCTACCTCGAGCCGCTACCCGCCGACGCAAGTAGGAAAGAGCACGTCCTACGCGGCCTAACGTGGACGGCCATCGCGTCTTGCGTGGGGTGCCAAGTATTCGAGAACGGCGCATATTTGAGCTCCAAGGGGGCTTTGACGAGCGCGCGGTGGACGGGCGACGTAGGCAAGGCCAGGGAGAATAAGTGGTGGATGTGGAGTTCGCAGCTGTGGGCTGCGTATGTGGGGGTTGAGTTGGTCAGGCTGGGTGTTGCGCGGTACTATCCATCTCCTTCTCAGGACCTAACTCAGACTCCTCCTGGTGATGACGGTGAGAAGGAAGATAAGATCAAGATAGAAGAGAGGATCAGCGCGGAGAAGCTGGAGAAATGGCTATGGTACAAGGATCTCGTTTCTAACCTTGCGTATGCGCCAATGACGCTGCATTGGTCGGTGGAAGAGGGCTTGCTGAGCGATTGGGGGGTCGGGGCTTGTGGGATGGTTGCTGGTGGGGCGCAGTTGGCTGATGCTTGGAGGAGGACTGTGTAGGATGTGGGGAATCGTGGGCATTGGCGGGAAGAAAGACTACCCGAGACTTTTGAATGGCCTTTAAGTGGATCAGATCTGCGGAAGCCGGTTTTTTAAAACAATGATACCATCTAGTTTGTTCATTTCAAGAAAGTTAGATATGGACACTTTCTATTTATTTCCAAGCTATTTGCAGTATAGGTAGTTTACTGCGTTGGTAGATTTATAGATGGCCATGTGCTTAGCTTTCAGTGACAAGCCTACAGAGTGACAAGAGGACCGTTAAATCTATCACGTTGCGCTTCTTCAGAACCAGAGCAATAAGCTTGCTGCTTCCATACTGAATTTCAATGTCGTAGACCACTGTGATTGCAAGTCACGTCAATGTTACTTCCGGTATGCCATTGTGTGATTGTAACTTTAAATATAAACCCTCCCTAGCAATTCTACCTTACTCTTACAAAGTACACCTAAAATTATAGACGGCCATTCCATAAACTCCACCAAACTCTCAAGTATTTCAAATATCCAAACAACTACACTAAGCAAACTCGACAACGCACCTCGATATCACCAGTCAACCGCTCAAAACAATCCGACTCCACCAATCTATACGTAGTACGACCTCAAACATGTGCACAGAATGGAAGCGTAAATGGACTCAATGCAACTGCGTCGCGCACCACTGGTTCGTAAATTGCCCGAGAATCGACCCTGGTTTCAGTCCAAGAAACTGTGCGAGATATAAGTTCAAGTGGGCGGCCGACAGACAGCCCGGGATTTGCATGATTTGTCGTATTAGGGGGTTGAGAAATGATGATGGGTATGTTTCGGGTACTTAGGTGTTGGTTGACCAAGAAAGAGTGGTCCTTAGCTTTTTTGTATTGTGTAGGAAGTTAAATTTAAATGATATGATGGCTGGTCCATAAGGTAGTAATAAATAGCGTTCTTCGATACTCCGACACCTCTACTTCGCCCCATAGTTTGAACTCTAATATATACAAGTGCGGGTTTATAGGTCAACACCGAGTAGCAGTGTAATACTATAGCTAGCTTCGTACACTAACGCTCTCCGAGAACTGCAGTCGAAGACATTCCAGACTCTCAATACATAAATACACCCACAATATCCAGTCCCAGTACCAGCATACTTTAGTAGAATCTGACCTACTTGTCGAATTGGAACAGACGTGGAGGTTTCTCCTCAGCATAACTACCTTCAGTGCTGGCCGACATTCCTCTTCGCGTACTTACCGTCTACTCAACACTATCCGCAGTTACCGTGGTTAATCTGCTCGTATACATGTATAACTACACCAAGACCGATCCACCTCCCGGATCGGGTGCTAGTTCCCGAGCTTCCCTGTCGATCAACAGCCACACACAGCCTATCAAAAGCGCACATGTGCTCGACGACACAAAACCCGGCGATAAGAAGCATGAAACGCATCGTTTTAGTCTCCGGCGAATCATTCTTTGTACCTTCCTGATCGGCGCAAAGTTCAGGCCTTGGTATACGAGCATCGTGATTTCCCGGTAAGTCCTGCATTGGGTTTGCACGCAAGGAGGCAGTGTTTGGGCGAATCAGAAAGCCCAACGTGAGGAGGTGCTTCGAGGGGTGAAGTAGCGCGGTCGCCCCGCTGAGTTTCCAGCTGCAGAATTAGGACGAGTGTTTATATGGAGTTACTACTGTGATAGGCTGATACCCTTGCCGGAGACATTACCGTAGGCCCTCACGGAGTAAGTGTTGCTTCTGGCAATAGCTGGCGAAGCTTGATCAGCTTAGCGCCCTGAATTAATCTATTTGGTATGAGATCGTCCAGGATAGAGCTGAAGAGGTTCGGAGTCGACCGCTATGTTGTTTGTAGATCGTGAGTATAAAGAGGGGATGGTGTGCGCTTCCTCAGTGTGTGCTCGATAACCCATCCGATCCCTCGTTACATCAGACAAGAAAGCCATTCGCTCGCAATTTCTGCTTCTATAGTCGCCATCATGAAGTTTCTCTCAACCCTCCTTCTCTTCATTGCGCCGGTCACTCTTGCTCTCCCTACCTCCGTCATCACTGAAGCTCCAGTTGAGAACCAACTCGAGGCAAGGCAGTGCTTTGTCAGGTGTGGTTCCACATGCTACACCAGCGCACAGCTATCTGCAGCACGCGCTGCTGGATTCAATCACTACAAACAAGGAACCACAGCCGGCAGCTCTACCTATCCTCATAAGTACAACAATCGCGAAGGGTTTGCCTTTATTGCTTCCGGGCCCTGGCAGGAGTTCCCAGTAAAGACATCCGGTGTTTATACAGGAGGTAAATCACCCCAAACATGTTGAAGTAGCTTGTATACTGACCAGTTAATGTAGGTTCTCCCGGTGCTGACAGAGTCATCTTCAACACCAATGGAGCCCGTGCTGGAGAGATCACCCACACTGGCGCAAGTGGTAACAACTTTGTGAAATGCAGCGGGTGGTAGAAGGTGTCTTGATGGAGAACGGGCTGAGGGCTTGTACGTAACGAGGGATCGTTGGGGACATATCGATGCGATTCTAAGCTAGATCCTAGATCCATCGTTCTACCAACGAGATACGATTGAATGATAAGCACTAAATGACTGTACCAGAGTCGAGTATCTGCCAATGTAACGTGAGACTGAGGAGACAGTTGAATGAGACCTCCGTTATTCGAATCTTTGAATGCTCGATGGCTCATTGAAAGAACTCGGTGAGCGACTAGGCGAGCGAACAGCATCGCTTAAAGATACATGAGATAGGTCAGAAGTGTGCAAATACCTGCAAAAGTGCCGGGGAAAGAAGGTATCCAGCACCGAAGGCTTCTTGCAATTGAAAGGTTATCCAAAATCGCAGCTACCAATGTCCATTAGATTGTTGAGATCAATAAAGACGAACATTACAGTATCCGGAGATCACCCCTCTGTCAGATCAATGCACTCAGCGCCCTTTGGTCTTCGCAGAGGCATCATAGCGGCCTTGGCGCGTTTCGTGTGTCTTGAGTAGTGTCGCGGATGAGTGGGTCAAAATAGGCCTTCCGTGTTGAGATAAATGTAATCCAACAGTGAATGACCACCAAGGAGGCCGTTCTACGATTTTCTGACGCGAGTTTGTTGCATAGAGATGGATCGGCGCCTGGGACTAGTGAGACGTGCTGGTATTTCCTCGACGCCGCGTGGAACTGTCGGATGACAATCGATACTCAGTCAACCATACAGCAATGTAGACAGAAGTCTTAATTAAGAAGTACCCCTAGGGATGTGGTACTGGTGCGTTGAGTCGTGGATTAAGTCGAATCCGCGTGCTCTCCAAGCGCGAAGTCTGGTGCATGCCATAGCTTAGCGGAACCTTGGAACTTGAGCGCCTCTGGCTCAACTCTACTCATCACGTCTCGTACCTATCATGCACTCTGTTTTGAGGATGTCAATGCTCGTACCAGGACGTGTCCTAGTACTGAAGAACTGGGCTTCTAAATTTCAGGACTCGCAGCCTATCCCAAACGCCCCATTTAGTCCCTCAAAGCCATGCCATAGCTCATCTTCTAGGAAGGCACTCATGGCGTCCACTTTCTCTCGAGCACTTTGGCGCCTCTGCTTCAAGGCATCTCCCAATATCGTTGCTGCTGAAAGAGCCATATCCGACTTTCTGCCTAGATACCACAGTGCTCGCACGCAATTGTCAGCTCGTCGAAACGTGTCCTCCTCATCAAGACAGGATGGCAACATCGTCTCAGACTCAAGCAACACGACGCCTGCCTTCGCAAATGCGCGAATCAGTACCGCAGTCCACGGCTCTGTTAGAAGGGCCCCCTGCGTGATTGCAAAATGGAAATCTCGTGATTGCGGGAACGGAGCATCGTCTCGTGGGCATGCGCAACTCGCTATATCTGATAGCGTCCAGCAATTCCTCTCGCGGAAGCTCGCTACATAGCCAGCTGAGATGCGTCGATTCTGCGCTTCCTCAATCCCAAGGTCAGATTCGTCTACAATCTCGATGAGATCCGCTAGAAGGAGCGTTGCGAGATGCCAGTGGCTAGTCAGGCAGATGTACCAGGACTGTATGCGGAAGGGTAGGTCGTCATGGGCATTGATGCAATCCTGGATGAAGGGCGCGTATAGGCGGCTCCAGTGGTCACACACGTCTAGCGCTGCGTTCAGAGCTTTTTCGATCTCTTCCCCCCGGGCATTTCGGGCGAGGAGGGTTTGGATCCTAGTAATTCTCCTGAACAGCAATACCTTGACTGGAGCGGCATCGCACAATACAGCGGCGGCTTGGTCGAAAGAACACGGCCATCTGGTGGGAGCATCTTGCATTCGTGCGTGCTGACAAGCGAAGAGATAGTCGTCCCAATGGGCGTCACTCTGTTCCATTGGAACAAGGTCAGTACTATTACTGTTCAAGTCTGCCACTTCCCTGTTTTCGTTGAGTACCATGTCGCTGTCTTCATCTGACACCACCAAAGGTCGCTTATGCATTGCTGCTGATAGGGTGTCGAACATGACTCCCAGCCAGAAGAGCAAATCGACTGTTGCGCGATCCTCACTTTCAAGGCGGCCAGCTGATGGACGATACTTCTTTCCGCAACGCGAAGCTCTTGGAGCCGTCCGCGATTTATCCCCACGTATCGCCATCCTCGACCTTAGTGAGTGTATCAAACGGAGGCCCTTCTCTAGATGTACTGGAGGCCCTTCCGTATCCATTGCGAGGTTCATTTTGGACAACAAATCCTCACATTCGTCCATATCTTGATCCTCAGCATCTAGTGGCATTTTCGGTTCTTGCCCACCTCTTTCTGGCACTCCTACCTCCGTTTGCTGATGCTGATCCGGCTCTTTCACACGCTCCTGTCTGCCTTCGTCGTCTTCGATAGGCTTTTGCGTCAAGGCAAAGACAATCTCTGCTAGCACCACCCGAAACGATTCGATTTCTCCAGCGGCTTGCAGTGCACCGCGAGCCTCATGCCATGCAGAAATCTGGAGTGCTCGATCGAACTCGATCCCCTCTGGCACACTTTCGTTGTTCCCGGAATCGAACACTCCATTTGCACCATTACTATGGAATGGATACTTTGCTCTGCTCCTTTGGCTGGACTGTGCCCACTGACTAGCAAACGCGTAAATCGCCATGTTAAGGGCCTTGCTTGCCGCTCTGTCCTCGGCGAAGGTGAGCTGCCTTCCTCTGATTGATGCAGCTAGACGATCAAGCCGAAATACTCGATAATACATGCGATTCCAATCCGGAGAGGTATTCGCTTTATTGCCTATCGTTATATCAACCCTTGCAGTATTCGGGCACGTTCGCTCGGTCAGCCAACAGGCAAGGGCGTTTTCGAAACTGTCATGATAGATCTTCAGCAAGCCTTCAGTCAAACACGCCTTGTTTATTGCCGAATTCAAGTCGTTTACAAACGGTATTGGTGGACAAGGGAGCGAACCAATTGAGACCGGTTCTGGTGTGCGACGACGTCGTTTTCGATTGACGCGCATGATAGCGCGGCTCGTCTTGGGGGCAACCGTGCTCGTATCGTCGTGTTCTGGATACGCTTCGTAGGGACTCTCAATTGCGATGGCGTCGTCAGCCCCTTCCGATAACGTGTCTATCGATGATCCTTTGCCCGAGTCGCAATGGAGTGTAGCCTGGCTGTCCTCAAATGGTTCACTCAAATAGCTGAAACCATCTCTTTCGTCCTGTTCAGCTTTGCCGGGGGAAATGGAGGGGGCAGACTGGAACCAGGATAGGGAACTGGAATCGAGAGTCGATATCCCGCTTGGAAAGTCACCGAAAGTTATCCCCAGCTCTATCGGATTGATCTGTGGCACGGGATCTACGTCATACCCTGTATCCGGTTGACTGTCGGATTTCATAACATGCGCCTGCGGAGTAGCCTCTCGTTTTACCTGCAATCCGCCAGAGGAGCTGCTTTGCGTTCGACGACGTTTTGCTGGCGGTGCTGCACTCTGTGGTGGCTGTGCCGCCTGCAACACACGTTGCGACCGAAGCCATTCAAAAGTGCAATTTTTCTTCGTTTTCTCGCAGTTTGCGCATGAAGCCAGAGGCCCGTAGACATCTAGATGGTCAATTGCTGCCTATCGTGTCCCTTTGACGAAGCGTGGCTTACCACTATAGTGGAACACCGTTGGGTTCCCACTAGACTTATTAGTATCCAGCAAGGTGTCCTCCAGGATGGCCGCGTCGCACGCTCTCTTCCCCTTGCGACATTGATCACAGCATCGGTTCTGCTTCCTGCTCGTCTTCGAAGGCTTCGTGGCGCCCATGGCCGACGCCGGCGTGGGCGACGTCCATGCATAATCGAGGAACGACTTCGGTTGAACGTCGACGAAATTCATGGTTAGTTGCGTGCGACCCGGACTCTATGGCGAAAAGAGGATAAACCACGAGGAGATTGCAACGACCATGGAGAAAGTTGGTGCTGATATGCACACCCCGCGCCGGCGGCATTAGTTTCACACCCCAGGTTCGAAAGCGGGGAAGGCCAAGCCGTCCTAGCTACATGTGACAACATCCATGCAGCCAACCCGACAGTTATTACTACAATATGACTTCGATACCCCCCTAAAGACAGTACGCAGTCGACCGACTTACAACGGCCCTTTGATCGTCCAGATTTTCCTGCTTTGTGCTCCCTTCAGCAAGATACGCAACTCGCTCGGACAATCTTCGCACCTAACTCGACAGAACTTCGCCCGAAACTGCATGCACATCCCAGTCCGGTACAACTTTCCCGTTCCCGAGCGCCTCCATCATTGGCTTCAGTATTCGCAGACCCCGTGAAACTCTATCAAAAAGGGCCGTTCGGGATCACGGATCGGTCCAAAGCGGTCAACGAGCACCAGTCCTTTTCACCGCCTTGATGACCCCCATGCCGTCGTTCGAATGAGGATTCGCGGATTATCTAGCTCGAACACAGTAACTTTCACAGACATGGATCCTGTCTGTGAAGTTGTTCAGTCTTATCTGCTGCTGAACCACACACCCCTGTCGGTGCTAATATGAGGCTCAACCAATGTGGGACCGGCGCTTATCAACCGCGCGTGTTGTGCTACGTCATTCTTCATACGGAACGAGCGTTGGGCATCACAATGGTCTGATCATGAATGACTATCAGGAGCTGTCTAACATACTAATCTAATTAGGTTTACAGTTTTGCCGCGAGGTGTCTGTACAATTGCAGTCTAGTACGTCCTCAAAAGATGATTTCCAAAGCGTCTACGTCCTAGCTGAGCTATCCACGGTTCTGTCAAGGTTCTTTGGGTTGGTCAGCCCTCAAGCCCCAAGAGCCTGATAAATCTGAGTCTCAATATCAAACCACAGTCCGAGAACCTTTGCATCCCCAAATGGCAGGATCTGACTACAGACAAATCCTCCAACACCCTTCTCCCGATCGCACCACCACCAGCAATTCGGCAGACCAGCCCAGAACCCGGTACTCTTGGATCTGCCCGTTGGACCTCCATTCGATAGCATGAAAGTCAAGCCCCAGCCTTGAGGCGGGTTACCTTCAACTGGGTAGAGATCAGGCAGCGGGTTTGTAAGCTCGGGCTTTGCATCGGGTATCCCTTGCCGACCAAAATCTGGGAACTGTTTGATTTGATTTGTGAACATCAAGTCTACGGTTTCCTTTTTGAGAATTGTAGCTCTGGTCGTAGGGGACGTTCCGTCGTTGAGGAGGGTGGCAATGATTTCTGCGCGATGTCAAAATCACGATGCGACGCGGCTTGGACAACTTACGGGCATAATCCGATGGGGTCGCAAATGCTCCCGCCCCTCCACTGTTCAGCACATCCTTTCTCTCAGATGACGTGACTACCAACGGCTTGCGAAGCAGATGATCTCGTCCGATCAAGGAGCCATCGTGCTTTCTATGGTTCATGAGCGCGAGCCTCTTCTTCATTTCTTCAGTCGGAAAGAAGGAGATGTTCTTTAAACCCAGCGGCTCAAAGATATACTTATGGCAGTAATCATTCAGCGACAGCCCAGTAGCGCGCTCTAATGCGAGGCCTGCAAAGTCGATGTTCACACCGTATTGCCAGCCCTCGCCTGGTTGGAAGAGGAGAGGTTGGAGAATGTCTTTGATGTGCCCGGAGAATTCGTCGAAGCCGATCGGATGTGAGAAATCGCGTAGCTCATTGTTGAAGAATGTGTAGCCAAAGCCAGCTATCAATCGGTAAGTAACGGATATCCAGTAGAAAACTGTGGACTGCGTCTAGACATACCAGTATGCGTCAAAAGCATCCTCAACGTAATCTTCCTCTTCTTATCGACCAACGTCCCATCTTTCTGCAACACTTTGATATCCTTCAATTCGGGCACCAACCTCTCGATCTCATCGCCGTCATCTAGAGATAGCTTTCCCTGCTCGACCAGTTGCATGCATGCTATGCCTGCAATCATTTTCGTGCATGATGCAATCCAAAAGACATTGTCGATCGTCATGGGTTCCGAGCTGGTAGCACCGCGATAACCGGAAGCGTGCGCGAACAGTTCCTTGCCATCTTTACCGACTACCACGACGCTGGTTCCTGGGATGTCGGACTTTGGGTCTGCGCAGGCTGCATCGACGGTTTTCTTGAGACTTTGGATGACTTCAGCAGAAAGCGGCATCTTGTGCGTGCAATTGAGAGTAATGCGTTGCTTAAACTCGTAATGGTCAATTAAGTTACCTTTTTATTTAGAGGGCTTCCTTCGGGTACAAGTAGCTAGGCCCACTCTGGAGACCCATTAACAACCTCGGGCGCCTCCTCAGGCCTAAGAAAGGCCCATGAGTGTCATCATGCTACTCACAACCCTGCAGCAAAATACATCCCGGCAAACGAGCATACCCCGCACGGGGATCTCCTGCTTAGCAGTGTGAGTTGTTGGTGTGGTGTGCCGCCGGAACCGCAGTGCGGGGAAGCATTTTGGCTCTACACGTGGTGCACGTGGATATTGACGTGTGGAGTGCTTAGTCAGGATTTTTATTCACATTCACCACGTCGGGCGCGATCTTTGAGAGCTATGATTATATTTGTTAGTTGCTCTATTTACAGGCTTCGTAGTCATGGTGTTGTCTTGCGAAACTAGACTCGTTTCCTTCATTTTACTAGACTGAATCCGCACTCCTCGAGGTACCTTCTCAAAACCAGCGATAACCCCAGGCGTAGGCACTTTTTATATCTTCGCTACTAGACTAAAAGCGGCTATAGTAACAGGAAGTCTGTGTCAGGATCTAATGGTATAGTAGCGTCAGGCCACTGGACTAGTCCGAAGCATCCAAACAAGATAACACTGATTTCCAGGTCAGGCTGATTCGAGGGTTTATGCCGTCACCCAGCTTGATTTCCATGCAACACACTGACTATTCAAACATTCCAGTACAAGCCTCAAACGAGCAGATCCTTGCTTCTATGGAAAAGGCGGGGCTAACGACATGTGATTGCCCGAATGAAGTTCCCTTGGCGATACAGGAGGTAACTCAGCAGGCGGCGCGTACTGGGTAGCGTACCCCTCGGGCCCGGGCCCGACGTATTCTTGAGGTATGTACGGGTTCGTCGGGGTTTCTACGTGGTTTGATGTTCCTGATGTTGATGCCTTATTCTTATACCTGGCCCTCTGAGCGACAAAGATGCCGGCAAGGATTGTGAGTCCAGCAATGGCACCCAGGACAATTCCAGCAATTGCACCTCCAGAAAGCTTAGTCTTCTTTTCAGTTTGCCCGGGAGCCACTGAAGTGGCTGTGGTAGATGGAGCTGCTCCTGATACTGAACTTGCAGTCGCTGAGGCGGATGAAACTACAGATGAGCTCACCATACTCGACGAAAGTGCACCACCTAGGACTTGTGCCAACCTCACGACTCTACTTTCATCTGCACAGCAGGTGGGGTTGTTCGCACCACAACACCATCGATCACTATCTGCTTTCCCCGTACACGGTGTTAATTGCGTATGCCCATATTTATCTTTTGTACTTCTGCATGCGGTAATGCACTTGCCAAATTCGATACCACTGCTAGTGCAAAAGTTTGCCCACCATCTGATAGTTAAGGTTAGTAAGTTCAACTGAGCACAATAATTAAATGCGTCACATACGTTGTCGCATCGCCAGCGCGATTCTGACATAGACCATTGGGCAGACATTCGTCTACGGTATCGCGGATGCCACCAGCTGGATTAGGACGGTCAAAGGCGCAACAGATCGTCGGTGGACCACCAGAGGTGCAAGGTTGGTACGAATTGTAGAATTCTTCATCTGGAAGCACTGTGCCGTTTGCAAAGTAGCACGGGCTGCGTTGTGCGAGTGTCATTCTAGCAATAAAGACTATGGCAAGGCTGAGAGACAACGAGCTCATTGTGATCGCTGTGAAGTGAATATGTCCCGTGGATTCGAAGGTCTCTGACTGAAATAAGATGCTGCAGGCAATACAACTCGCCGGTATCACTGCACCACAGGGAAGGAAAGTAGAGAGCCGATAAAAGATTGCAAAAAAGAACGCTCCCAGGCTACGCACTGCCTATAAAGTAACTATCTGACATGGAATCGGCGCTAGGACATGCAATCAGGCTTCTATTCGACTAGTGCCCGAGGTTACAATCTGAGAGACGTGTATCCTGTGACGGCTTACTGGCTATCTACGCAGCCGAGGAGGCACAGTGTGTTCAGCCTCGCGAAAACCTTTCCGTCGCGTTACGACAGTGCAACATTTTCCTAGCGTCTAGATTCTTGTCATAGTAGCTAGAGATGCGGGCACGTTAGATACAGTCCGCAAGATGTTGAGTTTTTGTTTCTACCTCTGCCTCCAATACGATCTGTGACGGTCTGCTCAAAGTGTAACGCTTTCAAGCCTTGTCAAGAAGTATTGGTTTGGTCCTTCATGCATCTTAGTGGGGCTTAGACCACACAGCATGTACCAAGAATACGACTTGGGCTCAGCTCAGGTTCATTTAAGGAGAATCGATTCATGATCCTCATTTCGCCTTACTATTGGTCTCGACCTCCCCCGTGATAGCTGTAACTCCGGTACTCTGGTTCTGCATGTGGTAAGTTTAGTCGAAGCGGCGCCACCCAGAACTATTTGTTGAATCACGCCCTCTGTGATCCAGCCACATGCAATATTGACTATGGAAAGAAGTTTTCCAAAATAATTGCGCTACGCTTTAAACTTCAGGTAATATATTTGTTCGGTCCTTTAGGATTAACTCTAATACTAACTAAAAGTAATACCGTAACAATAGGCTAGAAGAAGTATGCCGTCCACGAAATCCTGGTAAAGATCCAGCCTTGGGTCTATCCTCGGTTGATTTAATGGGGCAATAATGCGGCGGAGAAGAGGTCTGCGGGGCCGGCAGGAATGCTAGGTTGGTACCATGGTTAGTTGCTGCACTAAAGCATCGAAGATGAGCTGGTTCCCCATTGTGGCTGCGGGATTTTGGGGCTTTTCACTGACTTGCTAGAAGTTTCCATGTCTTGATCATAGATCTACGCTTGAGCGAACATAGTTCAGGCGGGCTTAGATCTAATAATGATAATAATCTTTAAAGTCTCTTAATAACGTGAATTTTTGGACGAAGATAAGCCAAAAGAAATGTTAATAAACGGATAATAAGCGACGGTCATACCATGTAGACTTAGGGACCTCCAGGGGTACCGAAACTCAATCGCCCGTTAGATCGATACAATTAGCCCCAGCTGGAACGTGGAAAGCTGCCTCGGAAAGTTTGCTTGGTGTCGGCTTCGGCGGTGGGCTCGCTATGGCCATTTGAGTGGTAGTGGTCATGTCAGAGTTTGCTGCAAAGTGTCGGAGGCGCGCAGCGCGGATGCTAGCGGGGGTACTTGATGTTGATGCCAACATCGTCGGGATTGTAGGAGAGTTCAATGTCCAATGCGAAGAGTCTGCAGGTGCTAGTGCCATGATGTTATGGACAGTAGATTTTTCAGAGCTGCCTGGCTCGTGTGGCAGGACCTTGCGT
Organism: Cucurbitaria berberidis CBS 394.84; assembly: GCF_010015615.1. Classification (NCBI taxonomy): domain Eukaryota; kingdom Fungi; phylum Ascomycota; class Dothideomycetes; order Pleosporales; family Cucurbitariaceae; genus Cucurbitaria; species Cucurbitaria berberidis. Next base: position 348,083 of record NW_024468936.1, read on the forward strand.
ATTTGCTGAGAAGATCCGGCGGGCATTGAAGCTGAATTGGTCGGTAAGGACATTAAACTAGGCGACTCTGAATGCATCAGGCTATTCGCTGCGCTCCTTGAAACTTCCCGCGCATAGGTCCCATCAAGCACATCGTGTGAAAGTGACGAGAACGGGGACATTTGTTGCTTTTGCATGCTCAATCTGAGCGCTAACTGGAGATCCCGGTCTTCTTTCTCGACCGTCTCAGCAAGTGAAGTTTCCACAAGGATTGGTGCGCTAAATGGCGTATTTTTGTTCCCATGATCATAGATTGACCAGTTCTCTTCATCCTCTGATGGCTCGGGCGAGCCGAGGTCAACAATCTGAGAGATGGCTGATCGTATTGAAGTTGGGTTTTGGGAGCGGACTCTATTCGGAAGACGAAGTGCGTTGTCATCCTCTGAATCGGAAAGCTCGATGAGAATCTTCTCTCTTACGGTGGACTGCTGATTGCCTGGTCTAGAGGGTGTTGTCGAAGCCTGGGAATGTGGCATATCCTTCAAGGAGTTGCTTGAGCAAGCGCTGGGCAGAACCTGGCTGGTAACTTGATCGTCTCCGTTATGTTTGCGTCTTCGCTTTGTTGCAATAGGTGTTTCATTGGCTTGCGCATCGCCATCTGTTTGTTGTCTGCGCTTAGGAGTTCGGCGGTTTGGCACTGCCGGAGGAGGGTCCAGCACATCATGTGGAAGCGCCTTTTGAAGCCAGTAGTCTGGTATCTCACATTCGACTCGATACTCGGGATCGAACAAAGAAGCTCTGTCCCCATTCCAGTAGCCTAATCGATCCCCCTCAAAGTCTGCTCGTCCCAGGCTAGTAACACCAAAAGGTGAGAAGGTGAGCTTGCGCTCGAAACTGCGCGTTGCCGGCTGATCGTTGTCCTTCTTCACCCGCCGTTTGGTAAGTTTGATATTGTGGATGACCTCGCGGGGCAATGCTGGGTTTCTTTGGGACATATGCTTCGTCAGTAGAACCGGGCCAACCCAGTCCATGTATCTCCTTCCCCATATGTTAAAGCGTGAGCTTGTCACCTCCAAGAGTTTGAGTTCTTGGATGGGACGCTCATAGCCTAGGTTGAGCCTCGAGCTGCTACGGAGCACCTCATCGCTGGAAACCTTGGGGTTGTAATACTTTTGTAGGATCTTAAAGTCGGGAAAGTTCGCAGGGACAAATATGTGCTTCGCGCGCGGGGTCGTTCTTAGAAACTCAGCTAGCTGTGCGCTCCAGACGCTACAGTCCCTCTGATTTCGACACGAGCAAAGAGCCCGTCCTAATCCCATCTTGACAGCATGCATAGCTGTAGCAGTACCACATCCAGGAAGACCAGATGTCTGATAGTCGCCCCCAGATAGCATAGCAAAGAGGACTAGACCTTCTCGATCCAGGCCAAATTTCTCTTCCATCTGACGAGACTCCACGACTCGAACAAACTTGTTATTCTTCTTCGTGTTCTCTTTCGACCGATCGGTGTTCCCCTTCTCCTTGGCAACCCGATCATCGTGTATCCATAGAGTGCAGCCAAACATGAGACAATCCGAGTCCTGGGACCAGACAGCATCCACAATGCCTAGGATTTGCAAGCGAGCGCACTCAGCCTCAGCCTCTCCCGGCGCTTCGTGGTACGGTATGCCGAAGCAGGTGAGCATTTGCTGGAGCAGGCGTCGTTTCTCAAAGTCGATCTTGCCTCCGCCCCTTTTTCCCCGCTTCCAAGGACGGCCGGGGCCATCAAAGACGAAAATGAGTTGAATATTAAGGGTGAGTAGGCGGCAGATGCGGTAGAACATGGCTTTCTCGATACCCTGGAACGCGGCCTCATTCGAGGCTAGTCGCATTAGCGAAAGAAACTATTTAGAAGAGCACACCTACCATCACGGATAGCGTATACCTGGGCTTGGGTGAGATTGTTGAAGCGCCAGTCTGCCTCATCAACGGCGATTCTGAGGGGCCTGCCATGGCGTGTATGATGCTCTTCAGCAAGCTGCGCGATTGGAACAACCTGTTCATGGTCATGGATAATGCCCCAGAGGCTATCTCAATGTCAGGGACTATATATAGCTCAGCGATTTTCAGGTACGGACTCTGGAAGACCCATGACGTGTGAGTTGGGTTAGGAAGAATGCGCGACTCAGGCGAACCAAAAGCGCGACCTTAGCGCGATATTCGCGTCCGAAATGGAGACAACGACGGGACGAAGGCTGCGTTCGTAGTAGTCGCTCTTCGCCGCTAAGATAAGACGTCTAACCAATGATGACTGCGACCACAATGGTGTTCGTAGCCTTTCGGTGTTGGTGAGGACGACAGAGGTCGGGGAGACGCTAGGATGAGATTACGGGGCTTCTCTACCTCGACGCGAAACCACGTGGTTCGGAGGCCGTGCGTCGGCCTTTTGCGCTCTCCTTTTCTCTAATTGAAGACGCTAACGAGATTTATGCTAGTATATGATCTTACAGACTACAGACTCTCGCGATACAGAATAAATCCGACGCCCGACGTTATTTTCATTTTCACTACGTCTGGGCGGCGTTACGGAGCGATACCTGGATACACAAACCAGTCATCCGTGCAGAAAGCACACGCTGGTGACCGGGAAGGGTGCACATAGGACTCTGCTTCAACAGTCCGAGGAGCTCATGTTCCAGCTTAAGCTGGTATATCCACATTCGAATGCTGTTTGGTTGCTGTGAATCATACTTGGAGAACCACGCTTACGGAACATACGTTGCGAATCTCTCGGGATAATTCGCGCTGTTCATCGCATTCTTTCTTTCGATGAACGGTAAAGGGCCCCTCTGGTACTTGAAAGCTCAGCTACTGCTTTGTAGTCTGTACGCGGTTGGCTATGAGGCTGAAGCGTCTCATTGATACTGCGAAGATCATAATTCGAGGATCACAGCTGAATTGGAACATAGCAAATCTGCTCAAGTGCCATTTGCTTTTCTAGAAGCCTGAGGGATCGACCTTGTGCACCCGTAGCAAAGCCTGCTGCTACCCTCCGCGGACTGGACATCAATTCCATCTTGCTGATCGCCGCCCCACCCATGAATGCCAAATCGCCCACCTGGTACAGGCATGCTGCAAAGACTGCAGTGTAGATCTGAAGTTGTGCTTGCTGCTATCTCAAGCTTTCCTGCGGTGCGGACAACGTTTGAAACTATGCTCGGAAAGTTCTCTTCGACAGACTCAAAATACTGCTTCATGAGGTCGTCGATTGTAGTGTTCTTTGAGCTCATGGAGGCTTGCGTGGCGCCCGGTGAAGACTCGTGTACAAGTGAAGCTAGTTTATTCTCTGACATGTTGATGTACGCAACTAGCTCTTTTTTGAGAACGTCGCGCAGTGGATAGTGGAAGTTCATGCCAAAGGGTGTCAGGCCGTCCGCTGTCTGCCATGGGAGGGAGAATCCTCGGCCTTTTGCAGTCTCGGCAAGAGTCTTCTCGGCCAGTCTGGTTGTACTGTCGCCCCAAAGAATGCTTTCGCATCCATTCAGCCTAGCATGCTCGACAATCAGTCTCGTCCGGAGAGTGGTAAGAACATCTGCACGAGCCGTGGCTGAAGTGAGTGAGTCGATCAAATGTGCGAGATATTCCCCAGGAGCCAGGTTTTGCTTTCCTGTTGGCTCTGGTACCAAGTCTCGAAGAGATGCATCGTCTGGAATAAGGCGAAACACATCGTGCAGCGGCAGCGACGCATACTGATGATCCGGATAGTTTTCCCGAGTTTTTTCGAGTAGCCTGTCGGTGGGGAGGGATTCCTCGGGGTCCTGGATCGATATCACGTGTATAACGAAGCCAGTACGGCCAGTCTTGCTCCTCTGCGTTTTGAGGTGCAGGTCTAAGATGTGAAGTAGAGTGGTTGAGGCAACTCCAAAAGAGAGAGGTAACAAAATCCTACGCCGTTGGTCCTCGGCGGCGAAATTTACACGGAAAGTCTCTAAACGTTTGATACATTTTGTGTGCACATATCTGGCGAAGCAGTCGCTGGAGGAAAAAAAATTAGCATGACAAATCACATCCCACAAGGCGCAGGGCTTACTGGCAAAGTGGCTCCGACCGCACTACAAGAACTGAGATGTTGTCCTTGCACCTGCGGCAAGGCTCAGCCGTAGCGCCTGCGACGTGTTTGCCTGGCATGTTATGTGGTCGGTTGATATTGGTGTTGGAGTTGGGAGCTGTGTAAGGCTGACTGATGACCCTGGTCCCGGTGGATTGCCTTTTGCATGCGCCACACCTAGCAGGCGCGCTAGTAGCAGCTATCCGGCAAGGCGGCTTCTCTGTAGGGACGAACGCGCAAGCCAAACATTCATACACGACCACCACAGCCTAGGCCGATGACCCATCTCTCACCAAAGGGCTTAGAAGTAGTGTTATCGCCGAAGATATCCGCGCCGCACCCCCTCGTTTGAAGACGTGCAAACGTCGAGCCGCCAGCTCCGCCAGCTGGCCTCAAGCCTCACAGAAGCATGAAGCCATGGTTGCGCACAGTCGCTCTGCTGCTGTTATCGACTATAACAGCAGTAGCAGCCATAGACGTCACTTTGGTACACTCTAGAGCTCATATCATCCCAAAGAATATAGCTAAACGTGCTCCAGAACCAAAATGATCCGCAGAAGTGCTCGGGCATGTACAGCAAGAAGTCATGGGGCGGCAAGGTCGAGCCTTTTATTCTGGTCAAATTTATGAAGAACGGAGAGAAGAACAAGGAGGTCGATGATCCGACTGTTGGCGTGGCCATTTGGGAATGGAGGGACACGCTGCTGCTCGGGAAACCTGAAGACGTGGGCGTGAATGAGGTTCGTGAAGCTCCTAGGCACCCAAGGCTGAACAAACTGACAAGTGCAACAGCGCCAGTTCATGTGCGATAATGAATCCATCGATGCGCAGCTATGCAACGCCACGCACAAAGGCGAATGGATTCTGACCGACAATGCCGAAGCTGACTCTAAGATGCACATCCGCACCGCCGCCATCCAACTGAACGACCCCAAGCCCATCAACTACCCAGTTGCGAGCGGAGAGAAGAAACTGGCCATCAAGACGGGATACTACTGCGTGGCTACGTTAGGAATGCAAGAAAAGCTAGAATGGGAAGCCATTGTGACCTTCAGAAACGCATACGGGGAGCTCCCGGCTGCCCAGATTCCAAAGCTTCCCTTCTACGGCGGTATCACCATCGTGTACTTCGTCGTGTTGATCTTCTGGGGCTTCCTGTACTTTCAGAACAGGTCCGACATTCTCGCAGTCCAGAACTACATAACAGCAATTCTGGTCTTCCTGGTGGCAGAAATGCTCATGACGTGGGGATTCTACGACTACCAGAACCGCCACGGTAATAACGTGGGTGCGAAGGTGCTCATGATTATTGTCGCCGTCTTGAACGCCTTCCGCAACTCGTTCTCGTTTTTCCTGCTCCTGATCGTGTGCATGGGATACGGCGTGGTGAAGCCCTCTCTTGGCAAGACCATGACCATAGTTCGCTGGTTGGCGGTCGCACACTTTATCTTTGGTGTCATCTACGCGGTCGCCTCGCTCACTGTTCGTCCTGACGATGCCGGCCCTCTTGTATTGCTTGTTATCCTGCCGCTTTCCGCCACCTTGACCGCCTTCTATATATGGACGCTGAACTCGCTGAACCTCACGATGAAGGATCTTATGGAGCGCAAGCAGCACGTCAAGGCCACCATGTACAAGAGGTTATGGTGGTGCATCTTGACAAGCATCATCGTCATTTTCGGATTCTTCTTCCTCAACAGCCTCACGTTTGCTGGAGCTTCAACACCAGATTTTGGGCCGACTCACTGGCAAACTAGATGGTTTGTGTTGGATGGCTGGCTGAATTTGGTATATCTGGCAGATGTTTGCTTCGTTGCATACATGTGGCGACCAACAGCGAACAACAGGAGGTTTGCTATGAGTGATGAGGTATGTTATCGCTAAACAGAATGATCGACGGTCACCATTTACTGACAAATCTGCAGATTGCTCAAGATGACGAAGGGTTTGAGATCGCTTCACTCCGGGACTCGTTGGATGAAGAGGACGGGCCAGAAGGTCACCCGCCATCATATGACCCAGTGCCAAGTAGGCGCAACAACAACGAGCGTGATGTATCGCCTCTACCGGCACCACAAGCTCAGAAACCTATTGTGCCTCCTAGGGAAAGTCTCGATGGTGACACCATCTTCGCAGTAGGCGAAGACGATAAATGGAGCGACGATGAGCTTGAGCCGGCGAGCCCAAGGGAAGGAGACAACGAACATTCAAGGTTAGCGAGTCGAAAGGATGATTAGAAGGCAGTCGATCGCGATAAAAGCAGGGGAGAAACTGTATCAGGAAGCGGCTCGGTCTGAGCATTGGCGTTGAAAGGGTATTGATACGTATACTGTATGGACGTACCTGTATCACTTATGAAGCAAGCATTACTGGCGTTTTATTCGAACTTGTCGTCATCATATACTCTTCATTTGATCACTTTTGGTGTTGTATGCCATATATGCTTCGTGGTGCATGGTCGGTGAGGATTAAACTCCGCAAAAGCCGAAGCAACCGGACTTCTTGTAGTAAGAGCTTCTACCATGGCGCAACCCTTCAGGCTACGCACACAGCATGAAACCATGGCTTCACTTTCGTTGTCTACTCCACTACGAAGCCCTTTGTACATATGCCATACGTGTCGAAACGGCTTGCGCTCTCTCCAAAATGCGCGCTTCGTGACGGGTCGAGCACTCAGCACTGCGTCATGGTTCAACTGCGATCTCACAACGCAACCTGCACCACTTGGTACCCGACTCAAACGAGCCATCGCTCCCTCGAAAACGAATAATTTATCAGTCGAGCGCTTCACAAGGCCACGCTCATACTCGATCACAACCCCCACATCACATATTTCTAAACCCGGCATCGCATCCCTCCCTCACCGCCGCCTCATCTGCCTCTCGGGCCCCGACGCCGCGAAGTTCCTCCAAGGCCTGATAACAAACAATGTCGACCCTTCCCGGCATGCGCCGTTCTACTCCGCATTCCTCGACGCGCGCGGCCGAGTGTTATGGGATGTCTTCATCTGGGCATGGCCGGAGCTTTCTGCGACGGCAGGCAAAGGACACTGGGCATGCTACATCGAAATTGACGAGGGAGAGGTGGACGCACTGAAGAAGCACCTAAAGAGACACAAACTTCGGAGTAAGATCACGATTGAAGATGTGGATAGCGAAGGACAAGGAGGCGTGCGGGTCTGGGCAGCCTGGGGCTCTACAGCCGACCTGCTGCGCAATGACGATAGTGTTCCTGCTCTCTCTGATCCTCGCGCACCGGATATGTACCGCTGTCTTGCGGGGACGGATCACGTAAGGACACAAGGGTTCGTGCCGTTGGATGCAAAAGAGTATCATTTGCAACGGTACCAATACGGTATACCTGAGGGACCCAAGGAGATACCCAGGGAAAGCGCGTTGCCAATGGAGTGTAACATCGATTTGAGTCAAGGAATTGACTTTAAGAAGGGGTGTTATGTTGGTCAGGAGTTGACTATACGAACGAAACACACGGGTGTGGTGCGGAAACGCGTTTTGCCCATACAGCTCTATGATACCGGCGCTTCGGACACGCTTCCAGAGTCTGGCACAGACATAAAGCAGTTAGATGAAAATGGGGGCATCAAGAAGGGCCGTGCTGCAGGTAAGTTTATCGCAGGAATTGGCAACGTAGGGCTTGCGCTCTGTCGGCTGGAGAATATGACTAGCATGAAAGTCAGTGCCGAGGGAGGGAGCTGGAAGCCGGGCATCGAGTTCGGAATACAAACTGATGGGGGCATTGTCAAAGTCAAGCCGGTCTTGCATGAGTGGTTCGTGCTAAGGGAACGGGATCTGTGGGATAAGAAAAGGACGAGGATATAGTCGAGATATAGCACAAAAACGCAGATTGATATCTACACACGCAAACATGCCCCAATGACCGACCCTTTCATACGCTGATGGTTTGTGTGAGATTGCCTACTAATCGCCCAATTAGCTGACCGGCGGGGCTGTGCATTCGTGGCTTAGCTTAGCGGTTGGCCAAACGTCATTAGCCTCATTTCCACGCATCTTCAATTGCTCTTCAATCAACAATACCCATCACAGTTTTTCTCAGAGCCTAGCTGCTATCTTTCGTTTCTTCGCAATCAGTAATCATTTCTATCTAGGAGAGCACGCTTGAAACTATGGCCGTCTTACTCCCCTCGAACTCCTCCGACCACCACTTTTCCATCTCAAATATAATCTCAAAGTTTCGGTCAAAGAAAAGAGCAGGAACGAGGGGTCATATAGAGCGAATACAGCATGAAGAGGTAGTACTAGACACTCGGCCATCGCTCATTGCCGCGCCACTATCCCTAGTCCTCCCAGAACATCAACAAACTCTCTCAAACCTCGGCTGGACAACTGTCACTTTCCCGCAACCCGCATCAGAAGCAACCGCCTCAAGCTTAGAAGACCACCATCTCGCGCCAGGTTCTCACCCACTTCAACAAGCCTATGAATCTCTCTTCGCCGCCAGCCAGGCATTCTTCGATCAATCAGACGAAGAGAAGACGATATGGAAACATAAACTCGGCTCCGAAGAAGGCTGGTCCAAGATCCAAGGAGAGAAAGAGTTCATTACCCTCCGCACCCTAGAATATTGCCCTGAAGTGCTCCGAGGCCCCGCAGAACGCTACTGGAATCTCATGGGCGCGCATCTCTCGTCTACATTGGGCCGGATATCGACATCTCTCGGTTTGCCGGATGGTGAAGAACAGGGATTGAGACAATTTGTCGGGCCTTGTGGCACAATGCAGTCTACAGATGCAACTAAGACTGCAACCATGTTACGACTCTTTCGGTATGAAGGGTGGGACGCAAAGGTGGTTGCCGAACCACATTCCGATCTCGGCCTTCTGAGCATGGTGGTGGGCAATGTACCTGGCCTAGAGGTCTGGGACGGACGAACGTGGTTTGATGTTGAAAGAGAGGTCGAGAAGTCAGGCAAGAAGGGCGCAAGTATGCTTGCTGGGCGACAGCTTGAGAGACTAAGTAATGGACGATATCCGGCAGGGGGTCATCGGGTTGTATCTTATGGCCTGCCTGGACCAAATCTGGAAAACAACACCCCCGGAAACTCGAGTGGGGGAAAGAGGTATCGCTTCTCTATTGTCTTCGTCCTGCGCGCCCATGAACCCACCATTATCAATTCGGACGAATTAGAAACAGAAGTTACGGGCAAATGGGTTGAACCTATTCAAGGAGTTACAGCGGGGAAATTTTACGAAGAGATTAGGGGAAGGCATTACAACATCAATATCGACGTGAAAGAGAGGGAAAAGCAGAGAAGGAGAGTCAAGAGTGGAGCAGGGAAGGGAAGGAAGGGGGAAGGAAGATCATAGAGGTCTGTTTTGCCTGTTTTGTGTCGCAAGCGGAGATTCAGCATTTCCGACTAACCTGTCATTCATCATCGCATTCCTTCATCTCCTTTGCTGTTTCAAACTATAGTCCTTGATACCAAACATTTGAACGTTATCACTGGCATACTTAGCGTTCATAACTGGCAATACTTGTCCTGCGTCGCAACGTTTTCTCGAATCAAGTTCTCACGCCGGCACAATTGTCTCTAGTGCTTGGAGAGCAGTACAACGACGATGCAGGGCAGTACGTACGATTCGCCACAAGTACGATGCCATGCCGATGGGGACAATACCATATGCGACCAAGCTACCTCTCGCGGTTGCTTGCCCCGAACACGAGCATATAGCAATTTAACGTTGCAGATCCTTCTACAACCCTGATCTCGCTTAGACCATCAGTACTCAACCGAGCTTCAAGATAATCAATTCCCTACAGTTTAATCTTTTAATTCGACAAATATGTGGATCAAAAAGGTCAGCGTTCACGTGTCCGGCAAAATACTTGTCATCCTGGTATGGTCGAACAAATTAACGTTGTTGTCCTGGGCTTGCAATTTGGATCAATATGCATGACTCTAGTTGTGCATGTAGCATTTTCCACGAGTACTATTGTTAAAATTCAGGTACCCACCAACCGGGAAGGGAAGCTATAAGTGTGCAGGCAGCCACCGAACGACCCCAAATCCAACCACTCAACTTCAGCAGTTCAAGATGATTTGCCTCGCATCGAAGTTTGCTTTTCTCCTTCTAGGCGCTTCAAGCGCCCTTGCTCACTGGAATTACGATCGAATCATTGTCAATGGCGAACTCATCGGGTCCTCATACCAATACATTCGCAAGACTAATAACTCCAATGAGCCCCTCCAAAACGTCAACTCCACAGACATGCGATGCAATGCAGGAGCCTCCTCGGGCGTTGCTCTCGGTACACAGACCTACACCGTAGCCGCCGGCGACATGCTCGGCTTCGCTGTCAAAGATACATTTGGGCACCCTGGACCACAGCAAGTGTACATCTCGAAGTCCCCGGGGCCTGCAGCAGAATACGACGGATCTGGGGATTGGGCGAAGATATACAGTCTGACGTACTCATTGAACGCGAGTAGTGGTGGCAGCGATGGCCTGTTGAAATGGGCGACGCATCGCGCACGAACATTCAATTTCAAGCTTCCAGCAGAGACACCACCAGGCGAGTACCTTTTGCGCGCTGAGGGCCTTGCTTTACATGCCGCCCATAAGCCGGACAAAGCTCAGTTCTACATTGCTTGCGCACAGATCAACGTCACGGGCACTGCTGCGAAGGGTAGTCCTGGCCCAACAATCAGATTTCCCGGGGGATATCAGTGGAACTCGACTGGTGTGTTGATACCGGAGTTCTGGAGCAGAATTACCAACTACACGGCTGCGGGCCCGAAGTTGTGGCCAGAGGGTACGCTAGAGGCGCATGTTCTAGACGGGACGAAGAAGACTGGCGCGGATTGAGGATGCGTGGCAAAGGTTATCGGGGGAGAGCATCTGGGACATGACGGAGAGCATCGATTAGCCGCTTGCGCTACAGTTGCTTGGGCCGCTGTTTCATCGGTTTTCGACTTCAAGATTTAAGTGACGCACGCAATCCCAGATCAAATAACAAGTAAGATTGTGTAGGTCTCTCATGAGGGGTTTCATCTTGTTCGATTTATATTACGCTGTCAGGGTCAATGATCATTGTATGTACTTGCGCAGACGTTAATAAAAACCCATGAGATGATTTGAAGTCATTAACGTTATAACAAAACTCCAAAGTATAAATTCCCCAGATTCTAAGCAAATATCTAAAAGTGATCTAGCGTTTCAATGCGTCAAGCATCCTAGCTAGTCAACTTCTTGCCGAACGAGCTTCGTGCAACCTATTCGTTATAGTCAGTCTACTGCAGATCGCCGTGATCCAGATAAAAAACTTACAAAGCTTCTGAACCTCTTGCCAAACACATAGGCCGGAATAGTCAGCGCACAAATACCAAGGTTGATGACCGCAATCACATCAAACACCCCACGCGGTCCAACTTGTGCCATCCAGCCATTCGCATACGTCGTCGCAGCGAAAGTAAACACGGCCTTGGTGAAATTGATAGTGACGAAAGCCTGATTCGCATCCCTCGGATGACAGTCAATGACATAAGTCAGAGACGCCGTTGTTGCAAAGGGCACGGAAAACGAGTGTATGCTCATGAACGTAATAGGCCAGACAAGAGGAGCGCCGCTCTGAACACTCATGCCGAAGCCGAGAAACCCGACCGCCGCAAAAATTGTCGCTGGGATCATGAGTAGGAGACGGAATTCGGGTTCAAAGATGCCGTTGTTCCGGCGCGCCATGAGTTTCGCCACAGCATCGGCCGACCATCCCGAGAGAGGGGAGCTGATCAGGGCCACGGCCAGAAGCGGCAGGTTCGTGAGTCCAACTTGTCCCGGGCTGAGCATATACGGTGGCGCCGAGAATATGCTGACTGACAGCACTGAGATAGTGAGTAGCCAGGCGAAGTACGAGCCGTAGACAACAGTAGAGAAAAGCACAGCAGGGTAGGCGATTAGAGGAACAGGCTTCCATACGTTCTTCCAGAAGGATTCCTGAGACAAGCGGCCGTGGAAAAGACCGAGTTGTTGGCGATAGGTGTGCCTCGGTTCATCATCGTCCAGGAACGACATGTCCTTCTCATCAGGCATGAATTTCTCGCTAGTAGGACGGGGCCCGTTGTATGTCGTTTCTGCTACGAAGAAATACATGCCGAATACGATAGGAATGAAAATCAAGGCTGAGATGCCAAATGTTGCTTCGAAAGATATTCTCTCGATGATGGCACCAGCGATGGTTTGACTATATGTTATTAGAGAAGGGTGTGGTTAGGGGAAGGAAAATTAGGGGGATGTTACCCGAGAAGAACGCCACTGGCGAGCATGCATCCCCATAGACTGATGCGTGTACCTCGCTGATGTACAAAGTACAAGTCGGAGACGGACGAGGTGACGAGTGTCTCAAGGGGAGCAGAAGCCATACCTTGAATGGCTCTCATGACTGCCAATGAGACGAAGGACTATAAGGTGTTAACCCGATTCGAGTGGACTCATTCGAGTGAGCATACCGTAGTGAAATATCCCCAGATATTGGTGGCTAGAAGTATGACGGCGGAGATGACGAAGAAAGGACGTTTGCCCCAAGCGTTTGCGCCTGCCGCAGTGAAGAACGTCGTGAAGCCAATCCAGAAGGCGAGGAAACCGATGACGAGGCTTGACACTAAGTCTATACTAACGCCGTATTTCATCGCTACGAGAGGAAGACCGGGTGTCACCATGGGACCAAGGCTAGCTAAACGTCAGCATGGAGGTCTGTAATTGGGAGATAGTGTCCTTACGCTGTCGTTACTCCGGAGCTGAAAGCCAGGATTAACATGATCGTCTCCTTCCTTGCGCGAGACCTGGCAAACATCAGATGACACGTGCAACATACATATACACGTAGACACTTGCCAATTAAGGGGATCATTGGGACTGTCCGAGGGCTGAGGCTGCAAAATGGTCTCGCCATCCTTCTTCAGCGAGCTTGTGTCGACTTTGGTATCTAGAATGGGATGGTCAGCAACCTACGTTCGCTTCCTATTTTATTCGGCCTTACCAATATCTGTTAGAGTGTTCATGGTAGCGGTCCCTGGAGGTGCCGCCATGTGGCGGTCTTCTAGAACACCGAAACCCATCTTGTCGGCTCTGGAGAACTTCCACTACGAACAAAGAAGCGAATAGGAGAAAATAAATGGACTGCCAGCAGACCTTACGAAGATAAAAAATGGAGAAGAATAAAATGAATGGCTTTGAATGCACAGCAATTACAAAAATTAAAAGGAACGACAATGAGGCCAGCTCTTGGTGTGTTCTGGGACCGTTCTCAGCTTATCTCGTAGGGCAACGAGGCACGACTTATTCATCCAGGTTGGGCCAAGCTGGTTCGAAACGGCGATGAAGCGTCCTATTCAAAGCTCTATTGCCGCGATCCAGTCACTTGCCGTTAGTAGCTCTTGCTATGGGCCGTGATCGCCGTTGCATGACTTCCCCTAGTCGCATGCCAAGAACTGACGATCTTTAACACACTGCATGTTTCATGATGTCCATAAGATCCTAGGGAAAGACCGAAAATCTCGGTAAGCCGCGCGGCGAGTGCATAGAAGCAAAGTATGGATGCAGATATAGAAAGAAGCGGGTGGCTTGTTTGTAAGTACTAGGCATAAAGGATGTAGGTTCCGAATCAAGGGCAAGGGGCTAGGCGAAAGCGAGATCTCGTGAAGATTGATCCATCTACACATATTGAAAATTAGTGCTTTACAAATGGAAGTACCTAGTGTTGATGAATTCTTGGAGAAGAGTTACCATGCCGGCAAGTGGAGGCAGAAGGGAGGAACCGATGGTATGGACAGTCAGAACGCGTGACATACCTAGTCTCAGGTGTTCCACAGAGAGAACAACGTACCATTATCGCAGGTGTTGACTGTCGATACCCACGACCTTAAGATAGACAAGATATTGTTGCAAAAGAAGGCTCCTGAGGACATCGTTTCTGGTTCCATGTGGTTGCGACCAGAGTGGTCCTATAAATGCACGTGACAAGGCCATGAATGGATCATGGAGGCGTAAGGGTGTCAGCATAGACAAAGCCTTGATGCATGTACAGGCATCACTGTCTTCAAACCTGGGGCTTATACCGACCGTTTGTACAGCGAATGCAGCGGTAGGGTTTGAGACCCTCGCGTGCCCTGTTGGAGTTACATGATAAATCCGACAGTTTGTGCGTATAATTTTGTCCGTAGTTTCATAGTTTTCTCGGTGGGCTGATAATCCTATAATGCTGTAATAATATTTTGATAATGATCAAGAAGACGATGGTTACCTATGCAGGTGATGACGGGTCCGTGGTGAACTGCTACGCTTGCCTCTTACGGAATGATTCCGACGTCATCCCGAGGTCGGTAGCCTGCTAAGAGGGGCAGAACTCATGATTGGAGAAGATGCATGGCGGGGATACTCCCAAATATCAACTACAAACCAAACTTTTTAGCCACGGTAAATTGCTGTATTCAAGTACATATCACCAAAGCGCTTCAAGGGTTCAAACTTTCAAGCTATTTCGCCCCATCAAAACCTCAACCTCTCCCATCTTCCAACCCTTACACCAACACAAGACAACACCAAGATGACTGTCGGAATAGCACTCGTCGGTAGTGGTATCTTCGCCCGGGAAGAGCATCTCCCTGCCATCCAGACAACTGCAAAATTGAGCTTGAAAGCAATCTACTCGCGCTCGCTCAAATCTGCACAGACACTTTCTGAGAAGCTGTCCGACGTGGAGCTCTACAGCGATGATCAGACAGGCCAGAGCTTTGATGACCTCCTGAAGAGAGATGACATCAAGGGGGTCATCATCGCGTACGTGATAATTCCAAAATTTCGCGCGCGAAGAAACCGCTAATCTGACTTTACGTAGTTTGCCAATCCTAGCTCAGCCAGAGTATATAAAGAAAGCGTTAGCTGCCGGCAAGCATGTACTCGCAGAGAAGCCAATTGCCAAGGACGTTGCCACCGCTCAAGAATTGCTATCGTGGACGCAATCCAAAGCCAGCACGTCCGCCACCTACACCGTCGCAGAAAACTTCCGCTTTCTCGACTCTTTCCTCTACGGGTCCCAGCAAATTTCTTCCTTGGGCCGCATCCTTACCTTCCGTGCCCGTGTTGCCACTTTAGTTCAACCAGGTGGCAAGTACTTCGAAACTGCGTGGCGTAAGGTGCCAGAGTACCAGGGCGGATTCTTGCTAGACGGCGGTGTGCACATCATTGCCGCAATACGCCTGCTGCTCTCTGGTGGCAAGCAGAATATTAAGGTTGCTAGTGCATTCACAGCGCAATTGCAAGAGCACCTCCCACCGGTCGATACGCTCAACTCAACCCTGCAGCTCTCAAACGGCTCATCGGGTACGCTATCAATATCCTTTGGCACTACAGATAAGGGCTCGGAATATCTCATCGCTTGTGAGAATGGGAGCGTGCACGTGAGCATGGGTAAGGTCACTGTGACCAAAGCCGGGAAAGAGGCAGAAGTAAGGGAATTCAAGGATGAAGGCAATGGCGTGCGTCAGGAGGTCAGCGCCTGGGCAGAGAGCATAGAGAAAGGAGTGAGGAATGAGATGCAGAGCCCGGAGGAAGCGTTGCGGGACCTGGAAGTTCTAGAGGCGTGCTTGAGGAGTGGTGAGCAAGCAGGAAAACCAGTGGAACTTACACTATGAAGAAAAGAAGAGGGTGGATAGCGTGTGTTGTAATGCTTAGTAGCGAGAGCACGCAGATATTGATTCATGCAAGTGAAAGTATTAAACCAAAGTCGGGGGTATCTATTAATATAACAGTAGTGGTATTGCCTCACTCCTTATTTGCCATCAGCCTCTCAAAGCTGCAACTCATCATCTCGAGAACTGTACCCCATGGATCTTTCACGTACGCGACTTTGATAATGCTTCCATCGACCTCTTTCCCTACTTCCACCGTCTCGCCCACTTGTGTCCCACCCTTCTCAAGCACTCGTTTCATGGCCTCATCAACATCCGGCGTCGTGAAGCATATATGAAAAACGCCTGCTCTAGTATACTCAAAGTGCGACGAGGATGCGACAGGCTGGTGAGGCGGATCGATAAATTCGAAAATCTCCAAGCCAACATTGTTACCCGTGGACAGGTAGGCAATTTTGACCTTTTGGAGAGTGTTGCCGTAAAGACGGAATATGGGCGCGTCTGCATTTGCGCTCCGGTTGATCAATTTGTCGCTTCTGAGCGTTAAATATCAGTATATTGATTCTCGAGAAAGAAAAAATAACCCTGCACCAGGCGAGACCACACTCAGCTTGTCACATGCGTTTTGCGTACCTGATCTTCTTGAACCCAAAGACGTAGGCGTACCACTCCACTGCGCTGTCACAGTCCGGGACGGAGATTGCGATGTGATTGACGACGTGGCTGTGAATCTAGGACTCAGCGGCGACGTCAATGTTGATCTTTTGGCTGTGGCTGTGATGGGTAGTGTTTTGGAAGTAGGAGCTTTGAGAAAGACGCGAGCAGGCGGAAATTGACTGACTGGAGGCATTGTGATTGACGAATTGCAAGTCAGGATATTTAGATTCAACGATCTCAAGTATATAATTAGCAATTGGTCAATTTTGCGGTTGTACAATGCCTCTCAGGTTTACTGAAGGGGTAAAGCCGGGGAGGCGGCGAGGTTTTATACAGGCTCAGGTTGACTCACTAGGCGGCGCTACTGGGGTGTGACTCTGAGGGATCAGGCTATCCTCTCGTGAGGTCGATCGGATTTCCTCGTGTTCGCCTGCTGGTCTGGACTACTTGCCCGGGTAATTTTCGTAAGCGTGAGCGAACGCAAGGAACGATGCACTTCAGCGGGCGATTGCCGTACCCCAACTTATAGCGTCCGTTACCCCGGGTTGTTTTTCCGTCGTCCGTTGCACCAGACATTAGGAACCGTCGACACCTAACGAGATCTGCTTGATCAGTAAAAGCATGGTCGCGGCGGGTCTGCGGACTTTTAATCTTGTCCACGGGTGCTTGTTCGAAGACGTTTGGATCAATGCGGGGTGTCATGCACTAGTCCGAAGCTAAGCAGGGCAAGGATCGAGCTTCCATGGACATTTACATAGTGTTTTATAGCCGGAAGTCGAATACGATGGTTAAACCACGTATAGGTGTAGATCCTCGACGTCGGTGGCGCTGCAGATAGAATGTGCGTGAAGATGAGATCATTGTCGCTTCTTACATGCCCTGGGCAGCATCAGTATGCTGCAAACCATTCATCTGAACGATTACAGCGGCTTAGAACGCGATTGTGTTTTCGGGTGCAGTGCTGCAGAGTCGCAAGACTTTGACTTGACTATTTGACATATTTTCGTAAACAAAATATATCTGTGACTCTGGTCGCATGCTAAAATTTCATGAAATTGTCTGTCTAGTATACAAGATTATACAAGATCAACCAAATCCTGAATGGGCATGATATAGTACATGTTTAATCGTCAAGTCGCTCGCCCATATCCAAATGGAAAAAGCGAATTGGCTAGCGCCCCGTATCAGCAACCTCCTCCTCAAAGTGCACCTAAGAGAGCCATTTTATCCAACTGATCTCTTCCACATGGACATGGCAGGATTGGCCAACCCTTGCCAAGAATACAAAACGTCTCGGTGAGACTTCCTGCTCCTCTGCTCGTTTTGCAAGATATTCCCATCCATTATAATGCTTTGAGTCTAGACCCTGGGCTTGGCCTTGGGGGTGCCGCTGCGAACGCGCTTGGCCTCGGGACGCTGAAGATGAGAAGCAGGGATCCAGCTCTCGTCGTATGCCTTCGCACCGGACGTCACAGCGGGGCCATCAGCACCAACGACAGCAACCTGGTCGGCGGGGTCGACCTTCTTGGAGCCAGCAGAGGATTTCTTAGCGCGCTCGCCGCCCTTGCCGCGACCCTTCTTCTGGGGAAAGAAGGTGGTGATCCAGGTGTTGTAGATGAAGTAGACGATTCCGCCGAAAGCGCCGAGGAGGACGAGGTAAAGGAAGATGCTGAGTAGTCAGGTCAGTCTAGGTTCATAGGTGGTACATGTAGAACATGTGTGAGGGGAGCTAGTTTGTTTGAGGTTTCGGGCAGGTGCCTACATTTGCGGGTCGAAGAAGCTAGTCGGCGCCTCAACGATGCTGACAGTCTCATTGTAGACGGGGACGGTGTAGAAAGCACCCTTGGCGTCCTTCAAGACGGTAACGAGCTGCAAACGCAGGTTCTGGGGGTGCAGCTCGGTGCTGAAGGTGTAAGGTACCGTCTCCTCCTGGCCCGCGGGAATCTCGATCGAGTAGCGCTGGTTGGTGAGATTACGGACGATCTGGGACTGGCCGCTGACTTCCTGGATGAGCGAGCCGCCGACAATGATTACGCCAATGGGCGTGGGCTCGTCATTGGTGATGGAGAGACGGGCTTCGGTGGCGTGGCCGTTGATGAGCTTTACGCCAAAGATCTCCGACTGCGGGAATGAGACGGAGACGGCAACCTTGAGGTTGGGCGTTTGCGCCTCATTATCAACTGCGACCTGCTCGACCTGCAGCACGAGACAATTAGCGGGTTGATGTCATGCGCCATGATGCATTCGATAGCTCACCTCAATCTTCGCAAAGGCACCGAGGGCGCGCAGGGACAGCAGCAGCAGGGAGGAGAGCTTCCAGGAGACCATGATGAATGCAACAGGGGGGCGAGTGGGATGAATACAGCAGCGGAGAGAGGGATGGGAGAGAAATGGGGTAATTCGAACGTGGCTTCTGGAACTGGCGCGCACTGACGTCCGGGCGCAGCTTCCCATTCCCTTCCCATCTCTGTCTTGGCAGCAGGAGCAGGGGGGCTGCAGCTGCGGCTAGGCGAAGCGAGCGCATTGCCCGATCTGGCCCCAAGCCTCACCAATCAGCAGCCATCAGCCCAAATTCGCACGCGCCCGCGACTACACATCGCATGTCTTACGCCTCCAAGGACGAGACAAAGAGAGTCTTCCTCGCCAACGCAGCAAGTAGGAGCAGCCTCTGCACATGCACGCCAGCTCTGTTTGCTTGAGTTGCGGTGTACACTGCCCTGCAATAAGCGCTTCCCCGGCGGCACCGCGCATTTGTGTCTGGTTCTTGGTGGCACAGTCTGGGGCAGATTGACCGATTTTTCTCTTCACTGCCACTAACAATCGATATATAACTCACCTTCACCCGCAGTTGCCTGGCTCTGGATCGTAGTCGCTAACACACCAACCGTGGAAGGCGCTCTCGGCTGCTCTTCTCAATTTTGCTTTCCCCACACTCTACTTTACTCCACTGTACTTTACTCTACTTTACCCTGCTTTACTCTACTCAGACAAAGCCACCCACCACACTGACTGTCGCTTCGGTCGCTGTAACCTTCACATCATTGACCTCTCAAGCACTGTCGCCGACTTTCCATTTAATAAATCTTTTCGAATCATCGACTAGAATGATGCCATCGCCTTTCCTCAACGGCCTCGGTCACAAGAAGCCAAGTCCACCTGCCAGCCCACGTTCGACCCCCCAGGACTCTGAGCTGGCCACCTTGAACAAACGATATGAGCAGTTCGTCATTTATGATCAAGAGAAGAGCAAGTTTATGGGTGTATGTTCATTATGGGCAGGCCAGTGACGACACGACTGACTCTTCACCTTTAGGAGCTGGTTGCACGCTATGAGTACCTCCATCAGCAGTACCAGATAATGGCTTCCGAACGAGACTGTGAGCGCGAATGGGTCATTTCATGGCAAGAAGAAAAGCAGCGATACGACAAGTGGATCAAGAACATGCAGCTGGCTATGGTAACTTTCGCCCCATTGACGCCCACCCATGCGATTACCGTGATGCCAAGCTGCCCTGGACCTTTTCCTGGCCACTGGTTAGAATTTAGGCACTGAGGGACACCGGCTAACTTGGCCGTTGTAGGCTGATAATCCCTTCGTCATGGTCCTAATTGATGGCGACGGCATGGTTTTTCGGGACGAGTTCCTGCGCGAAGGCGAGCAAGGCGGCCGTCATGCTGCAGCCCAACTTTCTGCTGCTGTACAGAGCTATGTCGAAGCTGAAACCGACATCCCTCTCGGGGCTCGTATAGTATGTCGCATTTACGCCAACGTCCATGGACTAGCCGACGTGCTTGTGCGGGCGGGCGCTATCGAGGACGTTGGTCAGTTTGAAGATTTCGCCCGCGGTTTCACGAGAGGCAAGACCCTGTTTGACTTTATCGACGTCGGTGCAGGTAAAGATCGTGCGGATGAGAAGATTATTGGTAAGTAGAGGGACCCTGCTGGAGCAGGCTGGAGACTTCTCTTCCTGTTACGCAACTGAACTGGTCTGCAAAGGTCTTCAGATATAGCTAATCGTGTTTGCAGAGTCGTTCAAGCTATTTTCCCAGGACTATCATTGCCGCCGGCTTCTATTCGGTTGTTCGCATGATAATGGTTACGCTCGAGCTCTAGAAGAGAATTCTGACAAGACTGAGTTGCTCAACAAGGTAGTCCTCCTGGAAGGCGTACCCTTTGAGAAAGAGCTGGTGCATTTGCCATACAGCACGAAGAGGTTCCCGGGCCTCTTCCGGGATTCCAAGATTGTTGTTTGGGGCAGTGCCTCTGTACCTCATCAGCCAACTACACCTCTAGGCTCGGCATCACCTGGCATGAAGACCTTCAACATGCTATCAGGGCTTCCGACTCGGTTTCCCGCACCTGCGCGATCACCAGGCAATTCGCTCATGGACAGCCCCATCCCAGCCAGGGCATTGATGATGAATCTCCCAAGGACACCGTCATCGTCGACTCTAGCTTCAGATGGCTTTCCAACTTCCAAGCCAGCCCTCGCTGCGACAAACAGCTGGGCAGCCAAGGCAGCAGCTCCAGCTCCCGCGGTTCCAGACTCGCCCCTATACAAGCCCGCCAACCGGGAAGAAGTCATTGCACGCAACCGTACCGGCCAACGCGTTGATCCTCCAAGCAAGGATTACGACAAAGCAGAAGTCGACCGCATCAAGAAAATCAAAATGTGTAATGTCCATTTCCTTCGAAACGAATGCCCCTACGATACGAACTGTACGCATCTCCACCAGTACAAGCCTACCAAAGACGAGGTGTCGACTCTCCGCCTCGTCGCGCGCATGGCCCCTTGCCAGAACGGTAGCGGTTGTGAGGACATCAAGTGTATTTATGGCCACCGATGCCCTGCGCCACCTCACAAGACGCATCATGTTAAGGGTACCAGGTCTTGTATTTTCGGTGAAAGCTGCAAGTTTCCGCCTGAGTTGCATGATATTGATACGACTGTGGTAAAGACTTTGGTAATTCGCTAGCTGGGATACTATGTGATGATGGTACCGGCTGCGCATGGCATGGAGTTATGGTTCAGGAACGGCGCGACATGGATGATACCAGGTAGACTCTTCAATCTCACGGCGGGCTCAGTGTAGCCTCGAAGCCTTTAGGCGCCTTTACATTTGCTAGGCAGGTCTTGCAGACACCTTATGCGTGAATGCCTTGTGAATTCCTCTCACTCCTTCTTCCACTGCTCAAACTCCTCTTCTAAATGCACCTTCAGTGCGGCAAACTTGTTCTTGAAGTTCTTCCCGCACCGCCAGCACTTCATATCCCAATTCGGCCACTTCCCTGGATGAAAGCGTTCGCTCCCCTCATCTAGCGGAAACTCCTCCAACCGCACCAAGAAGGTTGTATTAAAGCTCAAGTAGTGTTTCTTGTGCTTCATCCATGGCGATTGCATCTCCCGGCTGAAGACGTGGATGTGCAGGTGGTTCATGGACGGGTGCGTGTGGACGCCTGCTACGATGTCGGAGAGCCAGTCGCGACCGGGTGGAAGAAGAGCGGCGCGTTCTTTAGGTGGCGGTGGGTCATCGGTGGAAGACATCAAGACCTCCAGAGCCTCCTGGTATGGGGTGTCTGAGACGCTGAGGTGGCCGTACTGCCGACGGAGTTCGGAGGCTGCGAGGACTTTAAGACGGGCCACGCGATTGCAGACTTCGGCGCGGAAGGCTGTGGCTGTTGAGAGGAGTTGGAGGGGGTGCTGGGTGTAGTACTCGGGCTTGCGGGGGATGAGCAGAAGGTGCACGCTGGGAATAATTAGCTTCTCTAGCCCCGTTTCCCATACAGTTTGAAGATACACACCTTGCCTTCGGATACTTATCATTGATTACAACGTAGTCGTCGTCATACTCAACTACCCTGCCCTCAGGGTTCGTCTCTGGCTTTTCAATATACAGTGCCAGACCATTGCGCGGATCCCAGCCTTTCGAGGCATCTTTCGCTTTCTGAAGAGCTCCTGGAGACTGTGAAGTGAATGCCGCAGTAGGCTTCGGTTTCTTCGAGCTAGACATGAGTTCTGTGACTGCCCCGTAAGTTAAGGTCTCGGATTGTGTAGGAGTACAGGGTGGATGGTGGACATACATGCGTTGGGCCTCTTCTGGGACGATGGGTCGGTGGATGTCTGAGGACTATTAGGTGGTTCCTCCCCTGTTATCTCTTCGGCGGTGATTGCATCGTGGGTTTGCTCCTCGGGAGAGCTTGTGTTGCTTGTGGAAGCCATTTTTGAAATCCCAGGCTTTCCGTTTGCTACTTTGCCTTGAAAGTGGTTCGAGATGAAGACAAACCCGCTAACTCTGCCCTAGACGCGGTTTGACGCGTCATGCTCGAGTGTGTAGTCGTGATCAGACAAGAGTGGTGGGACACGAACTAATGGTCCATGCTCGCGTCCTCCGCATTCCCGCGTCTCGCCTGTGACGCTGCCAAGCAACTATTTTTCGGAATTTCGGACTGTTTGCAGGCACCACTTTCGAGTGAATAGAGTCCAGCGATGGCTACAACACATGTCACTCCTTCTCTCCGTGCAGCTGGAAACACTGTGCACCGGTGGACCACCAAACCTGACGGCTGAGCCCTTCTATTAGCGAGACCGCCCTTTCGCACCCACAATCGATTACGCTTTCTCTGTATAGCACTCCCGAACCCAGCCAGCAGTCTTTCTTTATGGAGATCCTAGAGCTCGGAACCCTGTCATCGATTTTCAGTCACGATGCCCAAGAACGCTCACCCGCCCCGCGGTAAATCCGCCGCAAAGAAGCCTGTTCCCCCAGAAGAAGACACCAGCTTCATAGTCTTCGGTGATGGCAAGCCCAAAAGGAAGAAGAAAGAAGAAGATTCAACTGGCGGGGATACGGCTCAGAATGATAGTAAAGGCAAGGGGAAGTCCTCAGCAGGACTGCCTGAAGAGGGGCCAAAAAAGCCAGACACTAGGACCCTGATTGCAGGTGCTTCTTGGACTGGCAAGTTGCCCGTCAACTTGCTTTCGGAACATTTCCAGAAGCAGCACTGGGGCAAGCCCGATTATCGCATTGTAAGCACCCGTTCTCGCTACTATGAGACAATCTAACTCTTCGTCTACAGCGCAAGGATGGCGACCAGCACTTTGCTTACGCTGTGGTACTGTCCAAGCTGAACCAGAAGACGCGAGAAACGACAACCTTACCACCGATCAAGATCCCATCGGAGCTCGAAGATAAAGCACACCAGCCCACAGCTGTAGAGGCCCGCAATTTCGCAGCCGCCTACATACTGTTTCGGGTCGCTAGCGCAAAGAATCTGCACATGATGCTGCCTCCAACATATAAGGATCTCTGGAAAGGAGAGTTTACAGATCTCAAGAAGCGAGACGAGGCTGAAGGCAAAGGATGGATGTACGAGGCAGACCCTTTCTTCGGGTTCGCAGAGCGCGAAAAGGCCCGGGAGGCAGCGGCTAAGGCACGCGAAAAGAGGCAAAAACAGCACGAAGAGGCACAGAAAGCGCACAATCTCCAGCCAGGGGCAGCCATGCCGAGCTCCAAAGGTCCAGCTCCTAGTAGGAATCTGCTGAAAGGGTGGGAACGTGTACCCAAGATTGAACTAGGAAAACGAACGCGAAAAGAGGCTGAACGCCTCATCCGGCGAGACGCAATCTGGAATCCACACGCCATTCAGGTCAATTCAAACGTCAAGTCCAAACTCACAGATGAGATTGCTGAGCTTGGCTTCCGGAGAAGCCATGTTGAGGAAGCTGCCGACCTATGCAAGGATCGTGAGGAAATCATCGAGTGGCTCCTCATCCACGTCCCCGAGGACGACTTGCCATCATGGAGTTTACCGGAGGGATACGTTGCCGGTATCAGTATGGCTAGCTCTAACCTCAAGCGCGAAGGCGCTGTATTGCGCCTTGCCACCGCGGGATATTCTGCAGATCTCTGCGAAGAAGCGTACGACAGCCAAGGCGGTGATGAGAGGAAAGCAGCAGCGCTGCTACAGTCTCGCCTACTCCGACCGAACGAGGATGAGAAAGATATTGCCCAAGAGCTGGCAGACCTCGCGATTGCTCATGCACCGGCTGAGCCGTCGGAAGACGATCCTTGGGAGGTTGAGATGTCTTCGCTGGAAGCAATATACGACAAGCTCTTTTCCCGGCCATCGCCAGCCATGTGTCGCATTGAACTTGACGTGAAGCAGCAGGGCAAACGCCTCATTCTGCAGGTTAGAAAACCCTTTGGCCTATACCCAGCCGTCGTACCGATCATCACCTTCGAGGCGCCAATCCCTGCGTACATCCGACTCAGCATAATTAGGCAGGCATTGCTACATGCTGAAGCTAACTACATCGGAATGCCAATGGTGTACGATATTGTAGACTGGTTACAACAGAATGCTGGCGAGATCTTCAAGAACCCAGGAAAATTGAGCGATGTATCATCCGGTCTTGCTGCAGCAGATCACTCTATCAGCCAGCAGAGTCAGCGGAGGACGGGTAAAGGCAGATTTCGGAAGCCGATAGACTGGAAGCTAGCAACTCCAGCGAGTCAGAAAGTGTTAACTGACTGGCAAGCTAAGCAGGGTAGCCCGGCTCAGCTGAAGATGATGAATGTTCGACAGTCACTTCCAGCATGGCGATTGAGAGACGAGATAGTTTGGACAGTTAACAACAGCCAAGTGACTATCATATCGGGTGAGACAGGTTCCGGGAAATCTACCCAGTCTGTACAATTTGTCCTCGATGATCTCATCCAACGACAGCTTGGTGCTGTCGCGAACATCATCTGCACGCAGCCACGTAGGATCTCTGCCCTCGGTCTCGCTGATCGTGTGGCTGACGAGCGCTGCTCTCGGGTTGGCGAAGAGATTGGTTACACCATCCGAGGCGAGTCGAAGCAAAAGCCTGGCGTGACTAAGATCACTTTTGTCACAACCGGTGTTCTTCTTCGACGGCTGCAGACATCTGGTGGTAACGCAGATGATGTTGTTGCCGCCCTCGCCGATGTCAGCCACGTTGTCGTCGATGAAGTTCACGAGCGCAGTTTGGACACTGACTTCTTACTTGTGTTGCTTCGCCAAATTCTCCGTACGCGAAAAGACCTGAAAGTCATCTTGATGAGTGCCACTTTGGACGCCGACGTCTTCGAGGCATATTTCAGGGATGTGGGACCGGTAGGCCGCGTCGAAATCGAAGGTCGAACCCATCCCGTCACGGACTACTATGTTGACGACGTGGTGCACTTCACCAACTTCAAGGGTAATGCAATAGGCGATGATGAGGACGCGGGAGAGAAGTCGTTTTCCGCAAACCTCCGAAGTATTGGCTTTGGTATCAACTATGATCTTATTGCAGAGACAGTCCGTCATATTGACCGCCAGCTTGGATCCAAGGATGGGGGCATTCTGATCTTCCTCCCTGGTACCATGGAGATCGATCGCACGCTTCAAGCGCTCAACCAATTCGCCAACCTTCATGCTTTGCCGCTTCATGCATCGCTTCTACCGGCTGAGCAGAAGCGCGTCTTTCCCCTGCCACCCGCCGGCAAACGCAAAGTTATTGCGGCTACTAACGTCGCGGAAACATCTATCACGATCGAGGATATCGTGGCAGTGATCGATACGGGTCGGGTCAAAGAGACAAGCTACGACCCGCAAAATAACATGGTTCGTCTAGCCGAAACTTGGGCTTCAAGAGCGGCTTGCAAGCAGCGGCGTGGCCGTGCTGGTCGTGTCCGGCCTGGAGACTGCTATAAGCTTTACACGCGTAACGCCGAAGCTAAGATGATGGAACGACCCGATCCGGAAATCAGGCGGGTTCCACTGGAGCAGATGTGCTTGTCCATAAAGGCGATGGGCGTGCAAGATGTGTCCGGCTTTCTTGCTTCGGCACTTACACCTCCAGAAAGCACAGCTGTCGAAGGTGCTATCAGGCAGCTATCGCAAATGGGAGCAATTACCGACAATGAGCTTACTGCTCTCGGTCGCCACATGTCCATGATTCCTGCTGATCTACGATTGGGCAAGTTGCTTGTTTATGGGGCGACGTTCGGATGCCTTGAGGCCGCATTGACCATCGCTTCGGTGTTGACCGCTCGTAGCCCTTTCATATCGCCAAGAGAGCGAGACCCAGGGACAAGGGATGAGTTCAATCGCATTCGCGCATCGTTCTCGAACAATCAAGGAGACCTACTCGTTGATCTTCGAGCATACGAGCAATGGTCTGCCTTGCGTAGCAAGGGACTGTCAACCCGCGACCTTCGGTTCTGGTGTCAGGACAATCGCTTGTCGCCCCAAACCATGTTCGACATCGCCTCGAATCGGGCACAGTACCTTTCCTCTCTCAAAGAAATCTCGTTCATCCCTACCACTTACTCCTCTGCCAACCCGTCGTCATACGGAATTTACAATAAGCATAACACCAATGACGCCCTGATCCGCGCCCTCATTGCGGCTTCTTTTAACCCGCAGATTGCACGCATTCAGCTCCCCGACAAGAAATTTGCTGCTGGTATCGCCGGCGCTGTGGAACTCGATCCCGAAGCCAGAGAGATCAAATATTTCAATCACGAAAATGGGCGTGTCTTTGTACACCCATCATCCACACTCTTCTCCTCGCAAACATTTCCCTCGAATGCCACTTTCATAGCGTACTTCAACAAGATGGCCACGTCAAAGATCTTCATACGAGATATCACACCGTTTAATGCGTACAGTTTGCTCATGTTTGCTGGGCAGATACAAGTCGATACGTTAGGAAGGGGTTTGGTGATCGATGAGTGGATACGGCTGAGGGGCTGGGCGAGGATTGGAGTTCTAGTAAGCCGGCTGAGGGGTATGCTGGATAGTGTCTTAGACGGAATGGTAAGGGAGCCGGGGAAGGGGGTGAGCGAGAGGGAGAGCGAGGTCATCGATGTTGTTAGGCGATTGGTGGAAAGGGATGGGTTGGACGCTTAGACGTAGAATAGAGATAGACAGTCACCACGATATGGAATCATCACCGTGAAGGTAGATGAGTGTGCTAGGCAGTGGGTATAGTGCTCTCTTTTACATCTTCTATCTCTTTTTTTTCTCTATTCTAAGTTTTCTCCTATATTCTCCAATCGCAGCTCTATCTCACTCAAATCTTCTTACTTGGTTCTCTTCTTACATCCAGTCTCTTTGAGAAGCCGTAGGAACACCAGGACATCATTCACTCCTCGATGCTCCGGCACTTGCTGAATCCTGTAGCTACTACCCGCGCCTTTGGACTCATACAGAGCGGTGGAAAGACCCAATGGCTAGAGAGTGTACTGCTGTAGTCACCTGGATCTATAAAGCACGAAGCAACCAAGTAACAGGAAGGTATCCATTAGCTCTCGTTCACCTATCATGGTAAGTGGAATGCCCACACACACAACAGCTACGCATGGCTCACATCTGCATCGCAAGACTACCTTGGCCACGCCGGAGAAGCGCTGCGGCATTACGCACAGAGCTGCGAGCGTGAAATGCGCGCCTTCACCTTGCCTTCACCTCGCCTTCACCTCGCACGCCAGCAAACGGCTGCCTTGCCCCACGGGCCACCCGCCCACCACCACACCGATGACAACAATGAGGATATATAGATTGACAATTCGTGCTCTCCCATCAAACGAGCCAGAATAGCTCAGTGGCGCTGAAAGCGCTCGGTTGGCGGTGTTCCCGCCAAATGGATCCCGAGTTAACGCTTTCAAACCGTGCTGACCTATTCGCTCGTTCGAAACCCAACTCGAACAGAGTTGCAGTAACGGAAAACTGAGATTCCGGGAGCGGCATCGCTCGGTTTACACGTCGCCTTCTATACCACCCAACAAGGGTGGTGTAGAGGGTGCTTTTTTGCTTTTTTTCTAGTTTCCTTCTTTTTGCTTTCTGTGTGCTAGGCTGGGCAGACGGTGAGAGCTTACTGCTAGGGCAAGGTTATTTTGCTTATAATTATTATAGAAGGTAGGGGGTGTGTACATGCACTCTTATTTAGCACTCTAAGGTGAGCTAACGTTTCTATTAATGCGCAAGTAATACGCACTTAGAGCCTCGCAACTAAGTAAGAATGTATATAAAGAGATTTAAGAAATATAGATACTAAGGGGGGTTATAGATATTGTAATTCTACTAACTTAGACTTGCTATTGCTAGTCTGTAGAGGCGGCTTTAAGTGCAGAGACATTTGTAATTATAGTATAGCTAGAGGCTACCTAGACAAACCGAAGGCTTGCAAGCCTATCGACTAGATAATTAGGAGCGTAATAACTAATGTTTCTCAGGTAGTTCCTGGGTTCACGAAAGCAGACATGCGCGCGTACTCGAAGACAGCTAGGAAGTAAAGAGAAGGACAGCTGCAGAGATTATCAAGATATCGAAATTGCAATTAGACGGCTACCTCAGCATAGGAAGTTGGGCCAGTTCTATATACCGGGTACCTACAGGGAGGTTGTTAATACAAGCAAGCACGGCGAGACGCGCAGCGATATCATGAAATTGATTAGATTGACAAGTTATAGTACAGTGCTGGCAGCAGCTTGGGCATCCGGTGCAGCATCGGGTCCTTCATTTACGGCCCCTTGTGCGGGCTTTGTACCCACCTTTTCGTCGTCCTCATCGTCCAATCCTAGCTTTTTCAGATCAATTGCTAGTGGATCGCTTTCTTTCGTACTCTCGGTGGGCCCTTCATATCCTGGTGGTGGTAAGGCCCAGTCGGGCAAGCCAGTCTCATAGTCCCATTTGCCCTCCTCACAGCGGTACCTCCGCGCATGTAAATAGATGCCCAGCTCATGTGCTCCGGGGTCACTGTACAGCGGTGTATCACATATCTTGCAGTTCTCGCCTGTCATACGTTCTGCCTTCTTTTTTTCGTAGGCATCGACCATCTCATCGTGGTAGGCGACAGCATCAGCGACTTCTTCCTTACCCATACGCGAAAGGCGTGACATGATATCCTCGTCATTCTCAGATTCGAACTGGCCACGGCCGAGGGAGGGCCCAAAGACGCGTTGGTTGGCGTAGATGGGATCATTTGCAATTGGGTGGCCAAGAAATTGGAGGTGAACGCGAAGTTGGTGGGTGCGGCCTGTGACGGGAAAGCAGCGGACAATGGAGTAACCGCGAAGTTTCTTCCAGGGCTGGCCTTGAGGGTCTGTCTCACTGTCCGGCCCTTGCGATCCTCTATCAGGATCTTTCGGTGGGTAATAAGCGAGTCGCTTGAAGACTGTCAATGCCTCCTTTCCATTTGCGCGCACGCGATTGAGGCCCAGCTTGGGACTGATCTGGAGGATGGGCTTCTCGCAGACGACTTCGCCTTCGGGAAACTCGCCCACGACTCGAGTGACATATTCTTTCTTGACTGTCCTTTGTCGTATTTGGGCGCTCATGTCTTCTGCTGCCCGCTTGTGTTTGCCAATGAACATGATGCCACTTGTGAGCCTATCCAGCCGATTGCATGGCAGCGGGTTCCAGCCATAGCCTCGGTCTGCCCTCATGATCTCGATGATGGAGTTGAAGTTGTAGCGTCCAGCAGGGTGCACAGGCATGCCAGCGGGCTTGTCTATGACAATGAGGTCGTCATCTTCGTGGACGATACCGATCGATTTGGCCGTGCATGGGGGCTCGTGTCGATGGAGCGTATGTGAGATGACATCGCCATTCTTGACAATCGTCTTTGTGCTCGGCACTGGCTGTCCGTTGACCACGACGCGTCCCTCGACTATGGCCTGCTCATAGTACTCTGTAGGTCGGTCGCGAAATTCGCTAGCAAATATGTCCAAGATCTCTCTTCCCCGCCATCTTTGCTTGCAAAAGGTATTGTAGGTGTAGTGGTACGGTGTCACCTTGCGTAAGCCATCCTCAAGGTAGTATGGCGGCGGCCAAGGGTCGCAGGGCGTGATGACAACTGGTGGGGGATCTTTCCAGGGAAACTTGTCGTCTGGCAGAGGTGGGTACTTGTCGCGCGGGGGGGAAGGCACTAGGGCCATCGAGGGTGAGCCCGTCGGCGTCTTCGGGATGGGTAGGCGCCCTTTGGAGGCGAGGTAGGCGAGGATGCGCGGAGAGGGCGCCAGAACTGCGGGGAGAGGAGGTTTGTGCGTGAGGAAAGAAAAGACTTGGACAGGAAACTACCCCACGAGCCGAGGCATGTCGGAGTTTGGGGGAGCTTTAGCCGCGATGATGCCCCCGACGCGTCCTCACGGCTCCCAGAATTGACTGCTGCCATTGTTTGCCGGCGATACATACTGCAGCATCATGGCTTTGGAGGCATTGAAAGCCCGTCGTCGCAGCGACTACCCGTTCCAGCTCGAGTACAGGACGAGATGGTACGTCTGCTTGGCCCCCGCCACACGCTGCGTCCAAGGACTGACCGGGCCACCACCAGGAGTGACAACGACATGTACCACCACCTAAACAACAGTGTCTATTACTACCTGTACGCCCTCACATTTGACTTGTTGCGCGAGCACCTGCTTATTCTCGGGCAGCTTTGACTCCGTGGTCAACACGTTCCTCATCCAGCACTGCTCGCTCCACCCACCCACCTCGTCGACAATTGGCCTTGTCGTACACTCGCACTGTGACTACCTTGGGCCCATCGAGTTCCCGGCACTTGTAGACCTCGCCCTGCGCGTCAACAAGCTGGGCAAGAGCTCCGTCACCTACGAGATTGGCGTCTTCGAGCGAGGCCAAGACGATGTCAAGGCAGTTGGAGAGTTCATCCATGTCTTTGTTGACCGCGAGACTCGGCGACCTCACGAAGCCGGCATGGGCGAGCAGCTGAAGAGGGGATTAGAAGAGCTTCTGCCGCACAAGGCGAGGTTATGACATGTGTCAATACCCAGACAAGCATTAGGAACTCGCCAGTTACCATGCATGGTGCTTCATAGCATGAGAAGCCACCATGGACACACAAGTACATACTGAGTAGGATCCTCGACTGGGCATCTCATTTGCATAATCTCTCCATCACAAGCATCACCAGGCGTGGTACTGCCAAGGCTTTCGACTCTGCCATCCTACCTGGGCTATAACGTACTTCACTAAGACTACCAAGCCTCCAAAAGGAGTCTATATTCCCGTGGAATAAGAGCTAATTGCACGTCCAAGGAAGTGGAAACGCAAGTCTGGAGAGATCATTGATGCGCTACCTACGGCTACGAACGTCCAGAAAGAAACGAGAGAAATGCCGTTGTTTGCATCGACGCTGGAATGATTATTTAATACCCAAGGCAGGCATGCTTGATCATCGTGGGATGCGGAGTTCATAGCGCTACTCACAATGACGATGGTCGTGCTCGACGATGTTAGTAAGGAGGACCATGCTTATTATGAAAGTCGTGAGGAGCTTATTTTAACGCCAGCGTACCGTAGACGAACGCCATCATTCAGCATGCTTTCGTAATCGAAAAGCCTACAGTCACGTGGAAATGAAGCCGAATAAACCTTGTGACGGGAGTACGCTTTGCACTTCCCCGGGCCAACACCCCGCTTGCTTCCCCGCAATTCGCGGTTATCATAGCGGTTGTCTAACAGGCGTGCGCTCATTGGATGTCAGGCTCGTACGAGCTTTGTGAAGGATCAGGACAATCTCCAGGGAATTGTTAACCGCAGCTCGGCAGCTCGGGATGCCGGGCAGCTAGGACATCTCAAGATTCACTTTCGCTATATTACATGCACCGTAATACTTTCAAGTATAAAGCTTTCTAGGTCTTCCCCTTTGCTCTTCGTTTGGCCGACATGGCCCCGTTGAATTCGGACAACTCACCTTTTGCTAGCCTGGGGTTCAGTGCGACCGTAGCAGTGGTGTTTGGGATCGTTGTGAGTATCTGCTCGGATGGGATAGAATTAAAATACTGATATCCTATAGTCATTCGCATACTTCTTTGCAATTGCGATATATCGATTATACTTTCATCCTTTGGCGAAATATCCAGGTCCAATCTTTGCACGCATCAGTCCGGTAAAGCCCAAAAACAATCAATACTTGAAGTTATTTCACAAGTACTTCACTAACAAACTATATAGATACCGGCAGTTTGGGCTCTACTCCAAGGCCGCCTTCCGTTCTGGCAGAAAGCATGTCACGATAAGTACGGCCCAATGGTGCGCATAGCGCCCAATGAGATGAGCTTTGATGAAGAAGCAGCGTGGAAAGACATCTATGGTTCGAGGCCGGGCCACAAGAACTTCCACAAAGATCCTATCCATGTTGGATCAATAGCTGCAGTCCACGGAGTATCGACCATCACCATGGCGAACGATGTCGATCACGCTCGCCAACGAAGAGCGCTTTCGCATGCTTTTTCTACGAAAGCGCTACTGGAGCAGGAGTACATCGTCCTGAACTATGTCAACCACTTCTCGGAAAAGATGAAGAGCTTTGCGGGAGGCGATGGGATTGTCGACGTAGCAGACTGGTTTGCATATACGACATTTGACGTGATTGGCGACATGGCATTAGGGGAGCCCTTCGGATGCCTGCAAAGCGGTCAGTGCGCAGTTCGCCGCACATATAGGCATGAAATACTGACTATTGGTAGATGACTTCCGCTTCTGGGTCCCCTTGATTAGTGAATCCATCAAAGCTGGCGCTCTAGAGCAAGCAACACGGAGAATGGCCACTACAGGTGCTCCCCTTCAACAGTTTCTCCAATGGTGCATCCCAGGCAACATCGCCCAAACACGCCTTAATCATCTCAACTACAGCCGCGAAAAGATCCTCAAACGCATGGAGCAGAAAAACAGCGAACATCGCGATTTCCTGTACTACGTTATGAAGCAACAAGATAAAGGCGATCTCAACAAGAACGAAGTAATCGTCAACGGGGCCCTCTTCATCATCGCCGGTACAGAGACAACAGCAGGCTTTCTTACCGGCCTGTTCAACCTACTTACTCGCCCAGAGAACAAAGACATTCTGGATAGGCTGACCAAGGAGATACGCGATAACTTCAAGTCTGACGCAAGCCTCAACTTCCAAGACCTGGCCGCGCTTCCCTACTTTTCTGCAGTCATCGATGAAGGCCTCCGCATGTTCCCCTCGGCACCCATAGGCTTTACTCGCACTGTCCCCCAAGGTGGCGACACGGTGGTTGGTGAATATCTACCCGGTGGCACTACAGTCAGTGTGTGCATGTGGGCGGCGACCAAATCTGAGCGTAATTTTGCCGACCCCTACGTTTTCCGCCCAGAACGCTGGCTCGATCGCGAAAACGCGACAGATAAGCTTGGAGCGAGTAATGCGTTTAGTTTAGGTCCGAGAGGCTGTATCGGCAAACATCTTAGTTATATGGAGATGCGGCTCATCATCGGGAAGCTGTTATGGCATCATGATGTCAGTATGCTTGAGTGTGAAGATAACAAGGTGTGGGATCCGAAACGAGATTATGAGAACATGAAGGTGTATACGAATTGGATTAAGCCTGGATTGAAGTTGAAGTTGACACCGAGAAAGGACTAAAGGATACAGGTTAGATTTTTCATGGGCGAACGGCGGTATGATATACTACCCTGGCGCCACGCGAAGAGAGGGGCCATGGTCAGTGCCGTATACCAATGTTTGATGAAGCTAACCTCTAGGGAACCCCACTACTACTTTGACAATATAGAATAGATGATTATATAGTATGACAACCTTCCGTGATTGTTTTAGCGTGTTGCACTCCTTTAGAATGCTGGAAGTTAGCTGGTAGCTGCATTAGTCACGTATACTTGCTACATCTGATTATACAATGCCCTAAACCAAAGTTGTAATGTGAAGACTAACTGGGCACGCTATCAGCAGGAGTAGCGGGGTAATTCTCGATCCGTCTCCGGTAGCATTTCTCCACAGACGGTTACACATATCCGTATCCTTATTCGCTTCCGCGACTCCGTCGGATCAACTCCTTTGTTAGCGGGTATCGTAGGAACCCCAAGTCGCAATACATCCTCCACATCACTTTTCAAACTGCATTGCGAGCTGTACTTTCCGATCACATTACACTCATCTCCAATTCTCGTCATAGTTTGGAGGCATGTCTGAAACCATCAAAGGGCCAGGTATCTTATGGGTGCAGTCCAGGATTGCTCAGTCCGCAAGAGATAGCTTCACGGAGCCAAATTTCCTTCACTGGTACGACGAAGAACACATCGCTGAAGTTATCTCAACGAGTGGCATTAAGAATGCCTTTCGCTACGTAGACATGAACAAAACATCACCGTGCGGCGACTCAGCCAATTCAAAGCCATTCCTGGCATTTTATCCAATGTCCGACCTGGCATTTACGCTAGGCGACGAGTTCAGGAATATTGCGGTCAAGAGCGACAAGCTCCCTGGCAGTGGTGTCATTTATGATCTGGCGGACTTGGATGTCAGCTATCTTGGGTTTATCGGGGCCACGACTAGAGAAAGGGTGGAAGAACGAACACAGTACATACTGACTTCAGGAATCAAGCCCGAGAAAGAGCTACCTACCAGAGATATCAACGCCTTCTACGATCGACAAACTGCTCAGGTATCGCAAGGCAAGGGATACATACGTTCTCTACGCTTCCGGCTCCTTTACGCACGTACAAACGCTCAATCCCGGGCTCTGAAGGGTCTTCCAACAACCGACGAACCGAATCCTGATCCACCAACCTGGCTATCTATCCATGAATTCTCAACGATTCCGGATAAGAGTGTTGCTGAAGCATTGGCAAAGGATCCGGGAGATGCAGAGACGGGGGGTAAGCAGCGTGTCACGCAGAACGAAGTGCATGTATGGAAGTTGGAACGTGTGCATGGAGAGGGAATTTTCTTTGAGTAGGGTCTGGAGGTGAATCTCGTTCAACGACCATACGGGATGTCGGCATTTGCTACCCCATTTCTTCAAGCCACATACACCCCCATAACTTCTCGTCACACAGATCTAGCATCCTGTCCCTCGAGCCAATGTCGCATATTATCATCGCTCCTGCAATACCTAGATCTCCCTAATTATTTCAATACTCCATCGTCATTTGTCCACCTTAACTTTCGAATAAGTGCGACTCTTTTTGATTTTGCTCGACGTAGACTACAATCGCGACATCAATCATGACCGGCTGCCCTCAGAACCGTCAATGAACTGGAAAAGAGGAAGACTTTGGTGCAAGATCCCCGCGATTGCATACATTCTCTAGGATGGAGGTTACAACTACTTTCGGAGTAGTGGATTTATGATGTTTCGCTTAAACGGCCGCTGACCAGTATGTGAATATACGGAGAGGGTTGGGTGCTCACGTGTGCCGCTCAACCGGGTTCTGCTCCGCATATCAACCATTTTGCCGGCGTATAGTCTGTATGTCCTACAACATCCACTAGGCAAAATGGTGTTGTCGATTCGAAGCAATCTGGTTGCCACGGAAGATGCCAAGCGACCGGCATGTTTCAGCAAGGATTCTCCAAATTTCGGCATGATGAAACGTGGCTTCGGTGCGATTCCATCGCTTTTCTCGATGCGAATTGTCGAAATATTTCTGGCTTGATATTCTTCGTTTCGTCTGCTTCAAACAAGTCTTGGTACCGTTGAGATGAGCTCGAATGTCAGGTCGCGGCTGCGTCTGTTGTTCATTGACGCTATCTTAGCGTCGCTGCTCTTCTCATCCGCAACACAAGCTGAACTCTTTCACACTGCATCAAGTTTAGCAGTTCAGGATGGGTTCATCAACACCGCCCCGACAACGTGTCCAGTCGCCCAGGACGGTTATACATCTAACACCTTTCCGTGGACGCACAATCCAACGTGCGTAAACGTGGTCCTTCCGAACGATGATGGAGAAGGGCTCGGCATTCATCAAACCTTCTGCGCATACACAAACGTCAACTACAACAACGGCCGAGGAATCAGTTTTGTTGTCACTCCGGAGGTCGCAGCGAGTATCACCAGCGAAACGTTTGGTATGACTGTCGGCGGCTTGGAAGGTCAGGTGGGAAGCGAGATTGGCACGTGGGAAGTCAAGGAAACTAAAGAGATGGGCAAAGGGGTGTTTGCGAGAAGAGATGTTGCTGCAATATTCGCGGGCGAGAGTTTGATTATCAATACGCCAGTGCTGTTCATTTCGAAACAATTACTTGAAACACCGTCGACGTCTCGGAGGCAGCTCGTGCTGCACAAGGCGGTCGAGCAGTTGCCCGATAAGACGAGAGAGGTGGTCAAAGAGCTAGCCGTGTCTCGAGATGGAGGGGTCAAAGATATCATCCTGACAAACGGAATTACGGTGAAGTGGCCGTGGGCTGATGAGGTTCCGGAATTGTTAGCTATCACACCTGAGGTCGCTGTAAGTCTTTCCTGATATGTGACAGCTTGGCCGTGATACGGGGACGAAAGAGAGCAAGAGAAGCTAACGTAAGCAGCGCATCAATCATGCATGCCGTCCGAATGCATTGTGGCGGTTCAACGACTACACCCTAGCCTTCGATGTCTTCGCTCTTAAGGACATCAAAGCAGGCGAGGAAATAACCTTAAGCTGTAGGCCAAGTCACTCTAGCCTATCGCTCAAACATTTTGCTAATATTACTAAGATGGACTGGAAACACGCTCCCATAGGCGGCGCGTCAAGTCCATTGAAGCCAATTTTGGCTTCACCTGTGGCTGCCCATTGTGCACCGCTGATGAGGCCATCATCGAAGAGTCCAATGACCGTCTAAGTGAAATCAAGTCACTTAAGTCTGTGCTGCCGACCGACGAAAAAGACAGTCCCCAGCTCCTTGCTCTCCTCCCCCCTCTCATCTCCACACTGGAAAAAGAAGACCTACACAATCAACTTCCGATGTATGAAGAGATACTTGCGTACACTTGGTCTAGTTTCGGCATAGAGGATCGAGCAAAGTACTGGGCTGGACGAGCGAGGAAGCACTGGGCGATTATTGCTGGCAAGGAGAGCTGGGAGCAGAAGAGATGTGGGGATTTAGAAGCTGATGTCAAGTCACACGCTACGTGGATGACTTGGGAGGGAGATCCCTGGGAGGGTGTAGGAGAAGGGCATCCTTGGGACGACAAAGAAGGCGAGAAGCATGATCATGACCACTAGCAATGTGATCATGATTAGTATCGAGGATATTACAAAGGAATTAGCTTTTATATGGAATGATGAGGCTTATTCAGTAAATAACCCCCGTTAGTGTTTAACGTTACACGTCTCGCTACCTACTTCCAACCCTGGTCAGCTTCACTAATGACGGTGAAGTAAATCATCGAGTCTTAGATTCTTTTTATCCACATGTGGTGTTGGTACAATGGCACTGCCTATAGAGAGAGACAAGTTTAATACTAATGCAATCGATGTGATTTTTTGAGAGTTGGCAATTAGCGATTAGGAAGGGTGAGGTGTTTCATTTAAAATCTCATCTAGGGGTAGCTGGTTTGGCACACGATTCGAAGCGCGTCTTATACAGATATAAGCAGATATACAGACTACGAGCTTTCCTCACCAGCTTTCACAACCTTCATCCACGTTGGTTCTTCGTGATCGAAAGATTTAAACGCAGGCGCGGGTATATGTTCAAAAATTCCTCCTTTCAGGATAACCTGTGGTGTCTCGCCTGCGAATAAGGACATGATTGGGCTGTTCATAACTTAATGTGCCGCCCAATGTATCGCACTGGAGTATCTTACCATCCGCAGTTGCCACAGAACTGTCGCGTGATCGTATTACCACTCTTTGTGTCGCAATCTTTGTAGCTTTTGAGGGAGCTGCTCGGATCATCAATCGTGACGTCCGTTTTGTTGAAAATATAGACAATGGAGCCCACGCTGGACCCAGCCCGGCGACAGTTCGAGCTGCCAAACTTTGTCATCATCTAAGTTTGGGGCTTGGGTTTTGTGTTCTTACCAGTAGCAGATTGCTGACTGCTCGGGCAGTGACGGGATGGAGACCTTGATCTTTGAGCAATTGCAGCGTCCCTGGGTCATGATGATAGTAGTCTTGGTATTTCGTGACTCGAAATCAGTAGCAAGGGATCAAAACCTCTTCCGAAGTGAAGAATAGGTGCTCAAGGAAATATGGGAAAGCGTCAAAGAACATAATTAGAAGGGGAAAACATGCGAGATATATGCTATAGACTACCCGAGTAGAGTCGAAAGTGAGACGTCGAGATAGCCGAGGGGGATAAGCCGTAAAAGTGTCGATGATGTCGATGTCAGGCAGTCAGGTGTAGAACATGTGGACATCCGCAGGTCTAAGCTCGCTAACGTAAATCATACTACACTAAATATATCATATACACATAGATGTGAACAGAGGCTCTCACTGATGCCAAGAGAGTGAGGTTGTCGAAGTCGCGTGAAGAAGACCCGGCCCGTGCGCTGCACCTCGGCAACATTCCGCGTGTTTGGATTAATCGAGTGTCATGTCAACCATCACAACCACCGGGCGCGATCTTGAAAAACTTACCTTCTCACGCCAGATACCCTTCTACAGTTCACAATGGTGCACATGCCCAAGAATACGTGTGCATCTCAGGACTAACATTTGCTAGACGCGCGACTCGACAGCGACATACCTGCACATGCATCAGTCTCACCACGCCGACCTTCTCGAGCAGTTCACAAACCTCACATCCTCACAACTTGCACCAGAAGACATCTACATTCCCCCGCATCTACAACCTGTCAATCCGGAAGACGAAGACGACGTAGTCCCCGACCAACATGCTGCGTTCGGCATCCAACGCGCGACGCAGACTAAGAAGGAGCCTACATGGCGCGATCTCGGACTTGACGAATTGCTGAGACGTGGGCCTAGAGAAGCATTGGCACAGAGTGGCAGCGGTGGTACAAGCAGTGGTGCTGGAGTCAGCGCTGGAGGCGTAGCCCAAGGTAGGCACGATGAGCCGGTGCGACTGGCGTTGAGGAGACAGCCGGGTGCGAGAGGCGCAGGTGTGCGGCCAGCGCAAGGAGGGAGTGAAATGCATGCTGGTGGCGGTGGACCTGGTAATGGGCTGCCGCGATGAATGCAGAGGCAGCACAGCACAGCACATACACCTCGCGAATCCGACGTCTGGTCTTAATGTCGCGTCATCTCACCCCCACATGTCGCGGAGCCGACCCCGCAACACCACAAGGCCATTAAACGTCATTGTCGTCTACGGAACCGACTAGCGAATACCAAAAGGAATGGGACATGGCATCACCATTGGTATGCAATGCAAGTAAGAACCATGCGATGATGCGATTCTTGACCTTTATTGCCTGAGCAACGGTAGACCAGTTATGGGCAAAAGAGTTCTTGCAATAACTATAACGCGGAGCAACACGGGTAAGTGTTAGTAAAGAACATAAATAGATAAAGTCACGCAGTCTTACATATCACCCAACAGACTTTGATTCCCTGAATGAACAGCTTGTTTTATCATGGCCACCGAGATCCTTACAACAACCCAGATCAAGAGCACCGAGGCTTCCCCTCAGGTTCATACCCCTCGCGAGCCGCTCCAGCTGAGGGGTGCTCTAGATCAGTACGAGTCGTTTGATGTCACGCCGGTCATCGGCCGTGAGTTCAAGGATGTGAACTTGAAGGAGTGGCTTCGAGCGCCCAATTCGGACGAGTTGATTCGTGATCTTGCTATTACAAGTGAGAAACAACGCACTCTTTCTTCGCGTCGAAAAACTAATAAGGCGAGTAGTTTCTCAACGTGGAGTAGTCTTCTTCCGCAAGCAAGATGAGCTTGACAATGATCTTCAGAAAGAATTGGCGCAACGTCTTGGGCAGCTTTCAGGTAAGCCCGAAACGTCGAAGCTCCACATCCATCCTGTCAGCAACTCTGGACGTCGCCTTGGTGGGAAGGATGATGAGATTAGTGTCATCAGCTCTGAGCAGGCGAAAGAGATCTACAAGGAGCGGCTAGGATTCTCGAGTAAGAAGCAGAGTGCGA
This sequence comes from Cucurbitaria berberidis CBS 394.84, assembly GCF_010015615.1. Lineage (NCBI taxonomy): Eukaryota > Fungi > Ascomycota > Dothideomycetes > Pleosporales > Cucurbitariaceae > Cucurbitaria > Cucurbitaria berberidis. The sequence continues at coordinate 388,307 of NW_024468936.1, forward strand.
AGGGTGGCTGGCATAGTGATATCACTTTCGAGCCAGTCCCGAGCGATTATGCGCTGTTGAGATTGACTGAACTGCCCAAGACTGGGGGAGGTAATTATTCACAATCGTGATCCAATGCCGCAATGACTGATCATGCAGTAGACACACTCTGGGCATCCGGCTACGAGCTGTTCGATCGCTTATCTGAGCCGTACCAGCATTTTTTCGAATCCCTCACAGCCACCTACGCGCAACCGGAATTTACCCGCGCCGCCAAAGAAAACGGGTTTGAGCTCTACTCCAAACCTCGCGGCGCCCCGGAGAACGTCGGTGACTCCCTAACCGCAGTTCACCCTGTGATCCGTACGAACCCGGTGACGGGCTGGAAGTCAGTCTTCGGCGTCGGCCACCACGTTCAGCACATCAACGGGTTGACCGAGGAAGAGAGCAAGCGCACACTAGACTGGTTCTTGCAGTTGGTCACGGAGAACCATGATCTGCAGGTCAGGCATCGCTGGCAGAACCCTAACGATTTGGCAATTTGGGACAATAGGAGTGTGTATCATACTGCTACTTATGACTACGTTGGTCTAGGTCCGAGAACAGGACAACGGGCGGTTAGTCTAGGGGAGAAGCCGTATTTAGACCCAAAGAGTGTTTCGCGACGTGAGGCTTTGGGGTTAAACGATGTAGAATGATTGCGGATGAGGTATCGGGAACGATCATGGATATTCGCATCTCCTCTCAAAATGCTATCTCTCGCCGTGTTGAATGGAAACTTTGTGATCATGCGCTGTCGAGCTCTTCAAGTAGGCCTACAGTGTACTGCGATACTTTGCAATTGCTTCTAGGCCCGTCAAGTGGGACACGAAGTACTCTAGGAGGCACTACGACCTGACTATAGAGGGTCTATTTCACCACCACAGCTAGTGTAGTGACACGCATACCACACTATTTTCGAAGAAAAGTCGGAGAGATAGGGGTGGGCGTACGTTGGTTGGGACGCTTTGTCGACGTCGTTCAATTTGCGCTTACTAGCTATAGCCCTAGGATGGAATATTGTGTGGCGAGGGGACGAAGAAACATTGCTGCGGTGGTCGTCGGACGAGAAGTCTACATGTGGTTATGAACGTGCGAATTGCCTAGGTGCCAAGTCTCAATCTAGCGCCGGCAGATCCCAACATTCGGAGACAGCATGGGCAGTGACAGGCATAAACTGACGACATCCTGTCCAGTCTCACGACATATCTGCGACGAGTGCCGTAGACTCTGAGCCTCGGGGGCATGAACGCCCCAAAATGCTTCTGTCTTGGGATCGTTGACATGGGCCCCAAAGAATTACCTGCCGTGCGCCTCTTTGCCTCGGAGCCAAGCCAGGGTGCCTGACGCCATTCTTAGAGAGTTGACGTGCCAGCATGGGTACTATCGTTATCGGGTCGACGTATTGGCCATTCCGAATATCTCAAGGATGGAACAAGGACCTTCACAAGATGAACATACCAAGCAGAGGCAAGTAACATCTGCAGTCATCCCATTATGTTCTTGCGCTCCCGTTGATCTATCTCTGTTCGCAAATGCCTGCTAGGAACGCATCTTGCATGCAACCAAGGTCGTTAGAAATCTTACATTCCTTCTTCGGCCCTTCCGCATCGCGTTCGCCGCGTGTACGGCCGAATCGGGTCCTAACGAGCTGGATTTGACGTGGGGAGCGACACTGGATATCCCCAATCTTTGAAGGTTAGGGCAAATCAGAACCTCGATATCAAACTATTCAGACTCTCTAGTTGGAGAGAACATGACAGGGATGCGGTTGGCGTGTGAACACCCTGTAGACCCAAACAACAGACACATGCAGCCAAGTCGCTCATGACGCCACCCAAGCTTCAACCCGGCTTGTGATTCTTTCTCACCTGTATCTTTCCCGATTAAAGGGTGCGCTTGGAACTACATTGTCCAATAGCGGGATGCACAACCCTTGTCTGTGAGTTTGAGAGCGAAGACACCCGGCTTCTCGAGCTCTGTCTAGCTAGTACTGGTACTTGTGGCCAGCGATGTTGTCAAACACAAGCAATGTTGCATCATTGCACGCGTAGAATTTGGGGTACACTATCTCCGGCTCCTTATAAGATCTCCTAGGAGACGTTCAATTGAGTTTCCAGTCACCTGGTCCCAGCTACTCCATATTAGCAGGCCATTACGAGACGACAAGCTTTCCCTCGAATCATCACAGCCATGGCTGCGCTTGCTCTTGGTGACAAGCAGCCACCCGTTACCCAGAACTCGGATTCAGGGTCCTCGCGCGCATCAACCACTGAGGTACCACATCATGGCTCGTATGAAAACCATCCCTTCAGCGACCCTGCAACGGCGCAGCACTGGCGCGAGAAATACGAGACAGCCCAATACGAGGGACGCCATCGCTTTGATCCGAGCTACACATGGACAGCCGAAGAGGAGAAGAGGCTGGTTCGCAAGGTAACTATTACAACCACCGCCATGGAAGCGAGCCCAAACTAATATACTCATAGCTGGACTGGCGAATCACACTCTGGGCATGGGTCATGTTCATCTCACTGGATCTGAATCGGAAGAATATCAATCGTGCGATTTCCGACAACATGCTCAAAGACCTAGGTTTGCCTCTCTTCATCCCTTCACGGGCCCCTTGTTGACTCGATTACAGGCATGAACACAAACGACTTCAACTACGGTCAAACTGTAAGCCTCATCCGTGTCTAAGGTCTAGCCCCACGGCTAAGTCAAAGTAGATCTTCCTCGCTTCGTTCCTTTTCGCCGAGCTCCCCAGTGGCCTCATTAGCAAAAAACTTGGTGCAGATCGGTAAGTCTTTCCCGTCGCAGCACCAACCACACCTACACAAACGCCATACGATCCGTCTCTGACTTTTACACAGGTGGATTCCGACTCTCATCTGCGCGTGGTCAGTGGTCAGCCTGTCGCAATGTGCCCTCAAAACCAAGACTCAATTCTTCGCCCTCCGCTGCGTTCTAGGCTTGTTGATGGGTGGATTTATTCCTGATATTGTCCTCTGGCTCACGTACTTTTTCAAATCGAACGAGCTGCCCCTTCGCCTAGCGTGGTTTTGGACCGCCTTGAGTACATGCAATATCGTTGGGTCTCTATTGGCTGCCGGCATACTGCAGATGCGTGGTCTAAATGGTTGGGGAGGATGGCAGTATCTGTACGTGCAGCCGCCTGGCTTGTAACTCAAGCTAACGAGTATAGCTTCCTGATCGAGGGTCTCATCACTTTGGTCATCGGTATTTTCTCCTTCGGACTGATGCCGCCTGGAGCCTGTCAAACCAAGCATTGGTTCCGAGGCAAGAACGGATGGTTCAACGAGCATGAAGAACACATTCTTGTAAACCGAATTCTTCGTGACGATCCTTCCAAGGGGGATATGAATAACAGGTGAGTTCCGCCCAAAAGCCGAGTACAACATTCACTAACTCTGTGCTCAACTCCAGACAAGCAGTCGGCCTACGATTATTATTCAAGGCCGCGTCGGACTGGGAACAATGGCCGCTCTACCTCATCGGTTTGACCGCATACATTCCGCCCGCGCCACCTGCGAACTATCTGTCGTACATTCTCCGCAGACTTGGGTTTTCCGTGTTCCAGGCCAACCTCCTCGCGATTCCGTCTCAATTTCTCTATGCCGTTCAGCTCCTCATCCTGACTTGGTTGTCAGCGAAATTCAAAGAGCGATCCATCATCTCCAGCTTATCAAACGTCTGGATTTTCCCTTGGCTTGTCGCGCTTGTCACACTGCCCGCCTCAGCCAGCCCATGGATCCGCTATGCTGTCCTCAGTGGTTTACTTTCTTACCCCTACTGCCACGCCATCCTTGTGGGCTGGAATGCAAAGAACTCAAACAGCGTCCGCACACGCGCTGTCTCCGCAGCTTTCTACAACATGTTCGTACAATCTGGCAATATTATAGCCTCCAATATTTACCGCAACGATGATCAGCCGCTATACCGTCGCGGTAACAGGATCTTGCTAGGAATCTGCATATTCAACGTCTTCTTGTTTTATTTCGTCAAGGTCTTCTACATTTGGCGAAACAAGGTTAGGGATAGGCAATGGAATGCGATGACCAAGGAGGAGCAGGAAGACTATGTTATCAGCACCAAAGACGAAGGAATGAAGAGACTGGACTTTAGGTTCGTGCACTAAAGGTCATAGGTCCTAGCATATACTTGATTGAATGCTGGTTGGCGTTGTACAATTTTGGTAATATAGAAAGCTTGTTTCACCTACCTACGTAAGAATCTAAATGGTAGAACTGTGCGATTGCAACAATGCCTAGAGATAAACTCACCATCAGAAATGCTGTAACTACTGGAACGGATTCATATTCTAACCAACTGTCCTTCCGCAGTAATAAATCTGCTGCATTCCATGCCTATCTACCTTAACATATTAGGAACACCCCTTAACAATATTCATGTACTACGGCTACAGCTCTATAACCTATCTACCAGTGCTTACTCTTTCCCTACCGCACATGGTAGTTTTCCTTTGTTAAAGTCTATCCCTAAAGATTCTTCTTGAAAGCAATATATAGTATAATAAAGTATAGCAAGGGTATCAAAGTGAACCTAGGCTTTGACGAGGATGGGGCATTTATTGTGCATTGGGGTTGAATCAAGCTAGACGAGGGTGCAATCTGGTGGGTTATAAGTAAGTGAAAGATGTGTGACGCAGTGGCTAAGAAAATCACGGAACAGGAACATGTTTGAAAGGCGGAACAGTTGGGCAGAGTATTATGCTATATTCGACTTGAATTTGAACTCGAGATAGAGGGCGAGGAAAATGCGGCGGATAGGGACATGGATCCTGCCTACTGTCTTTGTAAGCGAGCGCGAAACGTAATCACGCGTGGAACTCCGCTGTGTATTTGCAAGCCACCCACCTAGATACTGTTGAGTAATCTCAATAGAACGTCTTTATATAGTAGGGCTAGCTCTTTTACATTACGGTCATTTTCAACGTGTTCCGTTATCAGAAGCGAAATCTCCTACTCTCACATTCACGCCTCGAAAATGTCCTACCCAAATACTTACCGTGCCTGGCGCCGTACCATACCGCCCTATCCACTCCAAATCGTGTCATCTAACGAGACACTTCCCGAGCAACTCGGTGAGCTCGATGTTCTCATCCGCATCCATGCGGTATCCCTCAACTACCGCGATGTGGGTATGTTGCGAGAGAATGGTTATCCTGTGCCTGTCGAAGCTGGCGGCATATCTGCATCAGACTGTGCGGCCGAAGTCGTGGCTATCGGGTCTGCAGTTAGGGGCTTTGTTATTGGCGACCATGTGGCGCCAACCGTCGACCTACTTAATTTGACCGGTGACGAGAGGACTATGGAGCAGATTGCGCTCGGTGGCGATGGCCCAGGAACCTTGAGAGAGTATGCTGTTTTTGAGGAAAAGGTTTTGGTGAAGCTGCCTAAGCACCTGTCATGGGAAGAAGTAATAACAAGCCCCCACCAGTGTAAGGACTAGGGGATTCGGTTAATCGATGCATAGGCTTCAATAGTACCCAGTGTTGGGATTACTTCCTGGGTAACGCTTGACTCCTTGAAGAATCTGAAGAAGGATACAACCATCCTGCTACAGGGTAAGTTGTCAACGGCTAGAGTATAAGCAGATACAGCTTGATGACAGTATACAGGAACTGGCGGAGTCAGCATGTTTACGCTCTTAATAGGTAAGCGTAAATGGGCGAACCAAATTTGAGATGTTATATACTGACTTTGGTCTTCTTTGTCTCACAGCCCTTGCAACCGGTATCAAGCCAATCATCACTTCATCCTCGGACGCCAAGCTAGAGAAAGTGAAGCAACTCGGAAATGTTCAGGGGATCAACTACAAGACACATCCAGACGTCGCGGCGGAAGTACTCCGTCTCACGGGTGGCAAGGGTGTGGACTATGTTGTTAACAACGCTGGCTTGGCCTCTATCCCTTCCGACCTACAAATGCTGCGAAAGAACGGAAGCGTTGTTCTAGTTGGGTTTTTGGGGGGGTTTGATGCCAGCTTTTCCCCATCGACACTCATGACACTCATGTTGAAGGCGGCTAAGCTTCAGTAAGTCACCTTTATGCGTTCTTATAAATCCTAGGTGGAACTTGTACTGACACTTAGACTAGGGGTATTCTCGGCGGCTCAAAGGTCGACTTCGAAATGCTGGTCGAGTTCCTGGAAGCAAAGAAAATACACGTTGACACCATAATCGATCGCGTATTCTCATTTGACGACGCGCCAGCAGCTTTCGAGTACCTTAGCTCTGGAAAGCATGTGGGCAAAGTTGTGATCAGACTTTGAGATGAAGATATTAGTGGAGCTTCAACTTTTCTGCGATTGAAGATGTATATAGAGAGCGCAAAGGTAGCCATATAGGGGTTTATAGAGAGCGCAAAGGTAGCCATATAGGGGTTTACGAAGAATCACAACTCAGCCCATGAATCTTGCTTTGTGTGCAGGTATTGAAGGTGACGGAAAGAGTTGATATATAGTGAAGGGCTGATAGCGTATCTTTATGACCCCGGTGGCTGTAGCATAGATAGAGGAGCGCCAAAAACGTGATACGGTTAAGGAGTGATCGGGTGGAAAGACAGTGAGCGGCTTATCGATAAGCGAACGCACAGACGCATGGAGTGATCGAGCCTTTCTGTTCACCTTCCCACCTTTGCCAACGTATCAAACTAAAAAATTGACTCTAAAACCCTTTGGCGCCGGAGTATTGATTGATGAGAGCCGTGAAAGCACTACATGGCTCGGTAGCGAGGATTAGTATCAGCAGAGCACCGTTTTTGCCCCCAGTGCGGCACTCAATCAGCACCAGCGTTCCCGTGACCATGGACCTCTCCACAGAGACAACCAAGCGCGTTCGTATGTCGCTCGTTTCAAGCAGAACGACTATGACTAACACAACTGCTAGGAAGGCTCCGTGCACCATGACACTCACGCGACGCCGCCGGAGTTCATCCAGAAGGAACATTGGCGATATCAAAGCATGCGAAAAGCAGAGCTCGTGAGCGACCCGCATGTGTTCGACCTCAGCAAACGAAATGACTTCACTGAAGAGCAGAAGGCTATTTGGCGTCCTGCTGGAGCCATTCCCGCTGCACGAATCGAAGCCGCATGTCAGGCTTATGCCACCGGGAAGCCACTTTCTGCGTCGGTAGAGGATGCGCAGATATTCGAGCATCGGGATTTTCCCGGTCTGCAGGTCATATCGAGACTTCTTCCCCCTGAAACACAGGTCTTGTTCACCTCGTGTCTTATGCACCGAGATTTGGCGAATCCCAGTCACAAGATTAACCTACAGACGGATTATGATATTCCCTATCCGCCAAGACCAACATCAGAAGCTGGTCGTTTCGATAGCAATTTCTTTCTTCGCGAGCGGGCAGCGGAAGAAGATTTTTTAGTACCAAAGATGCCCGGTAAACAAAAACCTCTCAACAACGAACAGTTCCTGTACACCAAACTTCGGTGGCTCACGCTTGGCGAACAATACGACTGGCCGACACGCAGCTACGCCAAACATGCGACACCATTCCCTGAGGATCTCTCAACACTAGTCACGGGTCTCTTCCCGCATATTCGTCCCCAGTCTGGTGTCGTCTTGATGTACTCTACGAAGGACTTCATGCCCGTCCATCGCGATGTGAGCGAGCAATGTCAACGCGCGCTCGCTAGTTTCAGTGTTGGCTGCGACGGTATATTCATCATGGCACGCGGCGAAGATAACGGAGAAGGGGAGAACGCACCGAGAACAGTTGCTATAAGGGTCCACAGTGGTGATTGTGTCCATCTCACCGGAGAAGCAAGGTGGGCCTGGCATGCTATGGCACGAACCATTCCAGGTACTTGTCCATCGCACCTTGCGAGCTGGCCTGTCGGAACCCCCGGCGCAACGACAGCTGAGGAAAAGGCGTATAAGAAGTGGAAGGGATACATGGGAACGAAGCGGATCAACGTCAGCTGCCGTCAGGTGTGGGATTGAGAGTCATTTCACTATCAACGGACGCTAAGGTAACGTGCCACTATTGCGGGTTCCAATATGGCGGACTCGACTCCTTACACGAAGCGAAAACTCCTTGCCCGTGCTTTTGGGACCACAAGCTATACGATTTAGATCGTAGCGTAACGGCTTAGCGGCCGGAGCTATTTTCAAGTCCATTTTCAATGGTTCTTCAGTACCACGTGTGTAAACAGACGCGACACGAGCTTCAAAATGGAATACATACTTCAAACGGGTTCATATCTAAGCATTACGCCGAATCATTATAAGTTTTCCACCAAGCACAAGCATTACCGTCGTCATTCCTTCGAATTCAGATCTCTAGATTACCGTTTGCCATTGCCTCGTTTCACACCTTTTAATCAACAAGCATTATAACCGACACACGACTAGCGAGTCAGCTAGCTAATGCACGGTACTGTGCTCTAATATCTGACTGCGTAAACGCGAACTTCTGGTTCGTTGGCAGCACGCGAGGACGCTATAGTTCCAAGGAACAAAGACGATCTTGCCGCGATGGGATTGAGCGATCAGCACACACCAAACGCCCGACGATGACACCCGTCAAATGGCGGAACAACCCCAGTCGTTTCGCAGGCACCGCGACTTGCGAACCTTGCCTACTGTCGGCATGCGGGCTCGTGCTACATATTTCAACCCACCTTTGGGGTTCTGGAGATAGCGAGGCTTGTTTTTAAGGTACCCTAGGCCGCTCCCGCCGTCGGTATGCTCCTACCACCACCATCCTCATTTTCATCTCGTCTCTTGGCGTTGATTTGCATTTGTTCTTATCTGTGAAGAACAGGAAGATATGGGCTTCCTAAAACTCCCTCAATTTCGGTACCACGGCCCATGGGTGCAGAACTTCATCGCTGGCATCGGTGTCGGAGCGTCGGCAGGCATATACGTTGCGCTAAATCTCCTAGGAGCGGGCGGCGGTAGACCAGACTCGGCTCAAGTCGTTCAAGTCGTGAATGCGACTTTGTGTGCAGTATGGTTCTTCTCCTCCTCGTTCGGTGGTTCGATTCTCAACAAGCTCGGGCCCGGCCTCACTATGTGCATTGGTGTACAAACATATGCCGTATACGTTGGGTCGTTGTGGTACTATGATGAGACAGGCAAAAGAGGGTATCCGTACGCGTCTGGACCGATAATTGGGATCGGGGCTGGAATGGTATTCATCACCGCAGGTTACGTAGCGACGGGGTATCCCGAAGAGAGGGAGAAGGGCTCGTATGCAACGATCTTGATGAACATGCAAGCCCTAGGATCGGTAATCAGCGGCATTATTCCGGTTATCATCAACAGGAAGTCCGATACGGTTGCCGGTGTGCCTCGGTCGGTCTACATATCGTTCATCGTTATCATGATCATTGGCGGCTTGATCTGTCTGTTATTGCTCCGGCCCCACAAGCTTACAAGAGACGATGGTTCAGTAGTAGCTGTTCATCCTCCAAGAGGTGTGTGGGAGGAGCTCAGATCCAATCTACAGGCCTTTACGGATCCTACCTTACTCATAATGATGCCCGCATTCTTACCAGCAGAGGGCTTTTTGGTATACAGTGGATCTGTCAACGGTAGCCCTACACTTTCGAATGCACTTTAGTTATGCAACTAACAGTCTGCCAGCATACAAGAACAACCTTCGCACGCGTTCCCTACTTTCCTTCATCGCCGTTGTTCTACAAATTCCTGCTGGATGGGCACTACAGGCAGTTCTGGATTACCCGGGTTGGGGCCGCCGCAAGCGGGGTTTGATAGGTCTCACCGGCGTTTGCGTGCCTCTGGTCGTCGCATGGGTATGGGAGATGGTGAGTCACCTATAGTAGCATACCGCGGCTTTAAACTCACATGGTGTAGATCCGCACCCGCAACTATGATCGTAACAACCCGCCAACTAACCCCACTGACTGGGACGAAGCCAACTTTGGGTGGATATTCGTCCTTTTCATGCTGACTTGGGTTTTCTCTGTATGTCCAGTCAACTTTCACTCCAATAAAGGGTTCTACTGACGGCTCCAGCAACTCTGGCACAACATTGTCTACTACTGGATCGGCGCTCTCACCAACTCGCCGCAGAAACTCACACACTATGTTGGCATCTTCAGGGGTGTGCTCGGGGCCGGTGAAGCAATCTGCTTCGGGCTCGATAGCATCAAGATTCCATTCATCGCCGAAGCAGGGGGTATTCTACTCTTCTACGTGATGGGTATTGCAGCGTTCTATTATCTGGGCATATATCACATCAAGGACACGAATTATGATCATGCAGAAGAAGGCGCTGTTGTGCCGAATCATGTTCTGGAAGGGGAGGGTCTAACCGTTGGGCAGCGGCGGGAGGAGATTCTGAGAGCTAGACAGCTCGCTGGACGAGGAGACGAGAAAGTGGATGAAACGGTTAGGGTGGATAGTGATAAGGTTTGACGGCAATTATGAACATGCTTATTAAAAGTCTGAAAACTGCCGCTATTTGTCATGAAATCTGCTCCTTGCAAATCTCTCGTCAGTCCAGTGCCTCAACCCGTGCTAGACACATGCAAGAGACTCGACTTGGAGAGTAATGCGACGTACATCTTTACCGCTCACCGCCTTATGAATCGCCGACATCAAGGCCCTGTCATTGACCCGGTTGCTTACCCACACCTCGCTTCGGTACATGCCAATTGTCCCGCGATCCTTGTCCGCAACATGCAGGGTGCAACCTTCCGATGACTCCCGTCGGCCCGTCCCATCACAAATCTGGGTGGATATGTCGTGTTACTTTTGTTTACACCATGGCTGTGTGGGTTCAGTACGATGAGGATAGATTCTCGGGAAATCGACGTGGCCATTTGACAGATACCATATCTGTTGGCGTTGGACAAAATCACGATTGGGTATGCTGCGTCTGCGGCCGCGCAGTAGGGAAATGTACTATTGCTAACCTATATTCGGGAATATACCGAAAAAGACTCCATATAATAGAACAAAAAGTGGCGCGAAGCTGACAACGATTAATACTCAGACCAAGAGAAGACACCAATACCTTCTTTTTCCATAGAGCTTCGTCGTTGTTTTCATATACTTACGAGGCCTTCCAATGTTGCCTCTATCTTACCCCATAGTTCATTGCGTTTCTCCCAAGCTCAGATGGAGATACTTAGAGTTCCAGAAACTCAAATCTGACAAGTAGCGTACATGTAGTCTCATGACCGCCCAAGTCCAACATCCGAATGAAGCTCCACCCAGGCGCAGCATACATCAACCTCACAGCGGCCACAGCAAAGATAGGGTTGCGCGCAAAACTATCGTCACTCTTAATCAAAAGACGGAGGAAGACAAGCTCATTATCCTCGTACTCCCACTCAAGGATCTCTTTCCAAATCGGATCTGTGGGAGGCGAGTTGTCTTTGTGGAGGAAGCTAGTAAGTTTGTGAGGTTTATAGGCAGCAGTCTTGCGCTTAGGCGGCATATTATTCATGTCGTTGGGATGCACGAGTGTGCAGGTGAGATATGGCTTGATGTTTCCGTCATCGCGGTCCTTGGGCATGGGAACGTCTGTTGCGCCAGCAACATGTAGGCGCAGTCGCCTTCGTCTGCCTGTGCTGAGGTTACCAGAGCCGCCGGCGCGAAGAGCAGCGGGCTTTAAGACGAAGCCGCCCGAGCCAGCGAAAAGAGCTTCGTTGAGTTGCGAGCTTGCGCCGAAGGTTTGCCAGTTCAAAGCGCAGATTTGAGCGCCGATGCCCCAGAAGGGTACAGGTGCGAGGTTCTTCGAGGAGATGCGAGTGCCCTTGGGATATACACGCATCAGATGGTGGGCATTGTGGCGTGCAATTTTTGCGCTGTTTGCTGGTAGATGCTCTGTGAGTCCTGACTCCGAGACATTGATGAGCTGGTGATGCGGTGCATTGTCGAGGCTAGCTTCAAACCATGAATTGTTGACTGGTTTGACAGATTGCGCATACACCCCGAGCTCGGCCAGCTCAGGAACGACGATGCTAGCGTTTGTCGCTTTTTTCTTCGCAGCATACTGCTGACGAACCTTTCTCTCTTCCTCGTCGCCAGAGCTCGAGTCGCTGTCACTGCTCTCGTCTTCGTTGGGCAAGTGGTACTCGACAATGACAACGATTTTGTTCCCCAGTTCAGCAAGCGTGATGTGTTCGCCAATATCTTCCTGTTCGCGCGTACCTTTCTCGCGCATAGCCTTACTGAGAAGTCGGTGCCCGAAGACTTCTTGCATGATTTGCGCTAGACGAAGCTGCCCGTGTGTATCACAGTGATTTTCTAGGGAAATCATGATAGGCGCAGCGTTCTGTTCATTCGCAGCCTCCTTGTCAACGACGTCCCGGATCGTCTCGCATACTTGGCGGAATGGTATGTCTGATACAAGCGTGTAGCCATGCGTAACCTTCGGCTCCTCCTTGTTGTCGTCATTATCCCAAGCGTCGATCTCGACGCAGCGAGAGCCAGTGTGCAACGCAATCTCATACGCAGATGCATGTGACTCACCAAAGAGCTGATGAGCCATCAAATACGTGTTGTGTGATGAGCTGATGAAATACTCCGGGAGCGGATGGTTTCTGTCCGTGACGGCAGGCGGAACATTGATGTGGCTCTTATCAAGCAGTTCTCTCAGTGCGGTAGGTCGTTCGGCATTTGGTCCCACTTCCTGTTCTTGCAATATTCCCTCTGCCACAAGATAGTTCTGTAGTACCTGACTAACGCGCAGCTCATCTTTCGTGATATGCGATCGACGTGATGCATGGCCACCGCCCGCAACCGTGCCTGCATCGATCGCCTCGCCTTTGTCTTCATCGTCAACAGCGGATTTCTTAGCAAAGGGGTTGAGTTTTGATATGCCAGTAACTAGATCCGCCATGTTTACTTAGTAATAGTGTTGATGATAGGTTGGGGTAATGTGTCGCAAGAATAGCTGACGTCGTGGCACTATCTGGGGCAGCCGAGCCCGGCTGGAGGGGTAGGCTTGGCTAGAATACGCCTAGTTTAAACGAGCAAAGAACACCAATTCGGCAAAAGGAGAGTGGCCACACACTGATTCGAATAGAGATCGTTCAGGTAGTTCCATATACTGGAGTCTGACGCGCTATACCATGGTTGACTATTGGCTCAGCAGGCCTATCTTGGAAGATTCCACGTCATCATAAACATCTCCACACTCAAAGTACAACTCTGCAAATCAGCGACAACTCAACTGACGCGTAGGCGCAGGTTACATCTTTTGTCGGCTAGGCCTAGGTGCCTTCCTCTACCGCGCTAGTGTCTGTTTACTCATCATCTGGTGTCTATTACCCTGGCCAAATTCTACAGGTCTTCAGATTTTAGCTCGCATCTTAGTACTTAAAGGGGCAATGAGAGCTCTAAGTTTAGAATATTTACGACCTCTGAATATTGGAAACTGTAATAATACGAGCTGAAATCCAACCATTATACAGTCGCTCAGCGAGTGGTAGACTCGCCGATTCGTTGCTGCTAAGCTGCGAGAGTTGCCTGCGTACAGCACTGATGCTGGTACTGCTGGTACTATTGCAAGCTGCAGTTACATGATCCTAGAGTGTATATTGAAGAGAAAACCAGTAAGAATCGACCGATGAATACGGAACCTAGGTATGTATTGGCTCGGCATGGCGCTTAGCAAGTAGCATAGAATAAATAACCACTACTTCCATACTAGGGATGGGATGGAGGTCACATCTTAGCAATACCAATTAACCTTACAATATCTTCTATGCATATCTGGTCTACCAACTAATATGAACTAGGGCAATTAAATTGCATCGAATTCCTGTCACTACCGCGTTCAGAGATTCTGCTGAGCACTTCGGTAAATTCTGGCTCGGCAACCAAGAAGAAGTCATGGATCAAATCGACGACAATTTCAAAATTCCCCAGCACGTTTATTGATACTTCGCGTCTCTACCCATGCATTTCAACGGCCAGGCCACCATGCTTGTACACCCTGCCCTCCTCGTATACTAACCTCGAGTAGTAGCACAGGCCCTGCATATATTGCTTCCTGTCTCACAGTACGAGGGAGTAAGACAGCCCGCAAAAATCAATGAGAAAGAACTTCTAACCTTGGAAATAAGATTTTGAATGAAAATGGAAAGGGGTTCTCGTGATATAAATATCTGCACCCTTCTTACTCAAAGTTGAACCACCAGCTCCTTGTTGACTACAACATCTCCAAGCGCCGTGGCTCCTATCAAAACCCAACTCTTCTTCTACTCAGCTAGTACCGACAACCCTCATCATGTACATTCAATTTGCAATTGTGCTAGCAACCTTACTTGCCCGTGCAGTAAGTATCCTTAAAAATGTACATTTGAGCCTATGAAATTAAATGCGCCCCTTGTAGATGACAAGTCTTGAGCCGCCTGCACCTGGATACGGCGTTGAAACGCTCCAGTGGGAGGTTGAGGTCGCCCCCGGGTAGACCGAGCTTCTGAATGGCACTGTTCAGGAAGTCATGGCTCAAGCTTCTCAAATCAATCTGAACTTTAAGCTCAAGGAACCTGCCCCAGTTGCACGCTCTGTCACCAAAATAAGCAACAATATTTGTAACAACTTTCCCGACAAAAGCAAGTATTGGGCAATCAACGACGGTGCAGACTACCTACGCAATTTGCCTGGTCAGCCGACTAATGGCCCTGGTCCCGGTAATTGTGGTCGTGTTAGCTGTTCTGATAACTCCGCCATTTAATAGTACAACAACGTAAATAGAGTGTCGAAAGATGCATACGTTTGAAAGTCTGGAAGCCAATTTGCTAACATGTTTTTCTTTGGCTAGAATACAACCCCCAAGACCCTTGATAATTGGGGCTACATCTCCAACAGCGCTAAAGACCTTGTCACCAGATGCTCTGGCGTCGTGGGCGGTCAAGGCCTGGTTTGTGGCCAGAACTTTGGACTGGGAAATTGGAACGTTATTATTCGTGGCGCTTCTTGTTAAAGTCTTCGTGGCACACCACCTTGGCAAAGTCGAATCTTTTAACCAAACCTCGCCTGCCACTGATTACGAATAAGCTCTGCTCTTGCCCACGTGGAAGGCTAGGACGGCTTTCAAACCTCTTCCCTATTGTTATGTGAGCAGAACTAGTCTGCCTTTGTCACTCTCTTAAGATTAGATATAAAGGACCAAACAAGTAGATAGATGCATGTCACTCTTTCTAGGGTTGATATCGCCCAATGTTATGCATCATTACTTGAATCATCTTCATCCTTTTCCAAGTTCTCGCGACTATACGCATCACTCGTTTACCCTAAGTCTGTCGAGTTCCACTGAGTCACTCAGAGCATAATTGACGGAACTGCCGTGCCTGCATAACCAGTTACTACTGTGTAGGAGATTGAAAGTTATGCCTAGTCTGCCATAAAAGACCGCCCGCCCCTCAAGCCATGCAGGAAGCGTAAATTCTTAAAGTTCTCAAAGTCTCCTTAACGTACGCGTTCAATTTCTTCCGCCTAGGGTAGTCTAGCAGTAGCTTTTAACTATAGTTTCTTAATTAGTTTATTTTAATATAAATAATGCTTTAATTACTTAATTTCTGCTTTTATATTTAATTAAATACTGCAAGCTAGATTTTAAAGTTTCTTTATTTTTCTAAAAACTTATATTATTATTTTAGCGCCTATATTCTGTACAGCCTAACTAATTATTTTTTTATTATATTTTTAATATTTTTAATAAGCTTTATATAGCTATAGTCTTTTATAGTTATAGTATTAGTAACTAGTTTTTAAAATAGCTAGTAAAAAGCAGCTACTTTAGCTATTTTAATAAGCTTAATATTTAGTATAGCTTTTAATATTAATAAATAAATATAAAAAAATAAAAGTTTTTTACTTATTATATAGTCCTAATAGAAAAGGGTAAGCTGTATTAATGCTATATTTTTTTTTTATTTTTATAAGCTGCTAGGCTTTTTTTATAATAAATTTATTAAATTTTTTTTTTTAAAGTTTTGGCTAAAGCAGGTCTAAAAATTTAATACTAAAATAGATAAAAAAAAAAAAATTTGTTATACTATTATATAAAAATGCAAAAGATAAAAAATAAAAATTATAAAATAGTAGCTTTATATAAGCTTTAAAAAAGTAATTTTTTTTATATTTAAACTATTAAACAAATATAACTAAAATTTGCATTAGACTTATTAGTTAATAGTAGTTATAAAAAGCAGAAAATTAATATTTAGTACTATAAGAGAATAATAATAAAGTTTAGAACTATAGTTAACAATTATTTTAAAAATAAAACTTATTTTAAAAAAATTAATATAATTATAAATATTTCTGCATTTAAAGTACTTTTATAGAAACTAGCAATAGCTTAACTAGGGCGCAGGCGCTTTGAAAATCCTTTTAGGAAGCGTAAAACCAGGCTATCTGAATCAACTTTACAAAGCGTACCAGCCCATTTGCTTTATCCACAATCTCAACGTCGTCCACGGTGATATCCGGGAGTTCCATGTCTTTGTTTCGCAGTAGGTAGGCGAGTTGTTGGCTATCAAGCCCCCAAATGGAACGCTGTGGTGGTATATTTAGATAAAGACAAGTCCAGGTGTCCCGAGTCCCTGAAACATTTGGTGTCGACATTCAGCCATGGACAACGTTTTGTGATGGAGGCGGCAGCAGCAGAAGCGCTCAGGCTGTGCTGTTCAAGTTCAGACGGTTCTAGTCTGGCACGGAAGCCATAGTGCGGCCTTATTCAGCCCGATGGTGAGAAGGGAAAGGATTGGGTATAAGTTTGCACTATTGAATTCCTAGGAGCTAGGGATATCATTCTAAAGTAACAATACACAAGGGGCCATATGATTTCATTAGGTGACTCAAGCCAAGCATTATCCCGCCCAATTTGGAGCTAATCAACGCCAGTGCTTCCAAAGTTGCGCTCTCTCACTTGGCCATCCACTCAGTCCAGTTGCACACGCTTCGTGCTCTTTCGTAACTCACCTAGCCGGACCATCACACTTCTGCTCTCAGCCTACCGCTCGCACGCTTCGAACTGGCGCCAACTGTCAGCAGTGCACCCCCTCTTGTGCAGCATGCGCTGCTATTCATCCTCGATATGCCACCGCACGAAGAGGTTGTTGCGCACATTTCAGCCGCAGTAAAGGCCTTCTTAAATCGGAAGCAATCGTTTCGCATCTTCCATGGGTCAACCAACAGCACTCGCCCCGCGCACGACGGCCGCATTGTTGACATCAGTGCGCTTTCCAACATTCTGGAGGTTGATAGGCAATCTAGTACAGCAACCATGGAACCAGGTGTGTCCATGGACAAACTTGTTCAAGCCACTCTTGGTCATGGCATGATTCCTCCAATTGTAATGGAGTTTCCAGGCATCACGGTGGGTGGAGGCTACGCTGGATCTGCAGGCGAGAGCAGTTACTTCAAGTATGGATACTTTGATCAGACTGTCAGATCAATTGAGATGGTTCTCGCGACCGGAGAGGTCATCACGGCTTCCGAGTCCGAAAATGCCGACCTATTCAAGGGAGCGGCTGGGTCTCTTGGGAGTTTGGGTATCACAATAAAGCTTGAACTAAGACTTATCCAAGCTAAGCGATTTGTAAAGTTGATCTACCAACCATACTCCACGATCCATGATACAATCACGGTTCTCCGACAGGCAACAGAGAACCCAGACAACGATTACGTCGACGGTATCATGTTCTCTAACACTCACGGAGTTCTAATGACTGGTCAACTGACTGATGATATTCCACTTTCTGAAGTTCCGCAGAACTTCAGCGGGCCATGGGATCCCTGGTTCTATCTTCACACAATGGGAAAACCTCCTGGGAAAAAATCTACTGATTACATTCCAATAGCGGAGTATCTGTTCCGTTACGACCGAGGCGGCTTCTGGGTCGGTACGCAGGCATTCAAATACTTTGGTTTTATCCCATTCAATCGATTCACTCGATGGTTCCTCAACGATTTCATGCATACTCGGATGATGTACCGAGCATTGCATGGAAGCAACATGTCTTTCGGAACTATGATACATGACCTTTCGCTACCCTACGACACTGCTGAGGAGTTCATCGAATATACGGCCAGGAAGCTCGGCATCTGGCCGCTATGGCTCTGCCCTCTGCGTGCTGTAGACCCGCCAACTTTCCACCCTTGCACTACTAGTTTCAAACAAGACGGATCACCCCAGCCAATGCTCAATATTGGTCTCTGGGGTACGGCTTCGAAGGACATAGAATCGTTTAAACGTCAAAACCGACAATTAGAAGCCGAGCTCAGAAGATTGGGAGGTCGCAAGGTCCTTTATTCCCACACATACTATTCAGAAGAGGAGTTCTGGAAATTGTATGATCGGGAATGGTACGAGGCACTGCGACGACGTTACTCCGCCACGACGCTACCAACTGTGTATGATAAATTAAAGGTCGACGTGACTCGACAGACGCAAGCCTATCATTCACCTTGGATTCGAAGACTAGCATCATCGTGGCCTTTTGCGGGAGTTGTTGGGATATGGTGCGCGATTCGAAGCAAAGACTATCTTATACATCGACAGTTGGGCTGGATGAGATGGAAGCTAGGAAATAAGAAGTAACAACTGAACAGTTTGCTCGCCAGTTTATAGTTTAGACTGGAATGAATATCAGAAACAATGAGAGCGAGTTGGGATTCATGTCCTTCGCTATTACTGCGAAACATGGCCAGACTTGCCGGACAGGCCGAGGCAGCGAGGGTTATGTGACTAGCATCTAAAAGAGGTAGAAAATTGATTATAAGAACCGCCCAGATGTTTCCCGTAATTGTCTTCTCTTAGCGCAGCAGAACTTCGTCGACTCAAAGGTTCTCTACGAGTTTGGTTAGTAAAGTCATGTCGTGTGAGTATAATTGCTCAATACCGAAAGTTAATAGGGGCTAAAGTTAGGTACGGACTTCACTTTGACACGATATACGTGTAACCAAAAAAATAACAAAGAACAGGGCGATAAAGCAAAGTGTAGACACATTACTAAGACTTGCGCGTCCATGCATAAATTAATAGGCATCGCTTGCACTGCAAGCTTCTTTAATTCGCTAACTCATTGCTTAGCAGCCTAAAACTGGCGCATGTAGCCCTAGCTAACAGATGCCCACCACCCGGTCCTCACATCATTTTATAAGGATAGCGATCTCTTTCGGAGGACAATAGGCTCTTGAGTCTCGGCTAAAAATTTGCTCAGCATGTTCTACCGCCGAGCAGCGAGCCACTCGTTTGTCTCAGTCCAGAGCTGCTTGTTCGCCTCGGGCACTGCGCTGCCTCCATTCTTCACGCCGTCGAAGATAGCATCCCAAAGCGCAAAAGCAGTTTTGAGATCGCCGGAGAAGTCGAGCGACTGCGGGAAGTAGCGCTTTGATGCTGTCTCGACGACTCGGGCTTTGGTTTGGGAGGAAGTTGGGTCCGCATCGTTGCTAAGCAGCTCGTCAAGGTATGATTTGACGGCGATGCTAAGTGCGCAGTTGTTTGGTAAGAGGAACGGTAGTCTATTCGCAGATTAGTATGCAAGCAAAAATAGGGCCAGGGACTACGCACTTCATAGCAATCAGCGGTAGATCCGCATGTCGATTACAACATCCAGTTAGGAACATGTGCGTGGATGCTACCTCGACAAGGTCACGTAGCGTCTGACGGACGACGTTTATGACCGAGTTGTATCCGAGAAGGTGCTGGCTTAACGGGCCTGTAAACCCGATAGGCTTATGGTGTAGCGTACCAAGCCCTGCTACGCGAGATACCAACATATTCGAGTTTTGATCTTTCGCTATTGGATAGTTAGTTGCTGCTTGACTCCAGATATAATTACATGTACTTACGGCTACCACGCATAGGGGCGCCATTGTAGGTAGGAAACATGTTGATGTCTGTCGTGAGAATACCCAGACGGAGTAGCTCTACGGCAAGAACGGCAGCCTCTTCCAGGTCTGCTTGGCCGTTCAGGCCAGCAATGACTTTGGCGAGGACCTTGCCCCACTGGGTCAGGTTATGGCTTGAGTCCACATACTCTCTTAGAGCGAGGAACCGCCATATCGAGTTATACATGATCTCGTCGGTGGATGAGAGCACGTTCTTGAGATCCTTCTTTGAGATGGTCTTGGGAACAAACTCGGTGTTTTGCAGTGACAAGACAGCGGCACCTAAATGCCCACACCCCTTATCACGGTTAGTTCCTTGTCACTCTTGAATCGTGACATTGCTTACCTCATGTTGCGCTATGACAGGTCTGAAAGTAGCCTCTTTCACATTCCAGGTGTCGACAAGCGATGGAGTCTCAGACTGCCGCTCCACGCGGATGGTACTTTCCTGTTGCTTTCCGTTCGAGTCCAAGAACCAGCATCTCTGGGCTAGATCCTTATGCCGATACCAGTTGTGCAGGATACTTGAGAGTAAGTTGATCGCTGATGTTCGTAGCGGAACGAGCTTCGAGCTGACAAGGTTTTTATACTCTAGAGACTCCCCTCCATCCATTGGGGGGACTTCAAAAACCTCGCCCGTAGTGCGCCATTGTAGGATTTGCGGGCTGATGAGACCTTTCGACATGTAGTGGAAGACCTCGTCTGGGAGGCGCTGACCAAGATACTGGACAGCATCGTTTGGTAATTGACTCAAATTCAGGGGCTCAATCTTTCCATCTTCCGTGTAGATGGGGTGATTCTTAACGGCTAAACGCGCTTTACGGTACCGATCGACGTAGTTTAGCTGTTTAAAGCGCGGATCGTCGTGATTGTTGACGACTACTGCGTAACCTGTATTACCGTTGCTCATGATCATCTTGATGGCGCCATGCGGCTTCAGGAGCTCTGATCGGTTCGCCGATGTAAGGTTGGGAAGCGTTGGGAGGAATGGCGTGCCAGCGAGGATGCAAGTATCGACAAAGATGTCTTCTGTGATCCTCACATTGCCCGCGAACTTCTCCAGATCGGCAAAGCATTTTTCTCGCCTCGTGTAGCGAAACTGCTTCTCCTCGAGGTCCCAAGACGTTATAACTTTGTCGCAGTCGAATAGTAGGATGTCGGACGCGCCCGAGATGGCGTGTACGAAGTTTGATTTCTCGAGGTATGCTAGCTAAGGAAAGTTAGCCATTATAAGCCTATAAGAGGTCGTTGCTATTACCTGAGCCCACGCACTGTATGGCGCGACCTGGAAGCGGACCTTTCGCTCGGCAAGAATCGACTGTAGCGCACGGAAGAGGTCTTCTGGCGTTACGTATGCTGTGCTGGTGTCAGCTCCATGTCCACCTGCCCACAATGCCATGACTCTTACTTGACTCGCCGAATTTGGCCACAGACGCCTCGGCCTGGTGGCTGTCGTACAAATTCCATGCATTGGCATTCACAGTCGCCTCGTCCTGCTTCTGCCGGAAGGGGTCATCCTGCTTGGTTATGTCCAGCCCGCTGAAAATGAACCACGGCTCGATATCGAAGCCTTGGAGCGTATTTAGGTCTTCCTCGATGTGTTGCTTGAGGGCTAGCGGGAGGCCACCGAGCGCGGGGACAAGCGGTTCTTTCGCGCGGGTATGGTTGAGGATGCGTTGGCTGAGATAGTCGGCAGCTTCGATTCCTACGCGGCAGCCGCTGAGCTGCTCCAGCTCACTCGTCTCGCCAAACGTGGCAGTCCACTGCGCGAAGTCGCGGATCATGACGAGCGTCGCGTGAGTGAATCACGGCTCAAACAATGTCTAGGGCGAGGCTGAAGGAAGAAGCGCCGGGAATAGAACAATAGAACTGGGGATCCAATGGGCGAGCGATTACGTCGTTGCCGATCAATGAAAGAGGGCGGGAAGCGGAGAGACAAAAATAAATAGAGAGAGAGAGAGCCCTCGTTTCTCTATTGATTGCGGGGAGTTGATACTGGGCGAGGTGAAATTGGAGCTCCCAGAGGCAGCTCCACGCGCTTGCTTGGCAGGTAATCCCTGTAACCCGAGATCCACCTTTACTAGCCTGGACGCGCTTGCTCAGGTACTGGAGGAGTAGGAGCATTTGGTATCATCTTCACTCAAGATGCCTGATTCGGAAAACCAGAATGCCATACCAGTCATCGATGTCTCTCGTCCATCCGAGGCAGTCGCTCTCCAGGTGCTCGAGGCAGCATCAACACAGGGCTTCCTCTTCATCAAGAACGATGGCGCGACCATCCCGCCCAAGGACATTGATGATATGTTCAAACTTGTAACATTGATCAGCTCCGTTTGGTCCTGGGAATGCACCACTGACGGAGCTAGTCCCAAGAGTTCTTCGCCACTCCAAGACAACACAAGGCAGAGTTTGCCATCCACTCGGAAAAAGCGGGTGGTATCAATCGCGGATGGGTGTCGATGCAAGGCGAATCACTCGACCCCCAGGGACAAAAGGTACGTTGCCATTCAAGCATCATATTGCAAAAACACCATGTTCCTACTGACTATATGCAGCACGGCGATCCCAAACAGTAACCTTCCCCCTTCCATATTACTAACTCCTCATGTCCAACTAACACGTCAACAATAGAGCATTCAATATCGGTCCACCTCAACCCGAGCTACAGCCCCTGCCACAGCCTCTCTTGTCCCAAAAGGATCTGATATCAAGGTTCCAAACATCCTGCCACAACCTCTGCATCTCCATCCTGTCCCTCCTCGGCACTGCTCTGCAAATCACAGATCCTGACTACTTCGCCTCACGACATGACCAGTCCCAGGGTCCATCTGGCACGATTTTCAGGATGCTATACTACCCAAAGACCGCCCCCAAGGGCGACAGGGAGGATAGTATAAGAGCAGGAGCGCACTCCGACTACGGGAGTGTAACGCTATTGTTTCGCCTTCCTGGCCAGCCGGGGTTGGAGCTCTTGACGGAAAAGGGGTGGGTCACTGTGCCGGTCAACCCCAATCCCAAGGATCTCATCGAGCCACCAATATTGGTGAATATTGGAGATCTGTTGAGTTTCTGGACGAACGGGATGCTCAAGAGCACCGTTCACCGCGTCACTTTCTCATCCGGGGAGGAAAGATATAGTATGGCGTACTTTTGTCACCCATTGAACGATGCGAAGCTAGGAGCCGTACCGAGCGAGGTTATTGATAAATTTGGAGACCAAGGTGTGAATGAATTGAGAAGTCAAAGGAAGCGACTAGGTCTCAATGAAGACGGGGAGAACGACGTCTTGACTGCCAAACAGCATCTGGATCGAAGGCTGAAAGTTACCTATGGGATATAACGCCAGAGTCTTCCCACGCCTAAACTCGCTGTAAATGCAAGTACTCCAACACCACGCTATGCATTCATATGCCATGCCATGCCCCACGAATCCAAAACAATCCCCACACGTTGTCCCCTATCATACATACCATCATGCTTGCAGAACCAACGCTCAACCACGTCGTTTCCTCGCTGCTCTCCCTCCCGTCTCACCAACGACATCCTTCACAACACCAATTCCCTTGACCGGCACACTCGTCTCTTTGATCGTCCCGCCCAGCCTTTTGATCATCTGCTCCCTCGCAATCGCCACACCCGGGGAGTCCCAACCAAGCTCTTGGCTGGGCTGATACTCTTCGATCAGTACCGTGTTTTCACCCTCGTCCACATCAAGACCATTCTTGCCCGAGCCTTCTCCCGTAGACTGGTTCGAGCGTGTAGATGTTGCGCGGCCGAGTTGTCGTCGTCTGCGCCGCTTGTCGTCGGCTTGGTCGACTGGTGTGGGCGCAGCTTTGCGGTTTGCGCGGAGTTGGGCGAGAATATCTGAATAGTCTTTTTCCTCACCTCCTGGCTCCTTGGGCACTTCCCGGTGCAACGGAGCTTGCGCCTCGGTGTCTACGGGAATGACAGAATCAGGAGCTGGTATCACGGAGTCAGGCGTAGGTTCTCTACCATGGTTTCCTCTCGAAGGTGCCGGTGCTACTCTGATTAGCGACTCGGCGGACGAGCTTCGGTGTCGAGAGACAGGGCGTGAGCCAGTTGATGATGTTGAAGTCCGTCGTGCTGAGTTGGTAGAAGTATCTTGCAGAGGAAGTGATGCTTGGACATCGAAACCACCTAGAGGAGGCCCACCGTGATCGAGGCCCGGATGAGTAGTATTGGGATGAGTCAATGAGTCAGTTGTAGATGCGGGTGTAGCTTCCGCCGAAGGGGCAAGATCAAGAGCACGAGTCCGCTGTGGCCTTGTCACCATCTTTGCAGCTTGAGCCTTGCTTTGCCTAAGCTTGAAGCTATCTGTTTCAGACAGCTTCGCAGTCGGCACGACAGTCGAAGAAGCAAGCTTCTGCTTCGGCCGCTGTGCTTGCACTGGTGCCAATGTGCTAATATGGTAATCGCCAAAGGACTGCAACCTGCCACTGCGCAAACAGTCCCAGAGCCATGTCGCATGAACAGCGGGTATGCGCTTGTCCATAGTAAACTTGAGTTTTTGCGCATTTGGGCTCGGGGAATTGCAAATCATGACCGAGGTTTTCCCGGATAGATGTTCGTCATAGGTACCTCCTGCGAAAGATGTCAGACCATGTGAGGTGAGGGGACTTGTTTCCGTACCCATAAGCGTGACTAATTTTGTCACATGTAGGAGCTCGATGCCGACGAATCCGGTCGAGTTTACGGTAAGAGCAGAGAAGCCTTAGACACGTCAGCGCTACTGAGCAACATGTGCTCCATGTTATCAAAACTCACCGCTAATGCTAAGCCGGTCAAATGGTTTACTGAGAACATCATCTGCGGGGTCGATTAAGCGTTTGCCATGCAGACAACGCTCGACCCACCAATTGGTGACTAAGTTCATGAGCGATCCGGCACGTTCCGGTAGGGTTGTAAGGTCAACCTCAGCGTCATGTGGAACGACAACATAGCCACGTCTTAGGTCGTCAGAGGAAGAGCTATTGAGATCGCTTGCACAGACAACGCGCGCTCCTTGGCTGTCCAAATGCTGGCGCAAGATATCTGTCTTTTCGTTGTCGAAGCCATGCGGGCATACGAGGCGCCCTTCGAACAGTCCATCCTGTGAATTCTCGTTATCCGGAGGCTGGGGCAGGGTCGGACTACGGGCATCCAGAGGGTCTGCATCGATAGGGGCAACGTCTTGGTGAACACTCGGACCCTGTACATGCGTTGTCGGCGTACTCGCTCGCGTCGAGTCTTGCTTAGCAGAAACGTCCTCGGTCCAATCCTCGCCATCATCTTGCTGTCTTTCTAAGCTTGCTGCAGTAATACCAGCCCATAGAGCTTCGCTCTGCGTTCCCATTTTTGTGCTCGCCGAGCGTCGAAGCTTTCTGCGAAAGGGATTGAGCGGCTGGCTCGGTGCGGCGTCGCGCGTGCGTTTGCCGAGGGTAGGTGAGGGATACTGTCTGCGATCCCAGGCGCCATTTCCTCGTTCCTCAATTGGCATGGTGGGGTGGTACAGGGCCTCATCCAGCATCATACCCCTCTCGATGCTCTGTTCAAACCACTCCAACGAGACAATCTTCAGGGTCCAATTAAGAGCGTGCTCGTACTTCTTCCCGGACGGCGTGGCTGCGATGAGGTGGGTAACCGACTTGGTCAGATCGCCATGATATTCAGCCCCGTTCTTGTCGACCGTCTCCTGGATGTATCGGCGTTGCTCCACTGCGCCTCGTCAGCATGATATTATCAGGCGTATGCAATTCCGTACGGTCGTCAAAGCCAGTGAGGCAGATCTTGAGCCCAAAGAAGGTAGGCATTCGATACTCTCTCTCCAGCCTAGCCACGTCCACGTTGTCGTGTCCCTCCATCCAGACTTCTCTGAGCGCTGCAAGCCATGCTGGCGAAAGCACCTTGACATCCTCTCGCGACTTTGCGACGTAGCGGTATTTGGCGCTGTCGGTGCTGCCAACCAGGAGGTGGGTTACGTCCGAGGTCAGGTCGAGCTTGCAAGCCGCGCCCATTTGCACGCCGATGGCAGCGAGTTGCGCCTAGACATTGCGTCAGACGCGAATAGATAACGAATCGAGGATGTAACGTACACGCTCCTCGGGGTCGATGGAAGTGGTGCAGAGGATGGCCCCAGCGAGGGGAAGCTGGCCTGTCGCTGTGTTTATTTGTAAGTGCATGTCTGGCCGCCGGTGGTAGCGTTGTCCAAAGAGCCATGCTCACCATATCTTCCCTCTGTCGCGTCCATGGCCGGTGCTGCCAGCTACAGATGTTATTACCCAAGGTCGTGTGCTTGGCCAGCGAAATCGCGTCGAGCCAAGCGCGCCCCTGCCTTTTCGCGGCGCGTTGCGGGGAACGTCATCACGTGGGCAGGCTGAGGGAACGAAGGAACCACCTTGGAAGCCACAGCCGGCCCGTCGTGACTAGTCCCAATCGGGCGGCCATCTTGCTGCTCTTCGTAGATCCGAGCCTTTGCCACGAAAAATCTGCACTGCCGACTTCCCACCGCTATTGCGTATCGTTCAGGGAAGAATTCTCATCATGACGAAGCCATCCTTCTCTAATCCCTCCAGTCCCTCGAATCGGGGCGAGTTGGCAGCGGCTTTTCCCTGCGAGGGCCCAGTGGACAGGGTGCCGATCGCTTCCCTGTTTTGCCTGTCTCTCCAGATTCAGCACCCCCAGATGGCGATCCATGCAAGATTAGGGCATGTGCCTTTATGTTTCGTGTCCCAAGCGGGCCTCGCCAGCAGTCCACCACGACGCTCGATTTGGACAGCCCGAGAAAACAGGAAAGCTCGCACTCGACATCGGCCAGGGTACGGTACATTACATGGTGGCGGTGAGAGGGCGACTGACTTTGCCGCGTGTTGGTTGATGTTGATCTGGTCACCTCTGCTAATAAACCTACAACTACCCTGCAATGGGCCCGGAGGAGACAGAGGGAAACTCTACCCAAGGTACCCCTAGTCCTTTGATGACTTTGATCGAGTCTGGGCTGCTCAGGATGATGTAATGCCAGTCCATGCACTCCTCCCGATCTCTATCACGCTTAGAAGGCTGCTATTTCCGCCGTGGGTGGGGATTATGGCCGAGAAAGCTCCTGCTCCCTTCCCGCAGTTGTACATGACGGCCCAAGTACGCCGAAAAGTTGACGCTGTCATAAATTTGGAATATATACTCGCCGACTCGCTGTGCTACTAGATAATTTTGGCTCCTTGTCATGAAGCAACGTCCGCTACTGCGACCCCGCCGAGCAACTCTATAGCACCTCTCCGCGTCATCCGCCATCCGCCATCCGCCATCCGCCATTCCCCTGCACTTGCACACCTGCACACCTGCGCTCGCGCCCCGCCCTGGTCTGACTTGAGTGTGAATTTGTAACCTACATGCCTGCTAGATCGGGCCCAACTCCAAACAACCGTGGTCCCTGTCACTCGTCTGTCGTTGTCCTGACAGAGCACCCTTCATCAAACGCCAGCGCAGCAGACCTTCCTCAGCACCGCATTCCCGCACCCTTCCGACCAACTGGCAACTTGACCGCTTCATTTCATTACCCTGGCATGTGTCGCTGCCTGCATTGGAACTCTACTATGCCCACAGAAGCGACCTGATTGTTTCTTGACTGTGAGTGCCTGTCTCATCTCCCCTTCGCTGTGTCTGGGTCCCTTTGTCCAAGCACCACTCAACCTCATTTACCCCTTCCCAAAGCATCCGCATGGGACATGGTTATGCTACCGTAGCCAATAACTCCTTTGTACCCCTCTCATGACTCTGAAGAGTTACACAAGTCATTGCGTCGTCTACATTTACATTGCCGCTTCCCTACAAGTCGACTTGCGCCGCATGCTTTCTGCGCACACATTGGACGACTACTAACGCCGTCGGTTCGCCATGACAGAATACCAAAGTGTATATACTGACCGCGGTCGACTCCGCTACATTCCCGATCACCAACACAGCCCCTCACACACTCACCGAGGCATCTTCCAAGGGCGCCACCGACGACCGCACCGCATCCACATCGCACACGTAGCTCCCGACCCCACGCTATTTCGCAACCAGAGGCGACAGACGACTAGCAAGTCGTACGTTACAGAAAAGCTGGCGGGCCCGCGGGATAACGCTAAACGCTTCCTACGCTCCTTCATCGACACTCACTTCGCCCAGAACCCAGAACCCACTGATATTCCCTCTCCTCGATCGTCTACGAGCAGTAATCGCAACTCGGTCGCTTCATTCCCGGAAAGGTGGTCGCCGGCGACTGATGATATGAGATCGAGCACGAGGACTACAGGCGCAGTGGGCGCAATTGGAGCAACAATAGCTGCACCGGGCATACCCCGCCCCTCAGTAGTAGAATCACATCGGTCCCACGGGAGGACATCCACCAAGAGCATGGTCAGCAGCGTGAGGACTATGCCAGAAGAGAAGCCCGTAGCTTCGGGGGGAGGTGTCAATGTGAACATTTCGCTCACAGAGCCGGTCCTCTTCCTCCGGGGCTTCGAACAGGCCGAACATTCTGAACGAAGCACTGCCATGCTTCGTGGAACACTAGTCCTGAAGATCGCCAAGCCTGCAAAGCTCAAGGCCATCACCTTGAAATTCAGGGGCAGAGCAACCACAAAGTGGCCAGAAGGTAGCTTTTCACTCACATGCCGCTTGTACTTTGCTAAACAGTAGTAGGCATTCCTCCCAAAAAAGTTGAATTCGAAGAAGTCGACACTCTCATGAGCCATACATGGCCATTCTTTAACTCACAATTCCCGACAGCAGAGAGCGGAACAGGTGCAGATCACGTAGAGCTCTACAAGGGCAATGCAAACCTGGGCAGCTCACCAAATAACTCTTCATTGAATCTAACATCAAAAGAGGCAAAACGCTTGTCACTGCAGCTGAACCAATCACGAAGTTTTGGCAAGGGCGAATCTCCATCAGGCGGACCCTCGGTGGCACAAAAGGGATACAGAACCTTCAACGCCGGCGAGTACATGTACAACTTTGAGCTTCCGCTGGACAGTCACCTCCCCGAGACGATTGATGTCGACCTTGGCTCTGTAAAGTACGAATTGGAAGCAACAGTCGAACGCGCTGGTGCCTTCCGCACCAACCTCATTGGCACCAAGGAAGTCACACTCATTCGCGCACCATCAGAAGGCTCTCTAGAGCAGGTTGAGCCAATTGCCATTAGTCGGAGTTGGGAGGACCAGTTGCATTACGATATTGTCATCTCAGGCAAATCATTCCCTCTTGGAGCCCAGGTTCCCATCGCGTTTAAGCTCACGCCGTTGGCAAAGGTACAATGTCATCGGATCAAAGTATTTGTAACAGAAAACGTCGAGTATTTCTGCAACCGCAAGCGGGTGCACCGTATGGAGCCCGTCCGGAAAGTCCAGCTATTCGAGAAGAGAGCAGATGGCCCACCAACAAGCACGTTCCCCGGGAGCACAATGAGGATAGTTTCGGGGGGCGGCGTTCCGTACGATCAAAGAGCTGCCGCTGCCCGAGGCGAAGACGTACAGGTGCAAGATCCTACTAACCTCCTAGGTGCTCTGGGTGGAGACGCCAACATTGGCCCCACAGAGATGGAGTTTAACGTACAATTGCCCAGCTGTCACAACCTGAAAGACAAGGACAAGCAAGCGAGACTACACTTCGATACCACCTACCAAAACATCCAAGTGCACCACTGGATAAAGCTTGTTATGCGCCTTTCCAAACCTGATGTAAATGACCCGACCAAGAGACGACATTTCGAGATTTCGATAGACTCACCGTTCCACATCCTTTCATGCCAGGCCACACAAGCAAACACATCATTACCAGCGTATTCATCGCCTGAACCCGCGCTTGGCAGGCCCGGGGTACCCGAATGCGGGTGCCCAAACGCACCCATCCGACGCACCTCCCCTACGGGCTTCGTACCAACGCTTAGTTCTCTGAGTCGTTCAAGAGGCAACTCGGAAGCCATCATTGCACCCCCGGCGCTCGCACGCCCACAGGCAGCACACATTGGCGGCCCCAACGAGGCGACTGTGCAACGACCTATTCACCTTATGCGAGTACCATCTTTCAACCCACCCGCCTTCTCGGACGAGGAGCCACCGCCACCGCTAGAAACACCGCCTCCTCTTTACGAGACGATTGCATCCCCCACGAGCGGTTTAGCCGATTACTTCTCACGGTTATCAGACCATTATGATGACGATAGCGACGCCGAGCGCAATGACCGCAGGCGGATTGAGATACCCTTGACGCCTGGTGGTCGCACGAACAGGAGTATGGATGAAAGAAGAATATGGCTGCCGGTCGGCCATTGAGGGGCTGACGCAACATTTATGCTGGTGTCTTGGCCTGGGCCACACTTGAGCCAGCGGCATGACGATATGAAGTATAGAAACGGGGACGTCATGTCACGCAAAGCAACGTCACATTTTGTATTTTGTATTATGCGAACTTGGATTATTTTGAGAAGCATATCTGGGAATAAGGAGCACGCGGGAAAACAGGCACAATGTTGGCACTGTTTGTTTTGGGCATAGAGCGCTTGCGGGTTTTTCGCGTTCATTTTACTCTTGGTTTGGGGGTTGGGAATGCCCTTGTTGGCGTGCGCTTGGTCAAAGGCGCACTATTGTCATTTTTGGGCGACATCTCCGTGCTATGTACTGTATGGCACGGAAGGCCACAACTTGTAGTTAGCTGGTCGATTTGAGTTTGTAGATAACGACAATGTATATACTCGCGACAATCAAAGCAGCCAGCTGGACAAGCTCCGCAAGCGGGCGTCTTGGTCGTATGCTGTGACATGGTCTGCCCGCAGATGATGTTCGCTCTGTACAGGATACGCAGCCATCATGTGACCCGCAAGATGCAGGTTGCTGGTCACATGCGGGGAAGCCGCAGGTTCTCCCCCACTCTCTTGATGCCCGTGACAGCGCCCTGCCTGTATTCTCACACATTCATGTGCATAGCCAGGCCTATAATACAGTACCGTACCGTACCCCCATGCACGTGGGTTGGCGCACAAGAAGTTGGGGTGGTCGTTGTCCTGCCAATCGGAAACCAGTGGCCTCCGCCCCCAGCGCCGTCGTTTGGTTTTCTTTGACCAGACACGGAGAAAGAAAGAAGAGATAACAGGGACCATTGACGTCGTTCCCATTTCAAACCACTCTTTGCACCATCCAGAACCCATCCATCTTTGGTGGTAAGAATTCCCCCCGTCCTTCAATTCGTTGAGCTGCATCATCCGCGAGTGGCGCGCCATTGGTCCACATGCAGCATCGCGGGTTGGTGAAGATTCGTAGGCCAAGGTGCAGCCAAGTTCTTAGCCACGATAATCCTGCGCTAGTATTAAACACCCGGGACATGTCCGCCGTCTTGTCTGCCCTCTGCCACCCTCTGCAGTCGAGCAGACATTTGCCTCGTCGAAGCCTGCAACGCGCAATTGGTGCGCCCCCATTTGAGCCCTGAGGAACCGCCGCCTGCATCTTTCTGTAGAAATCAATCCCTGAGGCTGCTGCATACCAGCTGCTTTTGGCGCGTCTTGAGCCTCTCGCTCCCAAATCAAGCCTCTGAAGAGCCTGCGCCGAGCTGAACGGGCGTCTCTCTGTAAGCTCACTCCACCCTGCGAAGCCTCGTCCTGGGGGACCTCTTGACTCTGGCTCTTCAAATTCCAAACTCATTACTAACCCGTCCGTCGCTTTGCAGATTCTCCACACCCACATACTTACAGGCGAATCGCGCCTTCCCCACAACCCCGCCAGACCCTTCGATCCTCCCATACCCCTTCTCTCCTAGGGCCCGCGATTGAACGCAGCCTCGTGTACATGCATCCCAACTTGGGCTTCACCAAACTTCTTCCCTCGTCGCACACGAGACGTATAAGATCGTGATAGACGCGCACACAAAGAAAAGGATTCACACGCGCCGCAATGGCGTGGGACCACCTGTCGATTACGAAGCCGCATTTGGTCTACATCATCCTGGGCGGCTTCACCAGCCTGTTCATGCTATGTTCCTCCGTAATCAAGGAGCGCCTCTACATTGGTGAAGCCACGGTGGCTACCCTCTGTGGCATCATCTTTGGCCCGCATGCCGCCGACTTGATAGATCCCGCATCATGGGGCAATGTTGACCTGATCACCCTAGAGTTCTCGCGTATTGTCCTGGTCGTACAATGTTTTGCCGTAGGAGTCGAATTGCCGAGAGCGTACATGGAAAAGCACTGGAAGTCGGTTACGCTGTTGCTTATCCCCGTCATGACATTCGGCTGGCTCATTACCAGTCTGTTCATCTGGGGGCTCTTCCATACCCATCTGAATTGGCTCGACAGCCTTTGCATTGCCGCTTGCGTTACGGCTACTGATCCTGTCCTAGCCTCCTCGGTCGTCGGAAAGGGCAAGTTCGCGAAACGAGTCCCCAAGCATTTGCGAGATTTGTTGTCGGCTGAATCTGGCTGCAACGATGGCATGGCTTTCCCCTTTGTCTACCTGGCCATCTATCTCATCCGCTACCGCCCGGACGCTACCAAGGTCGCTTACCACTGGATTTGCTACACCGTCCTCTACGAATGTCTGTTTGGCGCTATTTATGGAGTGGTAATCGGATATGCTGCTCGTCGCGCCATTCGATGGGCCCACGAAAAAGACCTCATCGACCGCGAGAGTTTCCTCGTCTTCTACTTTGTCCTCGCCCTTTGGTGCGCCGGCTCGGGTGCTTTGCTCGGTCTAGATGATTTGCTCGTAGGCTTTGCTTGTGGAGTAGGCTTTTCGAACGACGGTTGGTTCCTCGAAAAGACCGAAGAATCGCACGTTTCCAACGTTATCGATTTGCTCATCAATTTGGCCTTCTTCGTTTACTTTGGCGCAATCATTCCTTGGGGGCAGTTCAACGCCCCAGAGATCCTCGGTTTGTCACCATGGCGCCTCGTTGTTCTAGGCCTCTTGGTGCTCTTCTTCCGCCGCTTACCCATTATGCTATTGCTCAAACCCGTCATACCCGACATCAAGACCTGGCGAGAAGCTTCCTTCGCTGGTCATTTCGGGCCTATCGGAGTCGGTGGCTTATTTGTTGCTATCCTTGCAAGAGCCGAGCTAGAGACCGAGTCAACAACGCCCTTGGCTGTACTCCCCGAGGAAGGATTCGAGCACTTGAACATCATCGAGATGATATGGCCAATCACATGTTTCCTCGTAATCGTCAGTATCGTTGTTCACGGTAGTTCAATTGCTGTATTCACCCTGGGCAAACGCATCAACACGCTCACAATCTCTCTCTCGTACACCCAGGCGAACGAGGATGGACCTGGCTGGATGGACCGTCTTCCTCGTATCCAGTCCCGCTCGAGATCGTCCATGTCTGTTGGTCGGCGTCCATCCGAGTCGTCGATTGATGAGAAGGCAGAAGTGACTGGGCCAGGTCTGCTTCCTTCAACTGGCTTCGCGGGCACCTTTCTGCGTCGCCAGAAAGAGGAAGAGAACGCCAGTCGCTCCAATTCAGTCCGTGCCACCAACCGGCGGAAACGATGGGATGCCGGTCGAGGTCCTGGTGGACCAATTTCTCAGTCTGCTATTGCTCCTTCTAGACGCGATGAGGAGAAGGCAGAGGTCACATCACCAGAACAAGATACGGACACATTTGCTGACAATATGGCTGCTTCCAGCGATAGCTCGTCAAGCGGAAAAGAGAAGATGAAGATGCGCGAACCAGAAGAGGAGATATATCAAGAGGGCGACAAGACCATCATCGAAGACCATGAAGGCAATGTTCTCGAAGTTCGGGATAGCAACGGTGAGCACGGGAGACAGAGGCAGGAGCATGATGCAGACAGAGCGAAGGAACTTTTGGTGGAAGAGGATGTTGAACACGGTGTCGCGCAGAAAGAGCATGGTGGCAAGCTTGAAGAAGCTCCTGGAAAGATAGAGGATGCCATTGAGCATCCTCAAAAGACCTGGCGAAAACGAATGCAGAGCTTTTCCGGGAAACATCATCACCATCACGAGGACAATGTCGCAGACTCTTCAAAGGCTCAAAAACCCACGCGGCAACGTGGGCCAGCTCTGGCCTACCAATTTGGTAACACCATTATTGTCGAAGATGAAGATGGAGAGGTTATCAAGAAGTACGACATACCCTCTGCATCCAAGAAAGAACAACGTCCTGGAACACAGCGTGGCCAAACTATGGTGGAGTCTTCTAGTCGCGCTATCCAGAGCCTAAAGAGGATGGGAACGCACATGGGAATACCAACTCACCAAGAAGCCGGGCCATCTGGCACTGAAGGCACTGAGGGCAAGAAGAAGAAGCCAACTGACGATGATGATGATGATGATCTTCTTCGCTTCACTGTCAATGCCGGTGGTCGCAGGATGAGCAAAATGGAGTTTATCCAGCAAATGGCTCAGATGAATCCGAAGGATCGTGCGAAATTTGTTCAGAATAGCGACGTCCCTGACGCTGTCAAGACGGCGGCAGAGCAGGATGCAAGGGATCACAAGGACGCTCAGCGTCGACAAGCAGCAGCGACGGAAGCAAATGTTCCTCCGGTCGTTGGCGAAGAGGGCGAGGCTGAGATTCATAAGATCGAGTCGCCTGTAGCAGACAAGGAGGGACGCGCTCGCGGCCCTGAAGGCTTGACGCTGGTCGACAGCAACAACGAAGACGTACCGTTCCACTCGGTGCGAGAAGACCTAGCTAGCTACTCACTTGCCCAGAAGGATGAAACCGCTGCACAGCGCCGCCGCCGTCTAGCGTCTGAACAGTCACAACCCACTCAGCAAGAACCTCGCAACGACTATTTCGAGGCAGCTTCTGAAGAGGAGACCCCTGCGGAACGCCGTCGTCGCCTTGGCGCCCTGAAAGGGTCCTCTTCACCACCACCACCAACCACACGCAGACCGCGGTCCCTCTCTCCCGAGAGCAAACAGGGGCCCCAGGAAAACGAAAGTTTCGATGGTGAAACAGCAGCAGAGCGCAAACGTCGTCTCGGCGCGCTTGGAGTAGGTGAAGATGACTCGCCAGAGTCGGATTCTGAAGACGAGGAAACCGGCGACCCGCTCGAGACGGGTCGTGGAACGCATTCGAGAGCAGGCGAGCAGAAGCAGGCTCTGCCACCGCCTCGAGCACCGGGCATCCGATTTGCAGATCAACCTCGTATACCGACCAAGGATGAGCGCGCTGCCGAGGATGCCAAGGAGAAAGAGGAGAGAGAGACCGGCAAGAAGAGTGGGCTGAGTAAGCTGATGCGAAGAAAGTAAAGTATGTTTTGTTACTTCTTGTAGTAGATCTATATCCAAGGGTGGTAACATGGAGCCGCGGCGTTTTGGTTCTTTTTTTTAGGAGGGTGAAGTTGTCGTTCGATACAGCCGTGTTCGCATTTCAGCGTGCATAGAAATAGACGAGCATATGGAGGCATGTTGGTTGGCATGGAGAAGATACACACAGGGAGGATTTGCCAATGATTAGATTTAATGCAGCAGTTACTCCATCCAGATCATGTTGAACATCAATAGGCTGAGTGAGACACGCCTAGCGGAGATGGACTACTAGAAGGTATTTATTTGTGTGACCTTTACTCTGGTATAGCTAACCGCTCGACGACGTCATGGAGCTATCGATTAGCCCCTCCACACAGCCTCTAGTACACACATGAAGCTCAACGGATCCGCCTTGACCCTGACAACATCGTACCTCTCATCCGCCTGTTTGAAAATCTCCTTCCACGCCTGCACCGGCCTCTCCTTCGCATTGAACAGGGCCATCATGCGCAAGTCCGTCGCGGTACCAAAGCCCTGGATACTCCTCGGCAGCTCCTCCTCGCTGGGCTCCTGCTTGCCCACGTAATCAATAAACACAATGCGCGCTCCGGGCTTGAGCGCCGGCCGCAGCGCCTGCAGGATCTTGACTGACTCGACGTCCGGCCAGTCGTGCAGGATCCACTTCATAATGTAGATGTCTGCTGAGACCGGCTGCGGGTCGAATAGGTTGTGCGTACGGAACGACACGCGCGATCGTAGGTCGGAGGGGAATTCTTTTTCGAAGACGGGGGCGACTTCGGGCAGGTCTTCAACTATGATCTTCAGATTGGGGAATTTGGTCGCCAGGACGGCGTCGTCGTGGCCTGCTGAGCCGCCGAGCTGGAATGGACAGTTAGCAATATTTCCTTATGAGCCCCCGAAAGTACCGCTCTTTGATTCAAAATCGAGAGTAGGGGAGAAAAACTCACGTCGACTACTGTGACATCGCCCGCGGCCTTCCAATCAATAGCATCGAGCACGATCCCCTCGGTGCCGAACAGATCCTTGATGTACGCCATGAACTTTACAAAGTTCCTCTGGCGCCAGCCCTTCTTCTCTCCCTCGCCATCATTCTCAATAAAGTCCCAGCTATTCTCATAGTCGCCCCACGCACCGCCCGAATAGCACAGCTTGAACGCCGTCTCCTTCATGTTCTTGGTAATCTCGGGCTTGCCCTGGCTGAAGCGGCGGAGCGCTTCTGGAAGCAGGAACATGGGCGGGCCCGTCTCGTCCAGGACCATCTGGACGAGGGCGGAGAGCCCGGAGTCTTTGGCGAGCGCGGCGGAGCGCGAGGTGTGCAGGACGGACGTAGCGGTTGGAGAGGGCTTGACGAAGAAGCGCATGGTGATTGCGTGGTCTAGCACGCGGCTGACTACTTCAAGGGGGAGCTTGGTGTACTTTGCTATTTCCTCGTAGCTCGCTTGCCCGCCCACGGGCACCGCGTTCCAGAAGTCGAATTGGTTGAGGATGTTCAAGCATGAAGTGTCCGGGATGGCCATGTGCACGTAGTTGAAGACGCTCTCGCTGGGCCCCTGGCTCAAGATCCACATGTCCTTCAGCGCATCTTCAAGGAGCTGGCGAGTCAAGAAGACGTCGCCTGGGAGCCGCTCGTATTTGATCGGGCTGTCTGCTAGAAGCGTCACGGGTGGGACCTTGTCTGCTTCGAGCTGCTTGGTCATTTTGGCAGCCAGCTCGCTGATCTGAGCCGCGAGGCTGTTAAGCGTAGCAATGTCTTGCTGTACGGAACCCATCTTGTCTCGGCCAACTCGGCAAAAGGCAAAAAGGGGAGAAGAAAAGGGTATATCTGTATTGGGAGGGGGGGGAAAGCCGTGTACAGAGGCGTGAGCAGCAAAAGACACCACCAGCAAGAGGGGGGTATGACGGAGCCCAAATACTTTTTTTCTTCTCTCTTCCAACCCGCTATGTCTCTCTAGCAAACTAAAAGTCCCCGTCCGTCATCGGGCCATCAAAATCTGCGCAAGCAAGCACGCCAAAACACGCTACATGCCCACACAGGATGATCGTCTCTGACCGTCTACCCCCGCGATTGGAGCGACGGGAAGGAATCGATCAGGATCCTGCATGATGAGGAGATTATCTTATCAATCAGATAAGATTCTTCCTTGCATGTGCACTAGGCGCCAAGACGATCAGCTTTTGCAACTGCCAGTTTGGGGACTTCGTCCTGATGAAACGCGGCTGGAGGGTGAAGGGCGGACCGAACCGGAGGGGTGTTGGTGATGTCATTCGTGGTGGGGGCGCTGCGACTAGTCGCGAAACACTCCGGGCTTTTTTCGCAACAAGTAACGCGTTACAAGTAAGGCTCGTTGTGTATTAGGAGGAGTCGAGGCGTCGTATTAATCTATTCGTCCTTCACACTCCCCTATTCAAGACTAGCAATGTATATGAGGAAGTAGGAGCAGGTTATAGCCTGGGTAAAGATTTTATACGCACATAGCCCCGTGTTGCATGTGCCCCTCCATGTCATCACCAACTCATTCTCAATTGACACGAACCACTTTTTTAAGGCTTCTTCATGCATGTCTCCACACGACCTCTCAGACTTGAAGTTTCTCCCTAGCCTACCGCTTAAGCGTCTTCTGTTTCTCTGCGTCCCTAACAAGCACTTCCCTGACGAGCAACCCCTTCCTCCGTCTGACTTTGTCTACGTACCTCTTCGCTACATTCTCTTTGTCTGCTAGTTCCCCAAGGTCCTCCAGCTCATCCTCTGTAAACGGAACCCAGAATGGATCTTCGTCCAGCATCTCAAAGCCCGCGAAGCGTAATTGCGGCGAAGCAGAGCCAGACGACCGTTTACGGATTTCATCCGAGAAGCCAAAGGACTCGGCGACAGGGAGGTGGGCGAGGATGGTGAATGTTTGATTTCCTGTGGTGGAGGCGGAGGAGGTGGAGGATAGCGTCTCGCTAAGTATGGTTCCCCTCCTTCTTGTAAGCACGGCATAGACCCTACCCAAAACATCCGTAGACGCCTGAATTTCACACGAGTACATTGCCAGCAGCATTCTTGGAGACCAGTCTAGGAATCCTTGATGGATACTCGAGCGGACCGCTTTGATGACCTCGCCGGTAAGCCGACCACGGTCTTGTGCTGACTCGTCGTTAGGTATATTGAGGATCACGTCTTCGAGAAAGACGGCCACACCCTGAACGGGCTCTGCGCAGCAAGGACCTTGTGCTGTTGCAAGCTGAAAGGCATAGGCTATTGTCGAGGCAAATGTATGTGCAGTGATGGCGCGATCCGAGTGCGTTTCGGTGTCAGGGTCTGGGGATGCAGATTCCCGGAGCCTAGGAGCATACTTAGTATGGTATGCAGTTGATAGAACAGCTCGCGGACTTACGCTTTGCCACATATCCCAGCTTTTGTTGCATCTACTAAGATGTTCGGTCCTATTCTTCTGGGTCCAAACGCTGTAATCTGCTCAATCACGTCCGTCCATATCTCCTTCTGTCCCTTTGCTTCTGCAAAAGCCTCCTTCAGCTGCTTCTTGAAGTCAGCAAAGTCGAGACTCTGCCCAATCTCTCGTTGCTCAGCCTCTTGGATTCCATCGTCTTCGGCTCCAGTAGCCTCGTGCGGTGCATGGGCACCTGGGGGATGGCCTCCATCCTCGTCTCTTCTCTCTGAATATAGTCTTTTGATCGCGCCTGCGTTTTTGCCGAGGAAGTCGGTCACACTGGAGGGTAACGGGCGTACTCGTAGACGTACGGAGACATGTTTACTTGCGGTTTCGCCAATGACAGTTCCTCGAGGTAGGTTCGGGTCCTTGGGCGGGTTCATCTCGGCTGCAGCAACGATCGATTCTCTGTATGGTACGATGGGCTCGCCCGCCTGAATCTCGCACTTTGCGAAGCGCTCTCGAAGATCCTTCAAACAGCGCTCGAGATGCAGTTCGCCTGCTGTGAGAATGACGTGCTCTCCACTCGGCAGCTGCTCGTACTCGGCACACGGGTCGCTTTGCACCAGCAGGTTCAGTCCCTTGATCATTTTGTCTAGATCGTAGGGATTCTCAGGCTCCAGCGCAACGCGGACGATAGGTTGTGTGCCCATCTGAACACCAGCAAGATTTACAGATCCAGGCAATTGTGAGCAGAGTGTGCCGGACTTGAGTATGTGCCCTTCAAGCCCACCAATCCCAAAGACAACCCCGGCGGGTACGGATGTTAGGGGTTCTAGACCACGACCCATCATTAGGTATAGCGCTGTGACTTTGACCTTCTTCGGCTCTGGGGCAGCGTGAGGGTTCGCGGGCGTGAACTTGGGACCAAGAACATAGACCTCGTCTCCAACGCTCAGGGTTCCCGAAAAGATTCGAGCGAAGCCAATCAAATGTTCCGTTCCTTCTTCTCCTGCTTCTGGTGTTACTTCTTCAGGCGTCTCTGTTTTGCCGATGGCAGCAGAGCTGAGCGCTTCGGTGACACTGTCGACATCTGCACTTTCGCCATTTGCTACGGCTTGCTGTCGTGCTATTTCTGCTCGCTTCTTCCGGCCCAAGTCTCTTGCCTCTTCGGCTGTCAGAGCTCCACCTCTGCGCTTGTTCTGCGGCAGCTCGCTTTCGGGTACGGAAATCATCTTGCTCACGTAGGCAACAACAGGGGCATCCTTGGCCGTCTTGAAGCTGGTCATTGCATCTCGGACCTCGGGAGCAACGTAATCAGCGCCTGGTGAGGTGTCTATGATCTCGGGCATCCTCTCAGCCTGCGCCTTCGAGGGTGGAGGCAAATACTCGGTGACTGACACTAGGAGTGCCGTCGAAAGGGGAAGCCAAGCCGCAAAGAGCGCCATCAAGAGCGCACGCGGGTCGCGCGATCGAAGGATGTGCGCTGGGAGATTGAGGCTGAGCGACTTGGTGATCTTTTCGACCATTGTGGGATCTCTGTTGGGAAAGGGATAAGTATATTGATAAGGTATATACAGTGCAAGCAGGGAACCGCAGTTGACAAGGAAAGGAAATCCACGCACCCCTTCCCGTTGTTACCTCCAGTGGTAGCCTCGTATAGAGCCCATATGTTGTCCAAAACTAGCTGGACGAACATGGGCTTGAGGTGTCGGCCCTTCAGATGCTTGGATCCGAGCACTCGTTTCGTCTTGGGATCTAGGTAGAAGTCGCCCCACAGTACCTTTTCAAGCACGGCGCGCTTGATACCTAGCTTCCGCTCGTAGAGACCCGCGAACTGCTTCACGGTGAAGGCCCAGCCATCAATGGCACTGCCGAAGATGACGTTGTTCTTCTCTGGTGCAAAGTAAATGTCTTGGTCGTCCTTTTCCTCGTACTCAGCCGGGGTGCTGGTGGTATCTATGCTGTCACCGTTTTCTAGCATGGTGGATGGTCTTGTGTCCGCCTTGTCGGCAGCCACTGCCGTTAGTCGTTCTTCCATCTTCTCGCGCCAGCGAAGATCGTCTTCCATGCGCTCGCCTTGGTAGAAGCTACCCATGACGGCGTTTACCTGTTCGAGCAGCTTGCTCAGGTGTGTGTATGCTTCTGCTGGACTCATTTTCAGTTCTGTGATTAGCCTATCCATTTTGTTGATGACGAGCAAAGGCTTCAGCTTCTCGATCCATGTCTGGCGCAGCACGGTCACTGTCTGACTACATACGCCTTCGACGGCGTCTACGAGCACGACGGCGCCATCACAGAGACGCGATGCGGTAGAGACCTCGTAGCTAAAGTCTACATGGCCTGGCGAGTCTATCAAGTTGATGAGCACCTCTTTGTGTTCGGGCTGCGCGTCTGGGGCAGAGCGGCGCAAGAGCGAAAAGTACAGCGAGATGGCCGACGACTCCATGGTGATGCCGCGCAGCTGCTCGTCCGGTCTCGAGTCTAGAAACCTAATCTTGCCGGCGAGCTTGGGGGAGATGATGCCGTTGGTGGCGATGAGGGCGTCGGTGAGGGAGGTTTTGCCATGGTCGACATGCGCGAGGATGCAGATCTGGGCAACAAGGTTAGCGGCGAAGGGCTGCTGCTATGCGGGCGTGAAGACTAGCGTTTCTGATGCCTTCGGGCGACTGCTGGAGCGAGACCAGCTTGTCGCTGGGGACCACAGGCATAATGGCGACGGGGTGGCCTTGGTGTTTCTGAAACTGGCGGCGGGCGCGAATGCGGCGCTATGTGGTGCCTCGATGCAGTGGGAAGCGTTTCACACGGTACCCAGATCAAATGACAAGGAGCGTGTGGGCTAGTATTGGGCAGAATGGACCACGTCGTGTCCTTGCAACAAAGGCTGAACTGAGGTTTGCTGCCAAAGGCGAGTCTGGCGGGCT
Organism: Cucurbitaria berberidis CBS 394.84; assembly: GCF_010015615.1. Taxonomy (NCBI): domain Eukaryota; kingdom Fungi; phylum Ascomycota; class Dothideomycetes; order Pleosporales; family Cucurbitariaceae; genus Cucurbitaria; species Cucurbitaria berberidis. Next base: position 429,777 of record NW_024468936.1, read on the forward strand.
GGGTGCGGTGGAAATGGAAAATGGGTGGAACTTGTCTGGCGGGCTGCAAGGAACCCCGCCATGATTCGCTCAGCGGCGTCGTCACTCTCTGGGCGCGTCGACGTTGCAAGACCAGTCCAACGTCAACGGCTGCAATCGGCGCTCTTTTTGTTGTTATATTCCTTTTATTTATAGCCCCTTGTTTAGTCCCTCCTGCTTCACATTCCTGCTGTCTGCCTGCCTGCCCCTCGACGGTGGTGCAGTTGCGGCTCCATGCATTCCCCCTGTCGCTCGCCTGCCGCCGTCGCCCATGTTGTATATTAGGAGTATACACACCCCCTTGCCCGTCAATGTCACGGCCACAGCCATGGCGACTCTCGCCCAAAACGGCTTACAGCAAACGCCAGCCAAAGCCATGGCAATGCGCTCAACTGGTATGAGGCTGGCTACACCTGCGCAGCCGCATTTCGACAAGATGGCGGCCATCGCCAGCACTACTACTGCTACCACCACCACAGGCGTCATGTCGCCCGTCAACCAAGACGGCTGCTTCGAGTTCGACCGCATCATCAAGGCTGGCACTGTGGTGAAGCGTACGCGCAAGACCAAGGTGGGTGCTACTCGTCGGCCCTGAGCTCCCTGCGCCTGCTAATTCCCCTGCGCAGTCGTGGAAGCCCATCTACGTGGTCCTGCGCCCAAACTGCCTCTCGATATACAGGGACAAGGACGAGACGAAGCTGCGGCACCAGATCAACCTCTCGGAAATCACCGCCGTCGCCCGCCAGAGAGACTCGAAGAAAAAAATGGACCACGTCTTCGCCATCTTCTCGCCCGCGCGCAACTATCACCTCGGCGCTTCCTCCGACAAGGAAGCACAAGACTGGGTAGACCTGATACGCACAGAGGCGCGCATCGATGAGGACGAGGGAGAGCCGCAACTCATGAGCCCTGTGTCCGGCTCCAAGTCCAAGACCTTCGCCGGCTTGAACAGGTCTGCCATGGAGAATATTGCCTCCAGCTCGTCCGAGGCTGAGCCCCGACCCTCGAGCTCCATGGCGCCAGAAAACATGCACAGCGCGCGACGGCCTTCACAAGCCCTCAACTACTCTGGCAACGAGCGGGGCTCCATCTCAGACTTTGACTTCTCCGACACTGGCTTCCAGGGCTCCGCCAATTCCCTACCCCCCAAGAGCTCGCAGCAGAAGCGCAATGTCAGCCAGCAAAGCAACATTGACTCGACGCCCGACGACGAGCGCGTAGTCTACCACGGCTGGCTGTACGTGCTCAAGTCCAAACGCGGCGTGCGCCAGTGGAAGAAGGTCTGGCTAGTCCTACGACCCAAGTGCCTGGCCTTCTACAAGAACGACCAGGAATACTCCGCCAGCCTCATCATACCCTTTTCGAGCATCATCGATGCCGTCGACATCGACTCGGTGTCGAGAAGCAAGCAATACTGCATGCAAGTCATATCCGACGAGAAAAACTTCAAGTTCTGCGCGGCAGACGAAAACGCCCTGGCCAAATGCCTCGGAGCTTTCAAGAGCTTGCTGGCCAAGAAAAAGGATGCTGGACAGAAGCGCGTGCTCCAGACAGCTCCAGACACGGGCAATGGGCAACCAACGCAGCAGCAACCTGCGGTGCCTTCTTCCACTACCACGTCTGCGCCGGCGTAGCAACCTGAGGTCTAGCCATCGAAATAATAACCACAGTCATCCCCTTGGTCCACCTTGACTCATTTGTACATACGCCTCTCTCGTCCGCCTTGACGACGAGCACCACTACCAACCACTAATCACAACCAGCCCGTCCATCGACTTTCCTTCCTAACCATCACCACCAATTCGTCCATAACGATGCATCACGATTTACGACTTCCCATCTTACTGCCCTTTGACGGGTCCCTTTGATACCTTTGTTTGGATACATGCTTGGAAAGTAGTTTAGTATGTTATAGTAGTGTCGTTGTAATATTGCCGCCCTTGAGCAGGGCTTAAGTGGAAGCTTATCGAATGCAGAGTTGTTTCTTCCGCTTCCGTCTTTTTGATCTGATGGTTTCTATATCAACTGCCTCCATCTGCCTCCCACCTTATGACTCCTCTTGTGCCACGCATGACCCCACCACCATACAGCACGTCTCCAAGTCCAAATTCATCCCCCTCACCCGTTTACAAAAGGAAATCATCTTAAACTCCATAGACCGTGTCAAACATAGTAGTCACAACGCACACACAAAGACGTGATCAGTTCAAAAGACCCATGCATTAACTATTACTACAGGCGGCAGGCAATACCATTTTTGCGACAGACTAGTCCGCCCAAATCCTCCACATTAATAGGGCCTATTGCTATCCACCGCTACAAAACAAACCAAAAGACAAACCCTCTTTTACCCTCGTACTGAGCGCCGTAGCGCAATCGTGGTATCATCCATGATCAAGAAATGAGAAGTCGTTATCATGATCCGCAGTCATGCATCATGCCGATCTCGGGGTATCACAACTGGCCATTCGTCTAGGTGCGACCCTGGAAAACAGGGTTTTGGTCACCAAAGGTAGTGCTGTACGTGTTGCTGCCCTGTGTTCCAGCCGTGTTGCCGAGGCCAGTGGTGCCACCAGTGGTGCCAGGGGCCGCGTTGAAGGCGTTATCAACTTGGGTACCGAACCCTTGACCACCGTGCTGCTGCTGATGCTCGTGGGTACCAGGAAGGCCACCAGTAAGGCCTTGGCCACCAGTGAGCCCTTGGCTACCAGTAAGTCCTTGGCCACCAGTAAGTCCCTGGCCACCAGTGAGTCCCTGACCTCCTGCAAGACCATGGCCGTGCTGCTGGGAGCCAGGAAGCCCACCAGTCAGACCAGCACCAGTTGCCTGGTTGGGGTAAATGCCCTGACCAGTCTGGTTGGAAGTGCCGTAGCCGCTAGTACCATCATACTGAGAAGGGTTGAGACCTGAAGAGGCACCGAGACCCTGACCAGCACCCTGGTCGTTGGGACCACCGTACCCACCAGCACGACCATGAGGCTTGCGGGTGACGCTACCAATCTTTGGTAAGCTGGAAGACTCCTTGGCAGATCCAATGGAGAAGATTGGACTCTCCCACTTGTCACCCTTGGCAGCGAGCTCCTTGTACTCAGTAGCCTTGGACGAAATGCCACCAGGTAGGGAGATGTTCTTGAAGATGGAGTCGTGCTGAGTAACAGCCACATTGACCTGGACATCCTTGGTCTTCTCCTTGATCTCCTCCTTCTTCTGCTTGCCTTGCATGACACGCCTCTGGGCAGCAGAGGCGTAACGCTGGTAGATGTTCTGAATGTTCTGAGGATCGGGGTTGCGCTTGACCTCAGCCTCGGCGCGGTCAGCCTCAGTCTTGATGTCGTAGAGGATGCCGTCAAGTTGATTGGCGGAGTCCTTGATCTGCTTCTCCAAAACCTTCTGGATAACAGGGCGCATGACCTTGAGGAGAAGGGGCTTGAACATGTTGAAGAGAAGCTTGTGGTTGCTCTTCTTCATCTTGATCTGGAGATTCTTGATATCGGACTCAACCTTGGTAACCTTGAAAAAGTGAGTCTGCGCGTTGTTCTCACGTGCCGCGTCAGCAGTCTCCATCTCGACCTTGAAGCTGAAGCCAGAGCCGCCCATGAAGATATCCATCACACCCTTATCAGTGATGGAAGGGAAGCCCTGCTTCCGCTTGATGTAGTAGGAGACATCGCGAAGATCCATCTGCACACCGGAGACGGATAGCATGACCTTGTTCTTGTTCTTGCTCGAAATGGTCTTGCGGCCCCAGCGCCAGTAGTTGTCGGAACCAAACTCGAGGGAGTTGGGGGCGAGGTTGTCGCCCTCGATGACAAGATTCTCCACGACAGCGTCGATCTGAGGGTCGCTGTACTCGATGCGGGGAATAGGGATGTAGCGAACATTCTCGAAGATGCCGGGGAGGATGACATCGGTCAAGTCCTTGACAAGATGAGGCTTGAACACGGTCTTGCCATTCTCATCGTTTCCGAGGTCGAGGAACAGCCTGTTGACCGACTCTGCAAACTGCTTGTTCTGCGGGTCCGCATCGAACTGCTCGCCAATGAACTTGAACTCGTCGGCGATGCGATCAGTGTGGCCACGGTAACGGCCGCGCAACAAGTGGTGGCCATCATCGTAAAGGCGGTTCCACTCGTCGTTGCAACGATCCTCGAGGATGAAGCCCTGCTGCTGCAGCGTCTTGCGAATGAAAGCATCAATGCGCTTGAACCAGTTCTTCAGCTCAGGATCGCGGTCGGCATCCTTGTAGACCTGATTGATTGATTCGATGAGGTCATCAGCCGAGGTGTTGTTGGCAAATCGCTCGAGAAGTGTCTTTAGGTTGGTTAGCCAATGCTTGTTCTCAGAATGAAATCCTGTATTACACACCTTGAGGTCAGCTTCTGCGACTTGAAGAGCATCGTCTTGATGCGCACCTTGGACGGTTCCTGTGGTCTGCTGGCCCAGGTTCTTGCCGTGGCCGGCATACTGCTCTGCGAGTCGGAGTAGCGTCTCGATGGCACGCTGATAGTCTTGATGACCCTGGATTTCGACGACCATCTTCTTAAGGCGCCAAATGGTCTGGTCGCGACGCTCTTCGGGCATCTTGCCCTTGAGGTAGTTGTTCAGCTGATCACGGCGGGCACGAGCTGCGTCCTTGTCCTCCTCGGACACATTCTCGTCAACCTTTTGCTTGGCCACGTTGGCAGCGGCGCGGGCATCGAGACCGGTAGACTCGCCAGTCTGGCCCTCGTGAGCACCGCGTTGAGCTGTATCACGGGGATCACGGGATCCCTCAGGGTTGGCAGCTTGGTTGACGTCGCCAACGGCCTCCTTGGCATCCTTCTTGCCGAATGGCAGGCTTTGCTTGGCCTGGTTGCGGAGCTTGTCCCTAGATAGATCCGGGGTCTCGTGCCAGGTGTTGTCGTCTGCCGGCTCGTCGAGGCGGTTGAGACGATCTTCTGAGGGCTTTACCTTGTTGGCGGTGTTCTGAGCGGCATCGCCAGCAATGTCTCGGAGCAGGACAGAGGCATCAGAAAGTAGCTTCCTGAATTGGCCGTTGGAGATGACAAGGGTGCCGAGAGTGCGCAGGCCATCCAGGGCCTCGTTGCCGTGTTGCTTGGCGGTGTCCTTGTCGACAGGCGCGTTGGGTAAGCTGGTGTTGGCACCGGTGATCTGCTCGGCCTGCCAGATGAAGTCTTGTAGCAGATTGCCCTCGTTCTTGGTGAGGAGCAGGATCTTGGCCTGCTCAATGACGGATTTTAGGTCAGACACGAGCTTCTGGCCCTCACTTGACAGCTTCTTTGAGGGCGAGCTGAGCGGGTGGGACGCAAGGGCTGAGTTGAGGGCCACGTCGATTTGCTTGTTGGACGGCACCTTTCCGTTCGCAAAGGCTGGGAGGACAGAATCAGCATTGTTGCGGAGCGTGTGCGACGCAGACGAGCGTTGCCGCGCCAATAGCACGTGCACATACCTTGGAAGATACCAAACAGCTGGAGCTTGTTGTTGACATCCTTTTCCTTTTGCTTTAGGTCAACCGGGCCTGGCAATTGTTAGCAAAGGGGCCAGCCAATACAGGAGCACTGGAAGGGACGTACGGTTGACGGCTTTCGAAGACATGATTGTGTTTGTGGACACTGCTTGTCGGGGTATCGAGGTGGGGTATCAAATAAACAGACGCAATCAAACAATGGGGAGGGAGAATGGGGTATAGTAGGGTGAGGAGAGTGGGAGTGGGATGGGTATCTGGTTGGTTTTGTGTGGAGGAAGAGGTATAAACGAGGAGGGCAGGGCGGCTTTATTATTTGTGAGTGAGGGCGGGTTGCGTGGTTGCGTTGGTTGCCGTGACACGGGGGGGGAGCTGCAAGCGGGTTGTCGACGAATGTATGACGTAGGGGAACGCGAAATTTCCCAGCCAGCAGGCCAAAACAAGAGACAGCTGAGCCTATTGTCTAATGGACTCCCCGCCAGGACCGCAGGGGGCGTGCACCGAGACGAGCAGTGATGTGCAGCCGTGGATCGAGATGCTGCGGGCCAGAGAGCGCGTTTCCCTTCTGGCTATTCAATTTTCCTGAATTGATGCGAGGATGCCTTTTGCCCTGCCAGCTGCCACGGCTGCGTTATGCTGCATGTTGCCCGACATGGAGCCCAGGCCAGGCTCGAAGGAGGAGGGCCCTGGTCGACATGACGAGCGTCGACAGTGAATGTGGACTCGCATGTACGCGATCGCCGCCCAGGTTCGAGGATGTGCGTCATGGGCGGATTCGTGCCGTTAGCCACAATCCTATACTGGCGCAGAAGAATGCCATCTCGACGCGCCAGAAAGACGCCAACGCCATTGATACCGACGGCTACCCCGAGCCCCTTCTCCTTCTACGCCATGGCTGTCCTATAGTGCCTGGTCACGAAATATTCCCATCCCTCATACTTGTGCCACGTGCCTGACAGGCTGAAAGGGAGCTCGTTGCACACCAGCTTTTCTCTCGCCATGCGCCACCACGACGAACACAAGCTTTGGCTACATGGAGACTAGCCAGTGGCTAGTGCAAGCAAGCAGGTGGTCTAATGGATTGATTCAAGTCAGTATCATCATGACGGAATCTGTTAATCCCATCCCTCCATCGCTTGACACGCTTGCTCATTCGTTGGCGTACTGGGCCTGGCTGGCGAGTCGCTCCCATGGGCGCGCTTTCCGACGCCACGCACGCACAACCGTGTCCGCGGATGTTGATAGCAGGACACTGAAACCGGGAACCACCACACAAACGAACTCTTGGGTATACACCCTAGCCGTCTTCATGGGTTATTCATGGGTTATAACCGGTCTGGGTTCCTGCATGACAAGGACCTCACTTCCAACTGAGGCAGAACAGATACATGTTCCGCATTCAATGTTCCTGTGGAGAATGGAAATACAACAGTCTCGCATCCATCTGGAACATTCCATCGAACATCACACGCCCAACGCTTCCGAATAGACAATACAAGACCTCTCTCACTAGCTTGGAGATTTCACACCCTTCCAAATGACTCTACCCACAATTCTTTCAGATCCTCCGCTGAACTCCACAATCTCTTGACCGCTACCGCAACCATCAAAATCCAAGAACAGTCCTCACCTGACATCTTCTCCGGCATCGGCACACTTTCCTGATCACTGCTCACACCATTGAACTTTTTCCCCGCCAGGTGCAACTTTACCCCTTTGGATATACAACGAATTCAACAGCTATCTCAGCACTTGCAAAGTATTGTCCAGAGCAGAGCCATTCTAATAAACAGTGACAAGGCAAGAGGCCACGTTCCAAATTCCCAAGGCCTAGGAACGAGGCTCTACTTAGCTGTGGTACGAGTCCGACTTGTTGAGAGGTACGTCTCGTTTAGGACATGATCAGCAACTGAGGCGCATGAAAACGCCAAAGCGTGAGTACGGGCCACCTCCTTCGACATCGAAACCAACATCGCCCACGACGATTCCATATTGTGTACATTGATTAATCTGCAAGCCTTTAAACATGGAAGAAGCGCCAGATGGAAAAAGTCCTAGTGCGTCCACTATGGTGCTGGGACGCTGGTACGTACTGTATGTACGTGTCATCCTGCATGCGAAAGTCTGAATCCTCACGACTAATGCATCGCGTACTAAACGGTGTGCCAAACAAGGGACATTCAATCGTTGAGCTTGGGGGTTCATTCGACATGCTGGGTTTCCTCCAGGCTTCCACAACCACGTGCCTATAACGCCCCAGTTCTCCACACGTCTCACGCGAACCGCCCCAACACAGGCTGCAACACTCACGTGCATTCACGTGTCCTTCCGCCTACTCGTCTCGACGTCTATATGACTGCCTCCTCTCGTCCCTTCCATTGCTCTCCTTTCCCATACTTACCAAGATCAGGGTTCGCGAGCACATGGATTCGCGCGACCGGCGTAGACTGGCTGCATGGCACATGGCAGGCCTGGTCTGCGTCTGATAGCTCTGCGTGGGCTGTCTCTGGCGTAATTTTTGCTTTCTTCATTGATTCTCACGTCTAGTACGGGGGATCGAGGAAGGAAGGTCGTTGACGTTGATGAGGCCAGGTTGAGGGGAAATGGAGCTTTGTTGAATTCGAAGGGTTGGATGCTACATCCCGACTTAAAGGTTGTTGTTCCATTCCAAGCGTGCCTCGAGGCTTATGGTTAGCCATTCCGAGTCCGTTGCGAACTACGACACAATCCCCCCTCCCATACAAAGGATCTTGTCCAAGTCCCACTTTCATCATCTACGACTTTCTTTTCTCCGCCCGCGAGCACATGCATGCAATAGCGAAGCTCCAAAACGTATAACCTGCCCATCAAATCGAGACTTCAAAAGAAGTTGAACCCATTCCACCACGTGTAACCAAACACGCTGAGTGCACTGATCACTGCATATGGCAGGCTCATCTCGATGACGCTCCAGATCCAGAGCGTGCCAACTGGAGGAGCAGCCTTCATGACGTAAAAATAGCCGTGCTTGTTGCCAGAAAATACCAAATAGCACCCCGCAACGATAGCGCCTGCAAAGAATGCAAGTTCTCTAAGTATGGGGAAGCGATACGAGAAGTCGACGTGGGTGAGGTACACTAGCAGGATGAATACAGGCGTTGCAGTAGCGGCCCGCCTGAAGATCTCGCCCCATAGTATCTCTTCGCGGTACTGACTGTAAACGATGACATCGAGTGTGAGGTGCAGTGCTGCCATCGAAGTCGAGTATAAGAGGGCATCCCCAGCAGGTCCTATCCCAGCGTCGCCGTCAACGCTCGATTCGCTCACCTTCCCTCCTCCCGGCTTGGCCCTATCCAACTCTCGTTGCCTTTCGTCTGCAAGCTGAAACAGTGTCTTTCCCTTCGGTGCGGAATAGTCGGGGTGCTTGAGGATCATCTCTACGCCGTTTTGGTCGAGGTCGGTGGTGGGCTGGAAAGCGCTTCCGGTGCTATTTGAGCTGCCTTTCGACTCTTTTGCTCGCCGCTCTTTCCGGTTGCCAGTAGACATTGTCGATGAGGTTGGTTGAAACGAGTGTGTTGTGAGTTTGTGCGGAAAAGCAACGTCGCGTGCTGTTGTTGGAACAAACTCCAACATGACGTGGGTCAAAGCTCGCCCATGCCTCGGTACGGCCCGTTAGGTTTCAGCACCGCCTTTCCTCCATTGTGACCATAGCAGCATCCGCTGTCTTCTGATAGCTTCTGAGTCCTCTTGTTGCCGTGCCTCGCTATGAACTGGATAGCCTGGGCCTCTGTGCCCCTCATCTTCTTCGGCTTCTGGATGTACACTAGCACGCTGGGTGCCTCGTTCCCCTCATTACAGAACAAGCGCATCCTGCTCCTAATCGCTCATCCTGATGACGAGGCCATGTTCTTTGCGCCTACTTTGCTGGCTTTGACGCGTCCAGAACACGGAAATCACGTCAAAATCCTGTGTCTGAGCAGCGGTATGCCCTAGCTAGTTCTTATATGCGCCAGCAATGGCAACTGACACAAGCTGTGACATAGGCGATGCAGATGGCTTAGGCCAAGTAAGGAAGAAAGAACTGATCAAGAGCGGGCTTCAGCTTGGAATTGGCAGCAAGGATGACATTCTCATCATTGAAGACAAGTAGGCGCTCCTGACTTAAGACACTACCGACAGCCCACTAATATTAGTGTACAGGAACTTCCCAGACTCAATGACGGTAACTTGGCACCCTCGCCTGATATCGAATCTCCTTACCACCGCCTTCGCCCCGAAAATGGCTACAATCTCGTCCAAAGAAGCACCGCAGGCCACTGTTGACGCCATCATCACCTTCGACGCCCACGGTGTCTCCTCACACCCGAACCACAAGTCCCTCTACGACGGCGCACATACGTTTCTAAAGGCGCTTATGCATCGACATAGCGGGTGGGAATGTCCAATCAAGTTGTACACCCTCACTACGACCTCTATCTTCCGCAAATATCTTAGCTTGCTGGACGCGCCTGCTACAATAATTGGCGCTATCATCAAGAAGAAGGAGCTTGGCAGCTTTCCGACACCGTTGCTATTTGCCAGCTCACCGGCCGGCTACCGGACCGCTCAGATGGCCATGACGACGGCACATGAGAGTCAGATGCGCTGGTTCCGTTGGGGTTGGATCGTTTTGTCGCGGTACATGGTCCTCAACGATTTGAAGAAAGAGAAGACGCTGTGATACAGCTTTCACAAAAATTTAAGAACGACCACAAGAGGCAAGAGTTCTATACGAGCATCGACAGTACTAGTTGCAAAAGGACTAAAAGCCCAATACTCCGTCTCTCTACCCACCAACTAGACTTTCTGCTGTGAAAGCATCTGCCCTTGTTCGACAGTGTTCAAGTAACACGGCGACTGCATGAATGGAATTTTCAAACTCCGAGTATGCGGGATATCCTAGAAAGGCAACTGTCGGAACACGGAAGCAAAGTCGCGGATCAAGACCTGAGGTATCGGTGTGCATGCAGAGGTCATGAGTCAGCGGGATTCAGCCTTATCGTGCGTGTGGCCATGCTCAAGAGGCTTAGTTGCATATTGTTTGTAGCCATTCTGCTTTCTGGCTCTGGGTGCTACGTTGCACGACCAAACGGTGCAGTGTTTCTTGGGCATCGGATGGATTGGTAACGTCACAAAATGTACAAAACTCACGCCTTACTTGACAGTACTCGTGTATTGAGTGCGCGCTGTGCAAGTGTTCAAAATGTTCTATGTTAGCTTCACTTCTCGCTCACGACGGATACACCGCTAATTATGTATGCAGAGATATTGTACCCACATACTCAATCCTTACGCGCGGTGAGAAGACCGAGACTGTGCCACAATGTTGCTGTCACCCTTATTTCGTCTGCCTGCCGAGCCTCACTTTGACATGTTAGTTCCCACGAACTGCATAACAAGGTGAGCCTTGCCTGTACGAGTCGTTACTTTAGGTCGATAATCCCACCCCCTTCGCATTGTGACTTCCTGATTGCCAAATTGAGCATCTAAGCTGCGGCGAGATACTTGTATACCTACCATCTATGCTGGATCCACCTTAGGTCATCACTTCGGCCAAGCTGATGACTGGTCTTACACAACTGAGTGGTTTGGAGATTGCAAACGCATACGACTTTATGATGTCTAGTTCGAACTTTAACGTCTTCCAAACGCCATCCTCTTCAACTCTCAATCTCCAATAGGTAATACACTGCTAGACAGCACATCGAGGTTACACATGACTGTTCCAAGACTCTTCACCACGATTACACGACTCTAATCCTTCGCTCACTTCTAGCGACTGCTGCTCGGTTGTTCCTCCGGCGTTGTCTTAACGTCGACGTGTTGCGTTCGAAGTTTTTCAATCGTTCGTCGTCCGGTCAATGTGAATACGCCAATGCGACCACCACGTCATGTCGATATCGCCGCTCTTCACGTCCAACTTACAGTTCATAAGAGGCCGATTTCGATGTTCGAATCTAGATCTACGCAGCCAACCACTTCCAGAGCTCACGGACTTTGGAGGGAAACCATCTCAGCTTCTTAATCACAATTATAACGCTCTCTCTAGTTGACATTCGCCTCTTGAACTCGCATATGTTTCGATCATCTCCCTCACTCTTTAGTATGTCACATTTGAAAAAGAGCAAACGCAAGTCTACTCCTCCAGGAACGCAGAGTCCGACTTCCCAACGACCACAGTCCTTTTCACAGCGTCTCTCATCTGGTTTCTCTTCGATGATAACTAATCTTCCTCGACGAAAATCGACCCCAAAACATGATCCAACGCAACGCTCGACCACGGCACCCAATCCATTTCGCCCTGGCACCCAAGGTAGGGCCATTGGCAGTTCAGGGCTCCTTGGTAGTCAGCACAAGCTCATCCCTGGAATTGATATTCCGACGCTTGCAGATGCCGACAGCCCATGTCCGTATGATCCAAGCAGCTACCACTCCTTTCCAAGCATCGAACAATCCCGCTACGATTTCTGCGGGCTGAAACCTCCTTTGAGACCGACTTCTGGCATACCACCCTCCTGCCGGCCGTGTAGTAAATGTCGGTCAAAGAGTCCATTTGCGCATATTGCCTGTGGTCGTAAACCATCTCGTAATGAAAACAGGACCAACCCTGCGATTTGGAGCAGTCCTGCACAACTTAGGGAGGCTTCTTTGTCTCCTGAAGAAGGTCCGCGACTAGTTCCAGCTGCGGTTGCTGCGAGAAGAATTGGGAACCCGCCGAGAAGGGCTCCACTTCCTGTGCCCCGTTTACCTGCGGCGAGAAACCCCCGTCCAACCTACAACTCGCATGGCCCACATTCTGTGGAGCAAGGGCCTGTCATCACAGGCACAGCTGTCATTGTGTCGAATATAAGGGATGATAGAGACTTGAAAGTGAGATCAGCTAGCCCCAGGCTCCACCATATACATGGCTTACCGAATGCAAAGGACTATCCGTACGTGCATAAACGCGAAGTTGAAGGGCACTTGGCCGCTCTCCGTGCTGGTTCACCGAGTCCGTTAAGACTGAGAGTAGATCGACCTAGCTCAGCCAACACTTTGCCTGCTGTTGCGGACTACTCAGAAACAGTTTTCTACGGTCGCCCTATCTCTTCTGCTTCTGCCAGACACTCTGACGTTCAACGATCATTGTTCCCTTCACAACCACAGTTAACAACGTTAACGATTCAGCGAGTGGAGGCTACTGGGAGAGTGGTTGTAGGTAACACGAGGCGTGAGCGACCTACAAGTTTGAACATGGAGCTGGAAAATAACGAAGTGTACCGAAGGCGTTCACCACCACCACGAACCCAAGCCGGATATTATCGACCAACGAGATCTATTCCTCAACCCTCTGAAAGCCAGTCTACTTCCAGCAGTCCAGAAACAAGTGCTACACCGAAAGTAGGCGGTAGACGCCTAGAACTCAAAGGTGGGTCCCAAAGTACAGCATCAAGACTGAGAGGGGGCAGCGCAGGGAAGCGATCACCAGAGCAAAACTGCGGCTTCAAACTGAAGACGTGGCTCTTGACTGGGTCGTGTCTTTCCCATAGTAGCGACGTAGATAGCGACGCTGATCTCCCACCTTCACGCACTCCTGACCCAGCGAGTGTAGTCCGAGCCAGTAAAAGGGCATGTGGAAGGGTTCCTCTACCAGCCCACATCTCGAGGGGTGGCCACGGAGCGACATCTTTACAATTAGCAACCGTCCTTGGGACTGATTCACACAACCATGCCCTACCCCACATGTCCTACCTCCGACGCCCCCCATTGTTTCGCAAACACGCAGACTCACTAATTAACAAGCCCGGCATCTCTAAATCCCCTTCTCTCAACAACCTGAGCCCTCATCTCCGAGGCGGTGCCGGCTCATCCTCGTGTTTGCTAGACACAGATCGTCTTCCACCAACGCTCTGCTGGCTTGCAGGCGGCAGAGGAAAAAGACCATACACTGTTGCCTCGTGGAAGAAGGGCAGGCCGAAGAAACGAGCAGGTGGGCTGCTGGGCATGGCGATGTATGGGGTGAGGGCGGGTATGGATTACGCTAAAGAAGGCGACGGAGGAGACCAAGTTACAGCAGCGGGGGAGTCAAAGGCGGGGTCTGTCAAAGAAGGTACTGACGGCATGGAATCGGTGGAGGATAGCTCAAAGTCGCCCGCAAGTCACCTAAGCTCAAGTTCAAGCTCAGGGTCTGCGAGGGCTATGCATTCGCCATCAGCAAGTAACGTTGCGCCCGCTGCACAGAATGAAGATGCTAAAAGTGATATCGCGCCAGAAGCTAATAACATTGTATAAAGCTACTATATATAAGGCTCCTAAAGATGCGCTACTTAGGGACTGCTGCAGTAGCTAGCTTGTATAGTTTTAGGATTGTATACTCTGCGCTTTTACGCGACAAACCTTTGTTAATATACCTTCACATGATAGTTCCGTATAATACATATAGATAGAATAAAAAAAAGAAAGCGGGAAAACAGCAAAAAAGCACACTCCCCGAAGGGAGTGCGACGTAAACCGGGCGATGCCACTTTGGAATCCCAGTTTTCCGTTCGCACTCAGGTTTGAGTGGGATTCGAACGAGCGCACAGGTGACGGCGGTCTGGCGGGATTAACCCGGGTGCCAGGAGTGAGGAACGCTCACTACGGGTCCCGCCTCTCGACCTTCAGCTGGGCTGCTTGTTTGATGAGAGTAGGCCGGAATAAATTCAGTATATAGGCGGTATAGGTAAACATGAGGGTCTTTGGTGCGGGGCGGTGCGACGGCCATCATTTCAGGTGAAGGCGCGCGTGCGTTTGCGTTTGCGTGCCGTGTGGTTTCTCCGACGCCGGCGATGACGAGGTAAGGTGAAGCGAGACGGATGGTAATGGGAGTGATGATGAGATTGTGTGATCTCTGCATTCGTGAGAGTATCGACGTGCCGTGTGCTAGCATGTTTGACCTAGGGCGTGTCGTCGAACGAGATGAGCGACGCAGTCTGAAGGCCTTTAGACACCTTTGGTGTTTCTGCTTTAAGGACTCAGAGTCTATAGCAGCGTCCCAGGCTGTAGCAAGTGAGGAAGAGTTCTAGGTCACTACCATGTATTTTGTCGCGCCAGCGGTGACTGTGCTTCTTGTATCCAAGACCGCCACGAAAGAACAAAGTACAGTGTGAATGCAGAAGTAACTACGAGATATTAGCATATCGAGGAATCGCTGTTCGAAATGGTTGTCACTACCACGTAGATGTAGTGTATGCCAAGACAGTGAATGATGATGATGTGAAAAGTGACAAACGAGACAGGGCGACTGATGGCCACACTGCGGACAGGAGATAGTGAGACCTGAAACTGAACATGTGGTCAAAGCTTATGCTGATAGATGTCGCATGCCGAAATTGTCACAGACAGACAAAAGTTTACAGAGAAAATCTAAGAAGACATCGAAACATCTTACGTCATCACTCCGAGCTATGAAAATGACTCCTGGCAGTGGCTGGACCTCACTCCTTCTCTGGTACTTGCTCCGGTGCTTGCTTGGTCTTCTCCTGCACTTCCATTGCCTTTGCCTTTGCCCTGAACCCCTCGATCCGGTCATCAATGATTGCTATCTCTGCCTCGACCTTCAAAAGTTTCTCTTGCATCAAGCTGACATACTCCTCATCGCTAAGCACAGACATGGGACTCCATTTGCTCTTGGCGATTCTTTGCATAAAATTTTCTTTTGGCGAGTCTCCCCCTTTTTCTCTTAATTGCGCCTGCTCCCGGAGCTCACTAGAGTTCCTGGCATCGAGGTAGTTGTAGCCGTGCTGCCCCGCCCAGCCAAAGAGAGTGAACATGATGGTGCCTGGGATCACATTCTGAGGTCCTCGAAAGAGAAAGCCTAGACTGAAGCCAGTGCATGCGCCCGCTATGGTTGAGGCGCGGACCTTGTCCTTCAGGGTGGGGTTGAGATCATTGCGAAGATGAGAGGGTACTCCACGAGTGATGTTCCACCAGTTCAGTAGGCCATCTTGGTTGAGGACCGAAGTCCGGGCGGCCCAGAAAGTAGTGCCGATGGCGAACCATTGCGCTCCTGAGATGACTGAGAAGAGGACGGGAGTCTGGGTGCGGAGAGTGCCATAGAAGGCGCCAATGACGGTGCCGGGAATTGCTGAGAATGGTTAGATGACTTGATGATTGGAAGGCATGGACGGGGGTCAGAAGGGAAGAGGAGAAGAGGCATAAGGATGTGTTGAGGCCCGGCGTCTAAGCTCAATGTAGGGGCATGTATGTGGGAACACGTGATGAGGCAATGTGTCTGGTGTCGATGGAGTGTACGTACCAGCGGCTCCACCAACCCATGCCGCGTTGCGGGCGACATTTAGGGGTTGCGTCACATGCTGCGGGTCATGCTGCGTGTTCATGGCTCTCTCATTGATGCCATTCGCCGGTCCTGTGGTGCGATGCGGTGCGGTACAGTGCAGTGCGTGCAGTGCGTGCAGTGCAGTGCAGTGCCGTGTGCAGTCGGGGGCTCGGCGTTCGTAATGTTGCTGGTCGTGGTTGATTTTCCATGACTAAGCGGCTTCGCACTTTCCACGACCTTTGAGATTTCCGTGGTGGGCTCCACTTTGTAACGCCCAACGAGTCCAAGTAGCACCTTACCACGCCCACGACTCTCTGAAGAACCAATTTCGCCTTCACTACCTCTCCACACTGCGCGCGGAATTCGACTGCGCGTTGCCTAGAAACCGCAATCATGGGTAGGCAGCCTTCCCGGTGTGTGCGGAAACGGCAGGCGGCGTCCCTCGCCCCGCTCTGCACCGCGACGAATTTGATGAACCCAGGCTAATGCCCCTACTTGCAGCGCCCAAGAAGAAGGAACAGCAGAAAATGTCCCTGGGAGACTTCCTTGTTGACCAAAGTACGCCCCGCAACCTCCCCCTCCCCCTCCCCCACATCGGGTCGGCCGCGAGGGCAGAAGACTGACAGACAACAGCGCTGGGATCATGGGCTGACGAGATGGAGGATGCGCCAATGCCTGGTGAGTGGGATACATCCGTCTCCTCGAGTCTCTGCAAGTACTAACTCTGACAGGAGCAGCTGGTAAAGACTTCCCCGCCAAAATTCCGACCCGCACGGAATCCCCACTCATGTCAGTATACTCACACTTTGTTAGGTGGTGCCCGCGCCGGCTATGGAGGCGACAGGCCCTCGTACGCCTCGAGTGGTGGCTTTGGTGACCGCAGCACCAGCAGCTTTGGTAGGCAGCCGCCCAAGACGTTCCCCATGTGTGTGCGCTAATGTCTATTCACAGCCGACCGTGGCTTCGCAGTACGCGAGCAACTCCCCCTCCCCTCGAAGCCGCCGTATACCGCCCATCTGGGCAACCTGTCCTTCGACGCCACCGACGGTGACGTAAACGACTTCTTCACCGGTTGCGACGTCACCAACGTGCGCATTGTCGAGGACAAGCTAGACCGAAAGCCCAAGGGCTTCGGCTACGTCGAGTTTGGCACCGTCGAAGGGCTGAAAAAGGCTCTTGACCTGTCTGGCACGCAGTTCCAGGGCAGAAACGTCCGGGTCAGCGTTGCAGAACCACGTACGTGTCGCATTTACATGTCGGTCGAGTAAGACACTGACAGCTTGGCAGCCAAAGACCGCCCTGAGACCAGGGAAATCACAGATTGGACACGAAAGGGACCCCTTCCAGATCTTCCCGGCCAGCGCCGCACATCCGACCGAGGCGGCTTCGGGTCTAACCGTGAACGTGGCTTTGATGCAGGATCTGATGCGGGTAGTGAGCGCGGCGGTGAACGCCGCCGCCCTCCTCCTTTTGCAGGTGATGGCAAGGAGCGCGACTTCGGAAACTGGGAGCGAAAGGGACCGCTTTCTCCATCTGCTGCTTCAGCCGGGCCTCCACGGGAGGGCGGCAGGCCGCGAACCTTTGAAGGAGCACCCCGCGAGGGGCGTCGTCAGTCTCCAGCTTGGGGTGAGGGTCAAGGAGGCGAGGGCTCTCGTGGACCGCGCCGCGAGTTCCAGCCTAGCGAAAGGCCGCAACAAGATAGGCAACCGACTGCTCCTGAGCTCGACAACCAGTGGCGCACCAAGATGCGCCCTGATGCGCCTGCTCAGTCTCCCACAGCCACACCTGACGCCAGTGTTCCCTCTTCTCCAGCACCTCAACCCGCTGCACCTGCCGGTCGTCCCCGACTGAACTTGGCCAAGCGAACTGTCTCTGAGGCTCAACCTGCGCCAGAGACACACTCAGACAAGCCAAATCCATTCGGCGCCGCTCGTCCCATTGATACCGCTGGGCGCGAGAAGGAAATCGAAGAGAAGAGGCAGCTCGCGATACGCCAGAAGAAGGAGGCGGATGACAAGGCTCGCGAGGAGAGGAAGGCAAAGGAAGCTGCGGAGAAAGCAGCATCAAAGGACTCGGCTCCTGCGACCCCGACCGAAAAGAAGAAAGAGGAAGGTGGAGAAGAGAAGCCACGCGCCAATTTCGAGATTCTCCAGCGAGTTGAAGAGGGCGGTGATTCCGCGGGCCAAGATGAGGACGCTGACGGCGAGATTGTCGATGACAAGGGTGTGAAGCCACAGGAAGCTGTGCGCGACCCACCAAAGGCCGAAGCTTCGTGGAGGCGGAAGTCTAGCACTCCCGCTGCGCCAGCCGAGACTACCACTGAGGCTGTCGAGGACGACGGTTGGAGTACCGTTACCAAGCCCGTGAAGAGCGCGAAGAACAACCGTCGCGGAGGAGGCGCTCCAGCTCGTGCTATTGCGTCTTAGGTGGACGTATCTAATGGCTGAAACTGGCCCTTCCTGCCCTTTTACTCCCGTTTTTGTATTTGGGATGATCGCAGCGTCGCGCATATTTTACGGCGTGGTGGTGTCCCTCTCATTCTAGGGCTTTACTGTCTGTTCAGTTCATGGACAGCTGTGTTTTGTTTGGGGTTTCTTTCAACATCATTGCATTCAACACGACTGACGGCGGCACCTCTACGACTTCCATTTACAGATCCTTCAAGAGTCTGTCAGCCATACCCGAACATATTTCGGTCTTTCGCGCTCCTCGCTTCTCAAAAGTTACGGTTTCCGACTTGCAACGTTGCCTTGTTCCTTATGTTCGGATTCTGCAAAATGTAGGGCATTTCATCCTTGCGAAGATCTCCTCTCGGATACCATACCGTCTCTGGGTGGTGAGGTAACCTGGAATCCGCTCATGCTTGCTGTTATGGTGATGAACCTCGACGAGATCATGTATGTTTCAAAATTAGATGATAAGAGGGCTCAGGCATGTACCTACTTGCAGGTTAGAATATCAAATGGGTTATCCACTCCACTGCTAGATGTTTTAGTTGCTTGCTTGTTCTTGTTTGCTATACAAGTTGTGACTTTTCGCATGCTTTGTTCAGGAAATATGATTGACCCCAAGCCGCCTCCTCTCATATAAACCTTAAACACATCGATGCCGACATTAAAACCCTGTAAGACAAGACAGCCACTAAAAGACGTTGGTGTTCGCCCGTTACGTAGATCGCTCCTAGACCAGGTTCAGCCTCTTATGATCCTTGCTCATGCGCCCCCTCATACGTCAGACGTGCCCAGCTCCGTGTCCGACCTCGATATCTTGATTTGACTTTAGACATCCTCCACATCTTTCAAGCTCTACTTGCGTGCCCTGTTTGCTCGAATCTTCGCATATACTGTTTGAGGAAGCACCCTGCAGTTTCCAAAACGAATTTCCAAAGTCAACACTGGTGATTAAGCCGTGGCGTGCGGAAGGAGATACTCGAAAATCTGCCAAAAATTATCTGATCCATTCTTGAAATTTGCTGTAGAATCAGAAATTCAATGGCATCCAAGCCGTTATCGCCCGGGCCTACGTCGACAACGACCTCGTCAGCAAAGCAAGCCAGATCGAGGAAGGCTGCCAGCTCGAGCCAATCTATGGAGGGCAATGCAGGAAGAGCAGGATCAGCGGGTGGCATTGTACTGGAGAAAGATCAAGGGGTGAAGAGTACGAGCACGGCGAAGCTAGCAACGAAAGCTCCTTCTAACTTGGCCGTGAAAGATGTGGCATCAGAGGCGACGACTACAGCAAACAAGCCACGACGCAAGCCTAGGAAGTTGAACAAGGAGCCTACGTCTACTCCAGCTCAGCAAGCTGTGAATACGTCTACACTTGAGCGAAAACCGGAACCGACATCCGAGCTCGAGGCACTTAAATCTCGTGTGAGAGGATTAGAGGCTAAAGTAGAGGAGTTGTATAATACTGGTGGAGACGTACGACCAGCACGCTCACCACGTCGGCGCGGCAAAGGTCGCAAGGGTTCCTCTGCTACTCAGGTCCCCACCATCAACAACGCTGCCAAAGTACAGGAGGTTGAAGATGACGAAGAAGAAGCAGACGAAGAGCTCGTCCGTCTGGAAGGAGAACTGGAAGTCGCACGTCAGGACTTGGAGTCGTTCCGCCCGCGCAACAAGCGAACTGTCTCGCAAGAGGATGATGATGTGGAAGAAATACCACGCAGTGGCGAAGGCTTGGAGGAAAACAAAGGCGTTGGGAACAGACACGTAACCCTCTCAGGCAGCTACCGCATCCCACTCCCCACGAATGTCAGCATGGACGATGTCAAGACCATCCAAAGCGGCGTCTCGGCGGCTCAGAGCGTAGCGAGAGGTTTCCTTGACCAACGAAGAGCAGCGGCGGCTTTGCGGGAACAACAAACCCCTATCTCCAAAGCGTCAAATTCGCAAGCTTCCTCCGCACCCAAGCGACCGAAACCCAAATCTATGAGCTCTTCGATGGAAGTGTCTGTCGACAATAGTGCCGGAAAGCAGAGCTGGAGCGACTGGATCGGCGGCTACAGCGTGGCCATCTCCCGAGCCGTCAACAAGATTGAGCACGAGGCTGCAGTAGAAAGTCAGAACGCGGGGGGCGCAAGTGCGGCCAAAGCGCCCGCGCAGACGGGTCGGACGGGAAGTGCGCCTTCGTCGAAGAAAAATGTTGGGGGAAGGAGGTCAGCGCCAAAGGCAAAGGTGGGTAATGAGGCACAGGAGTTGATGAGCTAGGCTGGACAGTGTCTTGTAGCGTATACGGTTCTTCACGTCGACTATAGGGTCTTGTACATTATCGCGAGCTAAATTTACACAAATACGATTTTATATACGCCGGGAGCAGCACAGGAGTATTATATGCACTGGGAAGATAGAACTAATTCCCTACACATGCTACCTGTAAACGCTCATGTATTATTGTCTTGGTCTTCTATGTATTACTGCAACGAACAGCATGAGTTGTTAATAATAGGTAAGACCCGGCAAATTCGAGTAAACTAGATTTAGTATATTGAAAAGGTCCTAAGTAAAGAACCGAGCATAGCAATAGTAAAGGCTGTAAAAAGGTAGATAGAAAAGCCAAGGTGAAAATGAATTACAAAAAGTATAAAATTAGACCTTTTCACTTCTCGAGGCTATATAAAATGGGAAGGCCGGTAATTGCGCATAACCCATAACCAACGCTGCACAATTGAGCTCACCAATTGCCCATTGTCAACCGTTAAGATCTTTCCCTTCGCCTCCGTCATCTTCCTCTTCGTCATCGTCGCTTCCAACGTCTGCCTGACTGCTAATAGCAGTCATTCCCTGTTCATCGTATGCGCTTGACCTTGCATCCTCATTTGTAGGTAGAGCTGTACGCCCCATGATTTCGTCTTCGTTACCAGTGGCACCGCCTCGCTCGCGGAGCTGCGCTTTCAGCGTTTCGAGAATGACACCCATTCTCGACCTGAGATCTGGATTCCAGACTTTGCTCAACTGACCCTCCATCTCCTGGATCCGAGTTCGTAACTCTTCGGCTTCTTTGTCTTCCTCCTCCACCTCCTCATCTTCCTCCTCCGTAGTGTTTCCAGGGCCGGCTTCGACTTCAATATCGTTTCCAAATGCTTGGGCAAAGTCTACCGCCATTTTGCGGTTGCTGATGGCGAAGATGACAGCCTC
This sequence comes from Cucurbitaria berberidis CBS 394.84, assembly GCF_010015615.1. NCBI lineage: Eukaryota > Fungi > Ascomycota > Dothideomycetes > Pleosporales > Cucurbitariaceae > Cucurbitaria > Cucurbitaria berberidis. The sequence continues at coordinate 451,213 of NW_024468936.1, forward strand.
AACTTCAGGCCAAGTCTCCCTTCCCAGAGTGCCTTTGCCTTTGCTACTAGTAGGGTTGGTTGCACCGTCGAGGACCTTCCTCCACGCCCTCGCAACATCTGGGACGGGATTGGCATAAGCACCGCAACCCCATGCACCAAGGACCAGCTTCTTCGCCCCCTTGCTCGCAGCGATGCGAAGCACCGCACGCATCTTCGCCTCCACCATCTCCGCATCCTTACGCCCCAACCGCTTCGCCCCAGCTCCGTCGTCCTCCAAGTCCGGGAATCGAAGCATGCCCGCTGATATGACATCAATCCAATACTTCTCACTAGGCCCTAGTTCGCCCTTGCTATTGTCGAGAGGGAGATGAGACCCTAGAACGAGCACGTCCGATGTCCAAATGCCGCCGAGCTCAGGGAGACGGTAGAAGGACTCTTTGAGCGATGGAAGTAGCGTTGTACGTGTGCAGAGGGTTTCTTCTTGCGATGTCGCGCCAGTGAGTACGCCGCCATGTAGAACTGAAGAAAGGTGATCGTATTAATAATATTCTATATGTAGGGGGAAGCTATGTTTATATACAGAGGGGAGTAAAACTAGAGTAAGCTAGTCTATATACAGACTAGCGTGTTAGGCATATAATAAATTACGTATTAGGAATCTAAATTAATAGCCCCCCTAAATCCTAACACAGGATAAAATATAAAGAAGGAAAGAATAGCAGCCTTATAGTATTATACTATAACGTATTACACAGGTGAGTTAGTCGCCCGGTTAAGTTAGTTATAATGCTAAAACTTTACTAAAATTAGTACTATACACAATAGTATAGTACTATAAAAAACTATAGTAGTAAATTATAATAAGCTAATTTATTTAAAAACTACTTTTACTTTTTGCTTATATATTCGCGTATTATACCTAGCTTTACTATAATATTTATAGCGCCTTTAAAAAGGCTTACCTACTTTAGTATACACTTACTTTTTTGCCTTTTTCTTATTACTACGCGCTTTAAACTCTTTTAGAATTATTAATTAAAAACTGTTTTTTACTATAAGGGTCTCTTTTTTTTATACTTGCTTTTTTTTATATAATTTTTATTATATAGCAGCCTTATTAGCTGCTTAAAGCTTAGCAATTTTTTTTTACACTAATATAAGTTTATGCGCGACTATAGCTGCACTTTTTAAAACTTTTTTAAAAGCTTTAACTATTAAAGTAAAAAAACTATTTAAGTGCCTTTAAATTTTTATCTTAACTAGCATTAATTAAAACTTAAATTTTAAAGTATTGCTTAGTATTTTTAACTTCTAAGGACTATTTTTAATAGTAAGTAGTAGTAAAGTACGCAACTAAATATTAAGTTTTAATATTATAGCTTTAAAATTAAAAAAAACTAAACTAGCGCTTCTAAAGCTATTTAAGATATTACTCTTTATAATAGTAGCATTAAAAGCTAGTTTAAAGTATAGTAAAAACTTAATTTTAGTAATATAGTTAATGCTATTGCGTATTAGCTTTTTAGCTTAGCACTTATATACTTTTTTTAAAGGCATAAAATAACTTATATTAAGTAGCTATAGCAGGTGCAACAAATATAAAAGTATATAAAAAGTAATAATTTTTTATTTTTTATAGTACTGCTAGAATTAGACTAATGCGTAGCTCTTATAACTATTAATAATAAATAAATAATAAGTACTAATAACTTTTTCTTTAGTATGCTTATTAAAGTGCTTTAATTACTTAAAAGTAAGCTTATTTATTATCTAGCTATTCTTAGAAACTATAATAACTTAATTATAGGGTAAGCTATTCTTTTTATACTAGGCTAAGAGGTAGTTCTTGCCTATAAAAATAATAAAAAGTAAAATAGCCTACTTTATTGCGTTAATGCTTTAAATTACTATTACCTATTCTTAATTACCCTGCTGCACTATTTTTAGCTATCCTTAATAGTTAGTATTTAAGACAATAGTTTTATATAATATCTAGCCTATTATAAAGCCTGTCTTATTAAAGTTATATATATTTTTATTTTAAATACTATGCTTAGCTTTTATATTTTTTATAAGTTAGAACTAGCCTTATATAAGCTTAAGATCTTTATATAAAGCTCTTTAGTAGTTATACTTTTAAAAAGTTTTAGTACTAAGCTATAAATATTATTTAATAAACGTGCTAGCCTAGTTCCTACTAATAAGTAGTTGCCTATATTTAGCTAGCAAAGTATTAGCTATATTATTTATAGCAGCTAGTTAAGGCAGAAATCCTTAGTTTTTAAAGTAGAGTATATACTAGGCAATTACTTCTTTTTTTATTAAAAAAAGCCTTATCTTATTAGGCCTAGTATTATATTATAGAAGCTTTCCTTTTAATTAATTACTAAATATTGTTTAAAAAATGCTATAAATCCGCGCAGCTTTTTGTTAAGAAAAATTTGCATTATATTTTAAAGCCTAAACTATAAGCTATATTTAGTTTTTTTTTTAAAAAAATTATATATTGTTGTGTTAAAGCATCGCGTTTAATAGTAAAGAACTACTAATTTTAGTAGGGTCTTAGTATTATAACTAACTTAACTAGGCAACTAACTCGCCTGTGTAATACGTTAGTAAGAGTACTTTATATTAAAATTATAATTTGTATGCTGTTTGCTATAGCAAAGCTATATAAAGTTATAATTATACGCTTCTTTTTTATAATTATAATAGTTATAAATTCTAATATAGTTAAACTATACTTTTATATAGTCTTTTGTAATACTATAAGTAGTATAAAACTATTTAAACTTTAAAATTTAAATACGCTTAGCGTTTTCTTAAGCTTGTTCTTGCTATAATATATATATAATAAAATACTACTCTGCTTTATAAAGCTTGTAGTTATAAATAATAACATTATTTATATTTATACTAAGTAGGTTAAAAAAAGTACTTATAGCAAGTGCCTAGTTAATAAAACTAATATTCTAGCAGACTGCTTTAAACTTAATAAGGTCTAAAGCTTTTATAAGTATATTAGCAGGATTTTCTTTATTACTAATTTATTTAATTATAATAGAATTTTGTTAAATATAATCGCAGAAAAAATAATAATAAAAATTAATATACTTACTACATTAGTAAAATTCTAAGTTTTTAGCAAGCTTAATAGCTAATTAATTATTAACATATATAAGCACTGTGTTAAAGTAAATACTTATATTAAAATTGTTAATAAATAACTTAATCTATATAGCTTTTTTTTATAGTTTTGCTAAAAGCTATATATTCTGCTTTATATATAGACTAGGCTATAACTTTCTATATAATAAATAATTATAAAATAGGACTTCCTGCTAGCATAAAAATATAGCTAGTAGTAAAATATTAAAAATTAGGATATTTAGCCTAGTTAGCGTTAATATAGCCTAAAAGCTAAAGTTCCTATTTTTTGTATATAATACTAATTTTATAAATACTATTTATATAGGCGTACGCTCTAATTATTACATTTATATAATATTATATTAGATTGCTATTAAAATGTCTATAAAAAAACGCAATATAGGCTAGGTTAACGCGCATTATAACTAATAAGTAGTTAAAAAAACTAAATTTTTAAAAATATTTTTTTTTAAAAGCAAAAGTAGTAATATTATTATTATCTTACTTTAACTTAACGCGATAATTATACAGAATTTTAGTAATAGCTATATTGCTAAAATTATAGTAATTAAAAAGTTGCTAAATATATTTAGCTTAGTAAATTTTTATTATATTTATGCTTTATTTAATATACATTCTTAAATACAGAGCATTAAAGTTTTTTAATGTAATAGTAAAAGTATTAAATAGTTTATTTTTAAATATATTAATACTATTTTAGTGCAGAGCGTAGATACAAATATTATTAATATAGACTAAAATAATTAGCTTCTGCGTAGTATATATATAAACGTAGCTATTATAAAGTAAAATATAAAAACTTATTTATATAAGCTTTATAATAAGTATTTTATACTATGCATAAGGTGCTTGCACAAGCTTATAAAAAAACTTAAATAACAGCTATATATAGCTAAAAAGTAGCGTAATTAGAAGTAGTAATATATAATAGACTATTTTTTAAAGTATAGCATTAAAAAAAGCAATAGTAATATTAACTTATATACTTATTTATTTAAGTAGTGTATAGATAGCAAGTAGTATACGTATAAATATAAAGCAAGCTATAAAAAAATTTTTTTAGTATAATTAATACTAAAGTGCTATTAAAAATTGCAAGTAATAAGGCGAGCTTTAAACTTAGTAATTTTACTAATTAGTATAAGTTTAACTTTGTAAACTATTTTAATAAAAATAGTTTTTTTATTTTTAAGCAAAAAAACTATTTTATAAACACTTTTTTTAAAAAGCAAATTAAATTTTTTTATTATTGCATTGCGCTATACTTTTACTTTAAGTATTATTATAGCTTTTTTATAGTTACGTAGTGTATAAACAAAAAATGCTATAATAGCTATAAAGGCAAGCTAGTTATATAAATTTTAAAAATTTTTATTAAGCAATATATTACTTTTTATAACTAGTAAATTTGTAAAATTACTATTTAGGTAATTATTAATAGTAATGCTTATATCTAAAGTCTGCCTAAAATTGTATATAGAAAGGGCAAATTAATTAGCCTAAAAAAAGTTTTTATTAAAAATATTTTTATTAAATATATTATTATTATTACTATTGCAAAGTCCTGTAAAACAACTGTCTTTTATAGGTACTTATAATCTAAATCTATGTCCCTTGTATTCTAGATTATAAGTAATAATAAATATTATATATTTATAGCTATTAAGCTTTTTATAAACTATATATACAGCTTTTTTTTTAGTAATAAAAATATTGTCTCTTATTTTTATTATACACATCTATTTGCGTTTATATATATATAAATATTTTATTATTATATACTATATATACAGATAACTTTCTGCGCAGCTTTGTCTAGTAGACTTATAGGCTATGCAGATACTAAATTTAAAATAATTAAGTTTTTTATTAGAGTAGTAAGCTGTTTATATAATATTATTATTACTATAGCATTTATATAAAAAGCTATTACTTATATAAAGTAAGTATAGAATAGCTTAGTTATACTTAAAGTCTGTTCTAATATAGTAATTGCAAAAATTATTGTTTTTATTAGCAAAAGCTGTGTATATATTGCTGTTTGTAATATATATATTATATAAATATTAACTATTATATTATAATAGCTTAAGTATCTAGCAAGGGTTATAAAATTATTTTTTATAATTTTAATATATAGCGCATTATTGCTCTTTAAGTAGTATTTGCTATATATATATTTATACTAGTGTATAGTTTAAATATTTATTAGTTATAGTATAGTAGTTGTATAAAAATTTTATGCATATAAAAGCCTTTGCAGTTTTTTTATATTATCTGCAGCAGTTTTAAATATACTGCTGTTTTTTTATTATAGATAGAATGTACTTAGTATTCTTTTTAGTATACTAATTATATTTTATATTATTACTTAAAGTTAAGCATTTCCTTTATTATATAAAATAGTAAGTATAAATATTATTAATAAGCTTAATAGTTCTAAGTAGCTTAAATAAATTAAGTTTTTTATTATTACTACTATTTACTAAGCTATAACTATCCTTGTCTAAGAATTGTTGTAGTTCTAGAAATATTTTTTAGAATATAAAATTAATAAGTAGTTTATAGCTAGCTATAGTAGTATTATTATTACTAAGCTAAAGCTATAAGTTAGAAATAATATTTTTAAGTAAAATATTATTACTATTATTAAAAAGGCTAAATAAGCTATTTCTATTGCTTTTATTAGTAAAATTAATAATTATATTTTTATTTAGGCAGGTGCTATTATTTTTATTAGTAAAGTTAATAATTATACGTATTTATACAGGTGCATTTAATAATTATATAGTACTATTAAAATATTATATAGTTAATTACAGGTTAGATATAATATTATAAAGTAGTTAGTCTATAGAGTAATTTTTAAAAATGTGTATTCCTAAAATTTAGAAAAAATCTATTTATCTATTTAAAAAACAAAATTTTATAATTTAAGTAAATTTAGAATATAAACTTATACTTAGCAGCTACTTTTTTTTTTACTTAAAATTAGGTTGCCTGTTTATAATTAGGTATATAAAAGTAAAGTAAAATAATAGTAGGAATAAAAAGTAGTATGCTTAAATATTATTTACGTGCTATTTTTTAAAACTATATTAATAGTGCTAGTATATATACTAGTAACAAGTTTAGTCTTTCTAAAAAACAACTTTAGCATTGCTAGTAGTAATAGTTAGTTTAAGCAATATATATAAAGTTATATATATATATTACTTTTTATATTTGCTTTATAAAGTTTTTATTATTAAAAAATTTATTTATAAGAGCAGATAGCGCAAAAAAATAGCTATTAAAAATAGATATAGTATTATTGCTATTATTGCTATTATTATTGTTACTGTCTAACTTAGGTACTGTATCTAGTACCTAGACAGGCTCTTATAGTACGCAGTTATTAATATGCTAACTATAAAAATAAGTATTATTTATACTAGTTATATTATTAATGCGAGCTATAAAAATGCGCTTAACTTATTTAATATTAAAGCACTAGACTTAGCAAATATTTTTACTATCTGCGCATAGAAAATATACAATATATTTTTATAAAAAATAAAGTTTTTATTAAGTAGTAATAGTAACGCAGAATTTAAAAAGCATAGTAATATAAATTTATACTCTTTACGCATTATCTTTGCTAAAATTAGGTTTTTTACTATAAAAAACTTTATAAAAATTTTTTTTATCTTATAGTGCTTTTATAAGAGCTTAGTTTTTTTTATTAATAGCTTTTTATATAGCATATATTTAAAAGCTTTTTAGTAGGGTAGCACTGCGCAGTATTTCTTTAGTATAGTTAATAATAAATTTAATTATATTAAAAGAAAGTGCAAAATTTTTAATTATAGCTAAAGTATATTTATATATAATCTAATAAAAGCGCTTAATTGCGCTAACTATATAGTAAGCGTATAAAATGCTAAATTTAATAGTAATATTTTTACTATTGCAAAAGGCCTAAATAAAGTATTATAGAAATTTATTATTATATTATATACAAATAATAAGTTTGCTGTATTCTATAAATATATATATAATAAGCGTAGTAAAGAGCTTTGCAATTTTATCTTTAATAATAAATAAAATAATTTAAGTAAATTAAATAGTATTATTAATAAAGAATAGCGCATACTTTTTGCCTTTTAGGCTTAGTACAGGATATAGTCTTTATATATCTATAGTAATAAGTTGCTTAAACTTTTTATAGTAATAGTAGGCTAAATTGCAAAAAATTTTATAAAGTGCGCAAATAATATAGCAAATAAAATAAATATTTTTAATTTTAACTTTAATTTGCGTATCTATAATTTTAAATTTTTTATTTACTTTAAGCAGTATCTGCATACTATTAAAACTTAAATAACTAAAATAATAATATTTTAACTAAACTAAGTTATTAAAATTAATAGCAGTAGCAGCAATAGGAAGCGCAGATAAGCGCTAAAACTAAAATATATAAATATTTGCTTAAAAGTAAAGCAGGGTATATATAAACTCTATTTTAATATTTTTTTTATATACTTTTATAGCAGTGCCTGTAACTATAATAATAAAGTTTAACTATATAAAAAATAATAAAAATAGTAAGTTGCAGCATGCTTAAAAGGCATATTATATATTATATAGTTTAAAAATAGCAGATTTGCTATATAAATTAGTAATAATAAATTTAATATTACTTACGCTAATAATATTAAATTAAGATTTTTATTTGCATTTTCTAATAGTTTTTCTATAAGGCTTAAGCTTAAAAAAAAGAAATAAATTATTAGTAATATAATAAAAAGCACTATTATTACAAATCTAATAATTAAAAAAAGTTAGTAGTATTAAAACTGCATATACAGTTTATATAAATAATTTATTAATTTTATTTAAATTTTATATACTTTAACTATTACTATTTGCAATAGCCCCCTTTGTACTTGTTTCTAGCCTATATTTATAATTTTATTATATATTAAATATAAAAAAGCAGTTAGGGGTAAAGTATATATATTTAAAGTTTAAAATATAAAAAAAATTAAAATTAGAATTATTAATTACTATTGCAATTATGCGCTTAAAATAGAAATTATTAGTAATAGTAAAATTAAAATTATAACTATTATTTGCATTTTTAATATTTTTAGTATTTTATTACTTCTTGTAATAAGTAGCTTTAATATATCTAAGTTTGCTATAGCTAATGCACTTAAAAGTATTAGGCTTACTAATATAGTAATAGGTCTTAATAGTATAATTAGTATAGCTATAGTAACTATATATAAAGCTATTATTTATATTATAGTTACTATTTTTGTTATTATTCTTGCTTTTTCTATTACTATTACTCTTGCTGTTATTCTTACTATTACTATTAGTATAGGCATTGCTAGTATTATTAAATTTGTCTTTAGTAGTATTTTAGGCGTCCTTATAATTATTAGCATATTTAGTAATAAAATTTTAGTAGTTTACTTAAGTTTCTTAAGTAATAACTTTCTTTTTAAAGTAAAAAAAGTTCTAAATTTTAATAAAAGTATAGTACTATTATAAGAGAAAAATTTTATTAATTTTATAAATTAAAATAGTATAAGTAAAAAAGCTTTTAGTAATATTAATATTTTTATAATAGTGCTTAAACTTAGCAAAAAGCAGGCAGATAGTAGAAGAATTTATAAGTATAAAAGCGTCTAGCTTTACTTTAGTATAATAAATAATAATTAAATTTAAAATTTAGTAAATTTTAGTAATATTAGCTTAGGCTGTATAAGGCTTTTTTTTCTATTTGTTATTAAGTTTGTCCTAAATATAGTTTTTTATAGCATTTTTAAAAAAATAAAAAGTAGTAAGTAACTTTTTATAATACTTATTATAAAGTTAAAGCTTAGGCTTATAGATTTTAAACTTAGCCTTATACTTAAATTAGGCAGTATTATTATTATTACTAAGCGAAGTAATAGTGCTAAAAAAAAAGTATTAACTTTTAAAAAATAGTATTATAGCTTTAAATATAATTTTAGTGCGTAGGAGAATAAGCTTAATAAGCTTAAAATACTAAACTATAAAACTATTATAGTAGTTAAATAGGCTTTATTAAGTAATAACTTTTCTAAAAATATGCTCTTATTTGTAAAAATTATTAGAACTAGTTAATTTAATAAAATTTTTACTAAGCGCCTACTTAGTATTAACTATAAGTAAAAACATATTTAATATTATATTATACTTAATATAGTAATGCTTTAGTAAGTTAGATAGACGCAGTAGTTCTTAAATAACGTAGTAGTTAGGCAACTTAAGTAAATTAATATAAATACTATAGTTTTAAAGTTAATTTTATAATTAAAAAGTAACTAATATAATTGCGCAATAGTAGCGCAGAAAAAATATAGTTTATTATAGCTAAACTGCGCGTAGGTGCGCAAAGAGGCTTATAACTTATAAAATTAAAAAAAAATAATTATATTAATAATATTTTATATATAAAAAGAAGCTATATTTATATATAAAAGGGAGTAAAACTAGAGTAAGCTAGTCTGTATGCGGACTAGCGTGTCGGGCATATAATGAATCACGTGTTGGGAATCCAAACCAACACGCCACCTGGACGAAGGGGAGAGGCCATGTTGAGGATGCAGACATTAGGGGCCTTCTTGCTCGGGTTTGCCTCGGTGTTACTATACTGTGACGAGAAGGTGAGCATATGTGCAGCTGTGAGGGTATCAGTCGATATTATTCGGATCCTGCGGTCTCTGTCTGGTGATGGTGGTGGCGGTGCAGATGTTACGCTCAGATTTGACAACGCCTCGTCGAGCGAATCAGTCTTCCTCATGCTCTTCCTTCGTCCCTTGCCTCTACTTGTATTTCCATCTCTAAAATCAAAAACCTCTTCACCACCGCCGCCCTTAGCTTTCCGGCGCCCCTGGCCCCTTCTCTTAACATACCCTGCGTCCTCGCCACCATCAACTTCATCCTTAACCTCACCCTTTACAAAAGCTACTGCAGGCCCAGGGTCAACAATCAACTCGCTATCCTCTGCACCTCTCCTTGCTCTTGCATTCGATGCTAACGTCGCTGGTACGACTTTGTTAACAATATGGCGCGCCTGTTTTGCTCTCATGTCTTTCCTGATGGCGGGTGGGGCAAGACCCTGGGATTTTTCTGTTCTGCCCATCGCTGTGGGTGGTCCAATTCTCTAATCGTGGGGGATATACCAGTTTCTTGATGCAACGCCAGTTCCAAGTAGGCATGACTATCTATTTGATTTGGTCCATGTTGGCTGATTTGGGTGGCTGACGTAATCGAGGGTTGTGAGCCTGGGCAGGTTTAGCCGGGCTTAGAAACACGAGTTCAGTTAGACCGAGATTGATATCACCCTGATGTAGCCATCTCTCTCAACTTTGTCATGGTAAATATGTATATAGGAACGAAGATTGTTGTTCCTCAAGAAAGGCGTTGCTGACTACGTGGGTCTACCTCCAATCGAGCTCTGACTTCCACAAACCGACTTTCGTGCAATGCCGTGGAGAGTTATCATCGCTAAAGTACATAGTGCGCCTTGAGGATATTTGTTTTTAATGAAGGCTTTGTCGTTGCGTCAGTTAGTTTCGGCCTTGGGAACATAATAGTGTCATGTTCTGTAGTCCATTCTAGGACCGAACCAATGTCTTGGTCCCATGCTATGCATACGCTAAATTTATCATCCATGAACTTGCTGTGTTGTCATGAATCGTAGTCCTCGTCCAACCCAATCAGGCTCAGCGATCACGCTCCTTCATCTCATCCGTGACCGTCTTCAACCCAGCCTGATATTCCTTGCTAATCCATTCCCAGTATTGCGACCAAGCCCTCAGCTGCGGGTCATCTTGGCCTGCACTACCTTCGGTGCCCATCTGCTTGTTCAGCTGAGCCGAGACCTTCAACACGCCCTTAGCTCCTTCTTGGTTCTTCTCGATCTCCTGCTTGACGGCGTTCTCTTTCGGCTTGATGAGCAGAACGGCGCGGAAATTCTCGGCGATGGACTCGAGGCGCGAATGAACCTGACCAGGCGCAATAGCCATGAGCTTGGTGAGCATGAGGTTACAGAGAATGCGAATATCGTGCTCGTCCGTGATGCCGGCGACTATACGGTCGAAGAAGTCAGAGACCTCAATCGGTGACAGCCTAGCGAAGGCCTTCTCGAGGAGGGCGTAAAGAGTCTCGTATGCGCTCTTGCGGATCTCCAGACCGTCATCAACCTTGTGCTTAAACGGACCCATCTGTACCTCGCGGATCAGTTCTGGCTTGATGATCGTTTCCTTCATAGCAAGTGGTAGAAGCTGATCCAATGCTGGTAGAATGATGTCAGGCTTGTTGTGCATAGCCGAGTTGAACGTCATCAGGGCCAGGCGACGATTCTCCAGGTCGGGCTCGTTAAGCATCTGGACAAGCATGGGGACAACGATTGGCCTAAGGTACTCATCATAAGCTTCGTCAGTGTCAGTGAATGTGTATCGTAGCGCAGATATGACCATGCCGCGAACGCTTCCTTTGCGGTCATTCAAGAATGCCTGAATCAATTAGTAATTGTCGGTGTACGTGTCTGATATTCCTTACCTGGAGCTGAGGAAGGTACGTCTTTGGGTCAATAATTGTAAGTCTGCCGATACACTCCGCACCGATCGCCTTATTGTCTTCGAGTTGAGAGGCCGCAACGAGATTCTGCCATAATGTTGAAGCAAATGGGATGATCTCTGACTCAGTATCGTCTTGCTGAAGGATCTCCTTAATGGAGTGTAGGAGAAGATACTGAGGAGCCGATGGCGAACCCATAGTCGAAAGAATTACAGGCAGATACTTGCTAACACTTCCGGCACCCGCTCGTCCAAGGGCTACCGCAGCTGCAAGTGGTACCTGGTCCGACTGGGCCGAGAAGTGTTTGATGAACAATCTAGGATCAACGGTTGACTGTGATCCCAATCGCAGGGCAGACTCACCAAGCACGACAAGTGCAAGGCATTTACGCTTGTCATCTTGAGCCGTCTCCAGCTCAGTAACGAATTGCTCCAGCTTTACACCAACGCTGCTGCCGCCATATACCAAAAGATTTCCGATAACCTTCCCCACAACATCTGCATGTCCAGTAACACCAACATCTTGTAGCAAAGACTGCATCAGCGCCTGGCCAGCTCGCTGCTCACCTATGATGTGCACAAGCTTTAGCAGGGCGTCCAATGACGAACCACTGATAGAGCCCTGCACAACCTGGCAAAGCGCGACGTTGAGATGCGGCGTCATGATAGTTTGCGCATCATCCTTGACGAATGTAGCCAGTATAATAAGAGTGGGGCCAAGTAGATGAAGGTCGGTGGCATTCAGCAGCGGCACCAGCATATCGACAACTTGTGCCTTGGTCTGACCATCCAGCTGACTTCGTGACAGGGGGTTCAATGCTAGAGTCCGCAGACCGCTCAAGCTGGCACCGCGTAATGCACGACTGGCTTTTCGTAGTTGAGCACCTAGTTCTAGTGTGACGCCTCGAACCCACTTGGCTGATAACTCGTTCTCTGCCTTCGTGTGAGCAGCAATCGAGCCAATAGCACGAACGGCAGCAAGGCGTGTCAGTTCATTCTTCAAACGTTCGGCTAAAAGCTCCATTCCGGCCGCCCGCTTCTGCTGGGAAATGAGGCCTTCCGTTCCAGAGCTCCTTCCAAGGAACAGGCCCAATACATGGATAGCACTGCGCCGCACTTCTACATCGGCATCGTTTGCAGTTATCCGGTTGACCAGGGCCTCATATAGTTGTTCCAGGTGCTCCTGGTTCTGCGGACCCGAAGTGGCTGATCGAGGTGGCGTGAGTGCCTTGATGACCTGTTCTGTGGCTGCCAGTGCTTCGATTGATAGTTTACTGTACTTGTCCTTGACTCCACGGAGAAGTGCGGCAACGACCGACGCCAAATATGGTTGAATAGCTTTCGAGGGGTGGGTATCAGCGATGGCGCCAATCAATTGTAGAGCATGAATGCGCAAGCTGTTTGCTGTTGCGGATGCGCTGCTTGTGGCTCCACTGGTGATTTGAGCGGCCTCCACGACCGGCTCAATGAGCTGGTTTAGGTATCCCTCAAGTCCGCCTTGCTGAGTGATGACAATGTCCTTTATTAAACTGATTGACGCTTGCTTCGTGGTGGGCGGGCAGGACGACTGGTTGAGAAGTTGCGCCACTCCTTTGACAATGTCCGGGCTCAGCTTGGCTAGGCTGGCTCGGGGCCCAACTGGAGGTGTACCAGCAGGTGCGGGTGAGGCATAGCCCATGGACAAGGACGAACTAGCATGGAGATCGAACATGCTGGCGTCACTACCGCCCCGACGACGCTTTCGGCTTGGTGGTGGCATCATTGAACCACCCTGTGTGTGCTCATCGGCAAACTTGACGGGCGAGGGTCCATCGCCTGACTTTTTGACGAGGTTTGATAACGTGGCCAGAACCTCCAAACGTACATTGTCTTCCCGCTCCTTGAATCGAGTGATGAGTGCTGGAGCAACACGGTTGTAGAGGGTCCCATCATCTAGTAGATCGCCGTTACTCCGCGTCGAGATCACTGTGTACAGAATTTTAGCCGCACACCTGCGAACCTTCCAGCTTGCATCTTCGTCATCGTCATAGCCAGCCTCTTCCTCAAAGTCTTCGCCCTCGAGCGCATCTTCTTCGTCGCTCACCATGGCGTCCTCGTCCTCGTCCTCGTCGTCATCTTGTGCGAGATTGGGATCGTACTTGAGGAAGCGTGTTGCGGCCTCGATAGTCTCGTCGGTATACATGCGCATGTCCTGTGAGCAGGAGGCCAGGAAGCCGTCCAGCGCAATAAGTGCCGCCTCCAAAACCTCGTCAATTTCAGGGTCCCGCTCGCCCTCGTCGTCTGACGCGTCCATCTCTTCATCCTGCTCTTGTGCGCTGAGTGCGCTCAGTACGAAAGGCGCTAAGGTCTTGAGGTATGGACCGAACTTGCGAGGGATTGACCGCGCCATTGAGCCTAGGATGGTGATGTACAGTTTGCGCTTGCTGCGAGTCAAGTGAGGATCTCGGAGGAGCTCAATAACACGCGATAGAAAGCTGCTCAGGAGCTGGTCGGAGAAGTAAACGGCCAGCGTGGAGCTGGCTGTGACCGACTTCTTCTTCATCATGGAACTCGCCCGCTCGTTCTCGAGAATTTCAAATGTAACCTTCTGCAGCGCCTGGACCTCCACATCCTGTAGCATAGGGCCGAAGCATCTCGCGACTTCAGTCAAAACGTCGATGGCGTTGCTATCTGTGCCCTTGTCCAAATCCACCTGTAGCATGCCCTTGGGTGGCTTGGGAAGACCCTGCTGTACTGGGGGAATGACATAGTATCCGACTAGACGCGGGATCAAGACCCTGCTGATTGCGCTGTATGCATCTGTTATAGGTTTGCCGCGCGCAACGCCGGTGACCGGACGCGGGAGAGAAACGACGACCTCGCGGAGAGCAAGCGATGGTATCGACTGATCCACTGTCTTGTCCGTCTGCAGATTAGAAAGCTTCTCGATCATGACCGGGAGCGTCTTGTCAGGAATTTTGTTTACAAAAGGCCCCAGGCACTTGACGGCCTGGTTCTGGACCTCGCCATTGGTGTCGACCAGTGTGCTGAGTAGGCCCTCGACAGTCTTTGCACTTGTGACGTCGTCGTGGAGCAGGAGGCCTGAGTGGGCCACAACGAGGATGTCGTGCAGGTCACTCAGGGCCATGAAGCGGAAATCGGGGTCGTCATCGTTGAGCTTTGGCAGCAACTGGGCGACATTGTGGGCCGTCGGGTTGGGAGGGACCGACGAGGGCGCCATGGTAGCAGGCTGAACAGCGTTGGCTGTTGAAGGAAGGCCACTGTTGTAGAAGATGAGTATCTCGTGTTTGGGTGGAGAGAGCGCGTGGCGGGGTACCTATGGCGGGGGTGGATGCAGCAGATTTAAAGTTAAACAAGGCGCAGGTGGGGAGAGAGGGAGGAAGACGCTGTCGAGTGAAGGGAAGGTGGCGGCAAGCAGAAGCACCACAGGCCGCCGCAAAGTGGGAAGAAGTGAAGTTGGAGGAGACGGCGGTGGAAGCTAGGCGACTGCAGTTGCCTGCGTGTTGCTCTGGCTTGGGAGCTCTCCTAGGTGCGATGCACCGCCACAGCCCAATCGAGCCAACTATTCAGGCTGCCTTTCGACTGTAGAGGGAGCTGGAGATGCATACGACAGATGCTATGATATTAATGTAGCGTGTCTAGCTTTCCACATTCTACCTCCCTCTCCCACCGAATGCGGATGCTAACATAGACACGTGACACATATGAGAGCTTGCGCCACCCAGCGGTCCGCATTTCTTCCGGTGACGTGCCCGCCCATGGTTGCCACCAGCCGCCGGCCTGACCTGATCCTTCCCTCAAGCGCATCACACGTCCAAGTCTGCCATCAATTGCTCGTCGCCTGAGTCAATTGGCTTTGCTACAGCTTCACCATGTCTTTCATCAGGTCCACAGCGCTTCGCGCATCCTCATTCGCACGAGCTACTCGCCCGACGAGGTACATCCGCACTGCCGAGCTCCAACCATGGCAGCGAGCCGTCCAGCGCAGAGCGTATGCCAGCGCCCACGGTGCCCACGGCGAAGCTAAGAGTAGCGACGTCCCATGGTATGTCCATAATGATTCCAAACCACCATCCAAAGACTGCAACTTGGCACTCGGCTATTGTAGACATGGCGTCATGAGCATTCAGTAACCGTCTTTCGCAGGGCTGCCGGAGCTGCTGCCGGAACCGCCGTCGGCCTCTACTTGGTCATCACCCAGGACTTCGGCCATGGAGAATCGCACGATGATCACCACGCCAAGGAACACGACGAGGAGGAAGCGCCTGCAGAAGACTCGAACGAAGAAGAACCCAAGGAGGAGTCCAAGGACGAGGCTAAGACCGAATCTAAAGATGAGAAGAAGGACGAGCCCAAGGACAACAAGAAAGATGAGTCCAAGGATGAGAAGAAGTCCCAGCCCAAGAAGGACGATGGTAAAGAGGGAAAGGCTGCTGAGCAGAAGAAGGACGAGTCTAAAGCGGCTTCTCCAGACAAGTCTGACAAGGTACGTTTTTTCATCCACCAGTCTGAAGTTTTTTAACTGACCGCACCAGCCCGACCCCACCAAGGAGTCCAAGAGCCAGAACGAGATGTCGGGCAAGCAAGAGGGCCTGTCAAACGCCGACACACACCACAGCACGGATGTCTCCAACCAAGATGACAAGAGCAAGAAGGGCGAAGGTGTTGCCGAAACCGCAAAACTCAAAGGCACCGTGTCAACCGATCGTCCTGCCGCCGAGAACAAGGAGGAGCGAGGCAAGGCTCAGTCAAGCAAGGACGCGTAAATCCCACCCTAATCTCACCATGCCGAACCACCTTATTCTCCATAGTAACCTAACGGCGACCGCTCAACCCGCCGTTACTTGTATAGCTTTTGTCGACATTATATCATCCATGTACAACATAAACTATATTTTGTCCAAACGTGATTTGCGTCATGTTTAGGACTGACCACTGACTTCCCACGGAATCATGACTCAGCCCCCATTCATCATTTGAGCACCAACTGTCGCCCAGTATAGGCCGGCTCGACATGCTGACTTTGGCTTGATTTTTCCTACCAGTCAAGCCACGGAGACTGTGCATGATAGTTGAGACTTCGTTAATTGATACGTATGTCTCACCAGATACATCGGCTCGTCTCTTCCGAATCCGACCACCCCGCAGTGGTCGTCGAAGGATTGGTCGATACGGGTAGCTTATTGGCCCACGTCTTTCGTGCAAGCGCCACTTCGAAGCGCCGACGGCTCGCTCCCGCGTCATTGTCACACCTCAACTCCATCACCAATTGGCCGCACCTGCGCATCTAAAAAGAGAGTCATCCTCCGGCGGGAGCTCTGCGAATCTGCTTTCGCGATGGTACTTGTCTGCGCGATGGATCACGGCCAAGAGCCAACCGGAACTGAAGCTGGTTCAGAGGCGACTCAGATGCAGGGTCGACGTTCGTTACACGTCCTCTCCTCGTGCTTACATGCCTTGATGCGTAGATCGGTTGACCACATATCAGACCCTTTGGCCCCCTCCTGATCATCTCTCAGCTCACGTAACAGCTAGCTTGTATACGACTGTGCCGCAAGACGTCCGAGTCTTAAGCTCAACGCTACGATTACACTGCGACTTGTTACAATCTCCTCTCGTACATTGGAGCGACTAATACGTGAAATCGGGCCTCAAAACCCAGCCTGTACACCATGGATCCTAGACAACCCGTTCAAAGTCAACATCTTTCAGCTCAGATGACACAACGGCAGCACCAGAGGTTTTCATGGCAAGCCCCTTTGCAAGAAGAGGCTCCGGCTTATGAACAAACGCAACAGCGAACCCCACAGCATCAGACAACCCAACCACAGGTTAGCCCCGAGGAATCATCGCAGCGACACTTCTCCTATGCGCAGACCCCCAACGAGCTCCGCGCCTTCGTCTATACATCTTCACCCAACGATCCGCCGCTCCCGCAGTGTGTACCGATATCTCTTCCTACATCGCCGTACACACCCATCGATCCTCGTCCTCAGTCGTTGCTCAATCCGCAACTTCCGACCACCCACGCCCAATTACAGACAGCTTACGTACCACCATCTCACCTGCAGGATGATAAACCTCCTGTCTCGCCCATCACAGCACACGAATACCCACGCACACTGCCCTTCTCGCCAGTATCGCCATCACCACCACAACAGCCGGTCCAGCCGGCGCAGATCAATACACAACAGAGCAGGCACGCACGGCAAATGAGCAATCTGTCGCCTATCAACACACAGGTGGGCCAATACCCTATGCCTCCGCTACCTCCAATTCCATCCGCGGGCGCTCAAACTTCGCCGCTACCGCACAAGACTCCTATAACACCCATATCTGCGGGGTCTACGAAGAAGGATCTGACACGAGATGGCCCAATGTCGCCATCGAACCGCATATCATACGCTAACGAGCCCTACTCGCCGCACGGCTTCACATCAAATCAAACAAACAACTTTCATCACGCTGTTTTCTCGCCGGACGCAGCAACTGGGCCGAACGGTTTGGACTTTGCGCTGCACCAACCGGGCCAAATTGCCCACCCAAACATGGATTCAGAACGGTCACACAAGTGGAATCACTCTTTGTGTGCTTGTAGCGGCGACGTCTCAACATGCCTCACTGGTCTTTTCTGTCCCTGTATCGTTTATGGCCGGACATCGTACCGCCTCTCCCAGAAATCCGCGAAGAAAGATCCGACCGATATGCTAGGCTACAGCTCCACAAACGGCCACTGCGGGATGATGAGCCTGTCATGCGGCTTGTGGTGGCTGTTTCCGATGCTGCAAAGAACAAGAATTCGGCATGCGTATAAGTTGGAGGGTGGGCTCGGGAGTGACTGCATCAAAGGACTCTGCTGCTGTTGCTGTGTTGCGGTGCAGAATGAGAGAGAGGTCAGGGACAGGGAAGAGGCGAGTAGAAGGTGGGCAGGGCCGGCTAGCACAGATGTGTATACGAGGACAAGTGGGATGGTTTACAAGCCGCAGCAGTAGTGCAGAGAGATGATGGCTCAATCTAAGACTGGCAAACCTTTAGGCCTACGTTGAGAGATATGCTTTGGCATGGACTAGGAAAGCTGGAACAATCATATTGCATATAATGAAGGCTTGTTCTGGCCTCCTTATATTCAATTTGACGATATCCTTTAGCATTGCGAATCACACAGTTTTGGATGCGCCCTCCTGAATATAATGTTCACTTTAAGATCTTGTCCCTGTGACAGCGTGGCTTACTTACTAAATTAGTCCGGAACGGCAACCTTGATCTCTCTACGATCTACGATACGGCTTCTTGATTTGCGTGCGAGCGAAAAGATTTAGAAGTGTGCCCGTGCTATGCCCTCTTTGGAGAGGCATGTACAAACTTCCCTAATGTCCAGCTCGTTGCATTTTACCACGGAAGCATCATGCCAGTCTGGAGCGATGTTGATATGGTCGAAGCTGTGTTATTATCTCAAATAAGCAAGAAAGACAATGAGTTTGGAAAGATAGGGAAGAGTCGTGTGGAACCATCAAGTATTCTCCAACACTCAACATCCCACATTCTGTGCACATGTAGGTATCGACAAGTCGTCATATTAGTCATTGTTGCATTCCGATACTAGTCGACGGCAGAAGAGCGGCCCGTCAATCTGCATTCAAGGGTATATTAGGTATATTACTTGATAGCTTTCAGATCGCATGAATGAAGCGACGTGCCTTCCTCGGACCCACGCCGAAGCTACCCGATTCCCAACATCAACCTCACAACCTTGTCAATCATACCACCCACCCACGACAAGGAAAACAAAAGAGTTGATCTTGCACATTTCGAGCGGCAACAGGGCACACCTCTATTCTGACACATCAACAGCCCGCCCCTGCATCGTTGAGAGTACATATCGCTCCAAAAAATGGGTACTACCTGAGCAGATCTGGAACAGCCTAAGAAGTCCCTCGCGATTCAACATCACACCACGTTCCCACGTCACAAAACCTCAGCGTAACAGCGGACCACCCTCGTGTCCTCGTATCCGCCTGTCGCGCTGCAGCCGCACTCTTCTAGAACCCCATCCCTCTCTCCGCAGAGCCGCAAGCGAAGCCCTGCATAAACGCCCAAAACCCCAATTAGGCAACTCCATGCATTCATAAGTGAGAAGAAAGAAAGAAGCCAACAACTCTTTCCATGCGCATCGTTTATTAGCTCCGTGCTATCCTATCCGGGTCTCTCGTCCCGGGTTACCTTTTTCTTGCCCCTGGTCCCTGCGCCCATCACTCGTATTGAGCAAGGTACCCGCTTTCGCACGGATTCTATGTGTCACTGGCGGCCACGTTGGACTATCGGTAGGGCAGCCGATGTGTTCGAGCGCGGCAAGCCGCATGTTTGAAGAGCAAGGATAGAGCGGGCCCTGCGTTCGAGATCTTTCTTAGTGACGGGATCGAAGCATCTAGCTTGCTGTGCCTGGTCTCGCGTGTCTTGGCGGTGAAGGGCGAATAAAATGTGGCTTTTCGGGGGGTGGCATGTGATGGGGAATGTATTGGATAGAGTGGTGGGTTTCATTGCAGTGACTAGCGGTAGCGGGGTGTAATTGTCATGCCTGCAGACGTACCTTGATAGATTCTGGTGGTATCAAGTTTTGTATCTTGACGTGCTTAGATGTGGTCGTTCCGAGATGTACGTATGGTATGGTAAAGAGACTTCAACTACATGTCACGGAATAAGGGAAGAGGAGCTTTTAGATAACACTAATGTACTAGATATTACTATTTAATCTATTCACCCAGAGGTAGACTCCAAAAGAATAAACAAGGCTTTTCCAATAAGTGTCCAAAACGCCGACGGGATGCCCGTATAATTTTTTTTGAGGGGCACACTTTGGGCTCAACTCAAGTACTCTAGCTTTGAAGCAAACGCCCTGGGAATTGTACGCACAGTACACAAAGAGTAGTGATTAACAATGAATCGACGCTAAATGTCTAAATGGGGTATATCCTACGCAGTCGAACAGCGATAACTCGAAGTGAAATCAATCCAGGGCTCGGTAAAGGGAATCGTAAAGCGTCGACCAAGTCGGCCGTGATATTCATGATCGGCAAGGGTGATTATGTCGGCCAGCGACTTTAAAGACAGAAGCTTGCAGAGCGGGAGCTACTAGTAGAATCCGGAAACTCGCAATCGTCGACATAAGTGGGAGGACTAGCCGGAACGTCCTCGTAGACTGGAGGTTGCTCCTCGTCCCAGGCGATGCCCATTCCAGAGCGCTCGGTGAGGACCAGATGGAACTGAGTGCGGAGTACGCGAGCAGCGCCAGTAGGCGTGGCCTGGCTGAGCTTCTTCAGCGGGGCCCACTCCTCAGCAACCACCATTTCGATGATGAGGTTGTGCTTGACACTCATACCGCTTTGGCTGTCGACATCGCAGAGAGGCTTGAGCCCAACATTGCAAGCAGCGTTGAACTCTACGTCGATTTCGCCCTTTTCGAAGTCGGTCTTCCAACCAGTCTTGACTTCTTCGTTGGCGATGGCGCGGACGTCCTCATGGAGAACGCCCTTGCCTTCACCGCCAACCTTTTGGGTGTGCTTGGAACAAGCAGGAGAGATAAATTTCTGTGTCTCCTCAATGCGCCAGTTGAGCTTGCGTAGCCTCCAGCGCGTCTGTGAGTCGGCCTTGTTTTGAACGATACCAGACAGGCGCATCTCGATGGGGAAGTCGCCAATGGGATGGATAACCGGTGGCAACTTGACAGAAGCGGTCAAGTTGGTAGGCGGGAAGATGCGGATAGAGTGCTTCTCATTTCCAGGGAAGATGGCACGCCTAATGTCCAGGCTGCGCTTGTAGGTGATCTTTTCGCCCGAGGAGGTAGTAGCGACAGCTGACAAGTAGTAGTCGAGCGTCGCGAGGGTGCCATGGGTGGTGGCAGGCAAGTGACCCGGCAGCAGGTGGCTGAATGGGAAGCTGTGCGGGCCATGGCGTAGAGACGCAGGATGGGTTAGAAACTCCCACTTGTGGATTTCGGTGGACTGGGTGCTGCAGTCGGTGCAGTGCGGGGCCACTGGCTTTTTGGTGGTAACAATGGCGAGGAGGCGCATTTCAAATTTTTCGACGGTGACGTAGGGCTCGTGAACATTGATCAAGAGCTGGCCAGAGAAAATGGCGCCCGTCGACGACTGTGGGCTGTTGTAGAAGACAACGGGCGGCGACTCGACGTTCATGTTCATCGAGGCGGGTGAGGGGGCTTCCACCTTGGGGCTCTTTTTGTGGTCGTCATGATGGTGCTTGTCATGCTTGTGGCGGTTGAAGATATCCATGACGAGAGACTCCTGGGATTTTGACTTCCCTTTGACGGGGGGCTCGTAGGAATACACTGGGGGGAAGAGGGGATGTGTGTGTGGTTTAACGGCGTCCGCCTTGGGTGATGGGGTGGGCGCCACCCTGACGAGGGTACTCAGCAGACGGCCTGGCATTCTTTGACAGGAATTTCTGGGGTAGGGCTGAGATGCAGTGGCGTGAGTGGACGGGTGGAGCGGCGAGGAGCTGCGAGATGTGCGGTGGCCCAATCGTGGGGCAGCAAAGGTGCGAAGGCCGGCGGCGTTCAAGAATTGATCTTGTGCGAGTTGAGGTGGTGGGTGAGTTCTTGGGGTAGAAACATGTTCTGGGGGTCGGGTTCAAGCAAAGCAACAGCTGGTCCGGGGGCGAGGGTGGTCTTTATTTGCAGGCTCTTTTGACGTTTACATGAGAGAAACTCGATGACTGGATGCCCCGTGCACTTTCGCACATGATGCCATCGAAAATCACAAAACCCAAGCTTTTCAGGCGTCGCGCTAAGCCGGGCGCGGCCAAGCACACCCCTGCAGCCGGTTGCAATTTTTGGGTCAGAAGGCAGGAGCGCACGGGCTGCCGCGACGCCCGTGATCGCCCCTGCCGACGTCTGGTCTGTCTCTGTCGCGCTTGCCAACCATCAACTGGCGAAGCGCAGACGCTGCCAACGTGAAGGCAAAACAAATGTTGCGCTGGCAACTTGAATTGAAAGGACCTTGTTGCGCTGGCTTGTTGAGTTGAGACGGCAAGCCTATATCCACTTTTGTCTCGTGTTCCATTCTTTTTTTCCCTTCTATTCCCTGGTGCAAATGTGCCAATGCTCCGTCATGGTGGCGGCCAACATTGCGTCCCTCGCCGACGGCCACTCACCCGCATCATACTACTAACATGCCCATCGGGAAACTCTGGGGTTCTGCTTGCTCCTCCAAGCAAGCCAACGGCACCTTGGCCGCCCGGTCTACACCATTCGCCCTGGTGCGCAGTTCCCCGCAACATGGCGTCGTGACAGGGCGTGAAAAGGCCGACGCTGGAGATGAGCATTCTGCATCTCCACGGAGTAGCGCACCATTGGCACACTTCCCTCCTACTTGAAGCTGCACTGCCCGCCTTGACCGCTGAATCCCCGCCTGACTTCATTGCCTGAACGCCCTTGCACCCTTTGCGCATTGCTAATTGTGCAACCTCGTCGCGGCTCAGTCATGCGGTGGTGCAGGCATAGCATCGCGATTTATATGCCAAGGCGCCGTCGTTAGGTAATGCTACGAAAATTTTACACCCCTTTGTCGGCAAGCAGAGCATCGAAGCCTAGCGCCCGTGGTGTGACTGATTTCTCCACATGCTCCCAAGATCCTTTGCAGCCTCTTTACACACTTTGGCGCCCCGGCCCGCTTTTTTTTACTGTTCCTAGTCCATTGCTCGTGTCAGCGCGAGACCAGACGCTTCTACAACGCGGTCGCCCTGGACCCATTACTCGATGAGAACGGCTATTCACGCCGATTTTCCTCCGGAACACGCAAACAGCTCCGGTAGACGGACATGGCCGCCATGGGTAGCTGAAGTCCGCCCTGGGCTGCAATTGGACAAGCCCTTCCAAAACACCAAGCTCAAATCTCGCGATGCCTCGCTTATTCCCAGCGACGCTTTAATCGTGTCCGCAATCATGGCGATCAGTGAGCATGCCTAATCACGCCCTTCCTCTTCGGGTAAAACATCGGCAAGCCTTGCATGTGATGCTGATGCTTGTCGATTCTACAAAATTCGCATCAGTTGGCGTTGCACGTCTGGTTCGGCTTCTCTTCATAAGCCCGTCTGGTTCTCATAAGCCCGCCTGGTTCTCATAAGCCCGTCTGGTTCCCATAAGCCTGTCGGGTCTCAGCTATAGCATCGTGCCGCTATAGGATTGCCCGGCATATCGCACGTTGTGTCAGAGTCATCATGTTGAGACTTTGCGTGCGACTGGCGCCATCCACTCGTGCCCGGAACGTGCCATGGCACCATGCTGGCGACATTGGACAGCACCTCACCGCTTCTGCAACTTTCCACGACGAGTGGATACTTGGTGTTTCTTTAAGAAACCTTCTCAATAACGCCATTACCCTGCATTGCGCCGTTTATGAGCCCTTACTAAATTTGTAACTCTGCGCAAAGCCGACTCTCACTTCTGCCTAGAGGAAGGCACCATGTGCGCCTTGTGACTGCACAATAGTAACGCCTCCGTTGCGGCTTGCTTTGTCCCGAGGGCTACGATAGACGGAACTGCAATGTCAAAGGGTCTCTTCTAGATTCCTTAGTGTTGCGATTGAATGCCGAAAGTTCGGCTTTGAGACCGTGACTTTAAGGCCGCAATGTACTCCGACTCCGACTCCAACTCCGAAACTTTCGAAAAACGCCGAGTAGTGTCGTCCAGGTCATCGTCAACTTCTTCTAACTCACGGCACCCCACCCGGGAATTCTCCAGTTCCCCTTATCATTAATCAGCTACAGTACTTCTACGCAAGTACATCGTCATGGGCCTCGCACGTCTTGCACTTTGGTAGATCATGAACGATTCAGCCTGCAAATCATACTTGTAGAAAATTCACCACATGGCAAATCCTACGCGGTGTCTCACCAAGTTGCAGTTTCGATACGATATGTATAAGGCAATGCATCAATTCATTCAGATTGTGCTATATGCCATATTAAACACCGCCCGTATCCCATTCTCCAACCTTTTCCATGCAAGTCATGTCGGCGTCATAAGGGTACATCTACTCGTCATCCTCGTCGGCCTCGTCGTTGACAACGTTGAAGAAGCGGAGCTCGTAGACGCCCTTGGAGGTCGAGACGACGCGGAGCCAGTCACGGAGCTGCTGCTTCTTGAGGAACTTCTTGGTGCTGTGATATCGTCAGTACGCCGCTCTCATCATACCACTTCTAGAATGAGACGGGGGGCATTGTGAACGTACAGGTACTTCAAGTAGCGACCAGAGAACTCCTGGTGCGCAATGACCTCGATCTTGCCATCACCCTGCTGCGAGATCTGAATGGTCTCGCCGAGGTTGCCGGTACGTCCCTCAACCTTGATGCGGTCGTGGAGGAACTTCTCGAAGGCCTGGATGTCGAAGATCTTGTCGTTGACGGGCTGCGAGCAGTTGATGATGAACTTCTTGGTGACTTTCTGGCCCTTGGCGGATTTCTTCTACATGTGCAAAGTACTTAGCCTACTGTTCTATGCGTGGAGGAGCGCAATGCTCAGCCCAGCGGACAGCAAAGCGGTGTACGTACGGTTGTGGGAGCCATTTTAATGGTGTGTATGAGAGCGCAAAGAAGTGGATATCCTGCGCAGGGCGTGTGTGGGAAGAATTGAGGGTGAGTGTCGTGTCGGAGCTCAATCGTGTATTCTCCTAATTTTGCGATCGTGGGTAACGCCAAGCCAAATCCGGCCTAGAACGCCAAGAGTTCGAATTCAACTGGACAACACATGAGAATACAATGAAGAAGATTTCAAAGGCACCTATGCCCTAATTGAGCTATCACTGGTTCTGTCAAGGTATCTATCCGTCACTTTTGGCAAAGTTCTCTCATCAATGAACCTAATCTTCCAAATTCTATAGCCGCCTTCAAGCATTGCCAGGAGGCTCGCAGCTGCTGACAATCTGGTTCTGCCTTTATTATATTTGAGCCAGATGTCTTCGCAGCTTCTTTTAGGCGAATCACCTTAAAGTCTTCATCAACTCGAATGCCTCCACAAATTCCGTGCAATCCCATTCCTCCTCCTCCTCTTCTTCTTCTTCCTCCTCATCAGGCTCATCCTTCGAACGGCTTGTAAATGGCACAAGCTCTAACTGCAGGCACTCGCGCAGTCGCTCGTTCTCCAGAGGACACCTGGACTTCATCCAATTTGCAGCGAGAGTGACACGCTGATGCCGGGTCTTATTCGCTACTGCAAAGAAGGCAGGTCTCCACGACTCCCCGTGTCGCGGCGGTTTTATTGGAAAGGTCAGGGTCTCCAAGCCAGGGAAGCGCTCGAACGCGCTGGTGCTATTCTTAATGAGATTCGGCCAGAAGCGTCGCTTCCACCAATAGCTGACTTCATCGAGGTTGTGACTGAAGATGTGATAGTCTACCTCCGTCGTGAAGATGATGTGCTTCACTAATTGACGATAGCTAAGCCGGATTTCTATGTCGCTAAGAAACCAGAGGCGGAAGGCGTTGGATCCGTACAATATGGCACTACCCTCGACATGAAGCTGGCGACAGGCCGTAAGGAGTGCGATAGGAATCACGGTACCCAACGGTTGTGGTTCGACCGGACCTTCGCCTTTGTGTCGAACCTGCATGGCCTTACTGTAGGGAATCATAGCATATGGATTCGGCGAGTATAGCAAAATAGCGCCTTGTACACGGGAGGCGTATCCATACACATAGTCCCTTAACTCGCGCGGGAGATCCAGAAACCCCACCTTTTGCGGACACGCCTTATAAGATTGAACCCAGTCCATCGCACTGTTTAAGTCAGCATAAAAGCGGGTATACCTTTGGGATCATCGTATGGCATATACCTTGCAAAATAACTCACGAAGTGTGGAGTCAGGATGAAGCATCACATGTAGGGCGCGTGTTACCTAGGTGTCAGCTAAGGATTACGGGCTGTCTGAGTAATCTAAACCAAGCTCAGCGCGTGGGGCGGGAGGCCTCGGGTGCGCCTTCCAGTTCTGATATGGCCCTTCTACACGCACCCTTTGATGTACCATTCTCCGCAATCAGGCATGACACAATCGTATGGTGGGACTCGTTCTTTCGACTGAGCTGAAAGCAAAATTGGTGAGATCTATAATGGAAAGCCCAATCTGCCGGCGCAATGCTTTTGGTTGTTCATGATTCCCTACCAATACTGTCGCGGTATATTACTTTATTTCGTTTCATCTCATATCTTCCGCCGGCTATAACCCCAATATGCCTTCATGGGCAATTTCCAGTCCACCTTCCTCAGACTCGCATCAAAAACGTCAAAGTCCACCTTCTGTAGTCTGTCCAGCCACGATTGTGTCGCTATGCTTGACATGAAGACACCGAAAGCTTGCTCGACTTCAGCCAACTGCGCATCCTGTCCAGCATCCAATTGCTGCGGGCTATACTGGTGTTCCTCTTCGTTCTGGTGTTCGAAATCGTGGCCAAGAGTGCCTTCGGATCGTAGTTTTGATAGCATCTCTCGGGCTGTGATGAGATGATCGTTCGCACGTGTGGCGACAGTGAAGACGGCGTCGCGCAGGCCGGGCGCGGAGGCACCTTGACGGAAGACATCTTCTTCTCTAACGTTTGCCTCAGCCATGACGTCTAGTGGTAATAGCACAGCTCCTTGGGTTGGACCCGATTGTCCGCCTAGAGGCTGTTGGCGGGGGAAGGCAATGAGCGGAATGCCCCGCAGCACGGCTGCAATTCCCATGGCCTTACCGATATGTGATGCGATATGATCCGTGGTTATCGAGGCCTGCGGTAGTGCCGAAAGTGTAAGGTACATCATGGTCGAATACGTGTTCTCCGCATAGCTCTCGAGCGCGCTTAAGGTGGGATACGGTGGGTTCGTTAGATATTGCTCTCTTGTATTGATGATGCGAAGAAACCAGTTCTTGCTCAGCCTGGCCTTTTGGCCCGACCGCTCATGCAAATCTTCGGCGGCTCTCGCAAGTAGTATGGCGACTGGCTCCTTGGGAGGTGTGCCGGCCAGCGCTTTTGTGACCGTGTCTCGCCAGAATTGCATGCGCATCATGCCGATTGTGGGCGTGCTGGTCGTGTCGGCGACACGGGCGACGTCGACATTGAAGGCGCGGATTGCGAGGTATGCATCGCGCGAGGATTGCGGTATGAAGGTCTGGAGGATGTGTGAGGGAGCATCGTAGCTTCTGTGAAGAGATTAGTCGCGGTGGCATTGCGCCCGTAGATGCGACACATACCGGATGAGATTCGCACAGTATGCTCGTGCGCGGTCGACCTCGGCTTCAGATGGTCGTGCTGTATCTAGCAGATATCTCGAAGCATGGAATTGCCTCCTGGGGGTTTTTGAGGGGCCATATGTGCGCCGAACGAAAGCCGTGCAAAGCTTCGAAGATGGCATTGAGGATTTTTCTAAGCGCCGGATCGTTTTATCTTACACAACAAAAGGCCATTGCATGTTCAAACGAACAGACCCATACTAAACAAACAACACACGGGTATAGTGCACGAAGAGGGCTTTGGGTAAGCTGCAACGAGTGCATGGCGACTGGCTGGTGTATGACGCTATCGCGTCGATCGTCGGCTGCGCTAGGCGTGATCCCGTGAAAGCGCGTTGCGACGCGTCGGTACAAGCCATTGCGTGCGGCAAAAGCACACCACCAACAAACAAGACCATGGAGATGTCGCACCCAGAGGAGAGACCGACCAAGAAGCGCCGTTTCTTCGCAGAAGACTCGTCGCCACCTCAAGCCCGGGCAGAAGCCCCCAACTCCCCCCCGCACTCTACGCCACCAGACGCTACAACGGCTGTCGAAATACCGGACGAAACCAACAGCAAGGCCAAGCAAGATGGCGGAAATTGGGATGGCTTTGATGTCGGCATGCTCCAGGCGGTTGTTGGAGAGCTATCACTCGCCACATTGCAGAAGTTGAAGGACGTGAGTGGTAGTCATGTCCAACGAGGTAAGCAAGCAATTCAGTCAACCAAGGTATACAAGTTTGACTCCGACTGTAGCAATCAATCTCTACTTGGACGGCTCATGGAACTCTGCGCCATTCTCCGTGCCCGCACCCATCTTTCAATCTCGGGCCCAGCCTGTCCAAATGACGATAGCGAACACGCTCAGGCGAACCGATTCTGAAGCATCCATCACGTCCACACCAGGCTCAGGCAATTCAACTCCTGCGATCCTGCGGGAAATGCCTGCAACGCGATACATCGGATCCTTTGGTGCTGTTGGTTGGGCGACTAAGAGTGGATTAGGCCTGCTCAAACACAACGAGAAGATTGGCATTGAGCGCATCAAGACCCAACACAAGCAAGGCAAAGCGAAGAGGGTCGTCAACCTCAAGAAGCAGGATACCATAGTCAGGTTCACCAATGATCGCGGAGCAGAGGTCGGCCGACTGGAAAACGACTCTGCAACCTGGATCTCGACACTGATGGACCAGAAGTGTTGTTCGTTCGAGGGGACCGTTGTGTACACACCGGACAGGATACGAACAGGCGATACGATATACTTACAACTGCATGGATGCTTCCTACGGGGCGCATTTGACAAGCGAAAGTTTGCCAAACCGGACAACAACCGCGAGATCAGCATCTTTGAAGAAAAGGAGACATCAGACGAGCGAGATCTTCGTCTGCGGCAGGTTGGGCTTGTAAAGTTATTCGAGTCGATCAACTTGCGACCGACCCGGGAAAATGAGAACACAGCAAAGCACAAGCGGCAAGGCCTGCTGCAAGCAGCGGAGAAAGTCGAGAAGAAAGACGAGAAATTGAACTCCAAGAACGGAACGCCCGCCGAACCTGCATCTTCACCACCCTCAGACGAAGTGGAAGAAGGCGAAGAGCTCGAGCAGGACCAGCTAGACTCATTGTACAAGAAGGCGCAATCCTTCGATTTCAACACTCCCACACTGGAGCCCGCTGACACATTCCGTATGGATCTGCGCAAATACCAGAAGCAGGCCCTTTTCTGGATGGTTGGAAAAGAGAAGGACGAATCACTCATGCACAAAGAGACTTCCATGCACCCGTTGTGGGAAGAGTATCAATGGCCGGTAGAAGATGCTGACAGCCAGCCTGTGCCAGCTATAGAGGATCAGACTATGTTTTATGTCAATCCGTATTCTGGTGAACTTTCGCTCGAGTTCCCAAGGCAGGAGCAGAGTTGTCTAGGTGGTATACTTGCCGATGAGATGGGTCTCGGCAAGACCATTGAGATGCTTAGCTTGATCCATACTCACAGGATCGAGCTCGACAAAGATGAATCATCAGCTACCACGAAAACTCTTCCCCGTCTACAAAAGACTAGCGCGGCTGTTGAGTCTGCTCCATACACCACTCTTGTAGTAGCACCAATGTCGCTGCTGGCGCAGTGGCACAGTGAAGCTGAGAAGGCGTCAAAGGACGGTACGCTGAAGGCTATGGTGTACTACGGCTCCGAGAAAGCAGTCAATCTACAGAAGCTGTGCTGCGCATCCAATGCGGCCCATGCTCCGAATCTCATCATCACGAGCTACGGCACGGTGCTATCGGAGTTCAACCAGATCGTTGCGCAAGACGGCAACCGCGGATCGCATGGCGGCATCTTCTCGCTAGATTACTTTAGAATCATTCTTGACGAGGCACATTACGTCAAGAACAGGCAGTCGAAGACAGCGAAAGCTTGCTATGAACTTAGTGCAAGGCATCGATGGGTGCTCACCGGAACGCCCATCGTTAACCGTCTTGAGGACCTGTTCAGTCTTGTGCGTTTCTTGAAAGTCGAGCCATGGAGTAATTTTTCTTTCTGGAAGACGTTCATTACAGTTCCCTTCGAGTCTGGAGACTTCATTCGCGCTTTGGACGTTGTGCAAACCGTCTTGGAGCCGCTTGTGCTGCGTCGAACCAAAGACATGAAGACACCGGATGGCGAAGCTTTGGTTCCGCTGCCAACGAGGACTATCGACGTAGAGAAGATAGTCCTATCGCAAGATGAGCGAGATATTTATGATCACATATTTATGCGCGCGAAGAGCGTATTCACTGCCAACGCCGAAGCTGGGACTCTCTTGAAGTCGTACACCACCATATTTGCGCAGATTCTACGTCTACGACAATCATGCTGCCATCCCATACTCACGCGCAAGGCTAACATAGTTGCCGATGAAGAGGATGCAGGACTGGCATTAGACCTTGCCAATGGACTCGCCGATGACATGGATTTATCAAGTCTCATCGAACGCTTCACTGGCGAAGGCGATCAGGACGTCAATAGATTTGGTGTCCACGTTCTGAAGCAGATTCAAGACGAAGCCGAGTCTGAGTGTCCCATCTGCTCAGAAGAACCTATGGTCGATCAAGCAGTGACTGGATGTTGGCATTCCGCATGTAAGGAGTGCTTATTAAACTACATCAATCACCAGCGTGACAAGGGCAACATTCCACGTTGCTTCAACTGCCGCGAACCCATCAACGCACGCGATATTTTTGAAGTTGTTCGGCACGATCACGTCATGGAAGCAGTCAGCCATGCTTTTCGTCGCGGCGACGGACCACCACCAGCAACGCAGAGTCCACGTATCAGCCTTCGAAGAATCGGCCTTACCGGCTCAGCGAAAACTCAAGCCCTCCTCACCCATTTGAAGAACATTCGAAGAGAGGACAAGTCCACCAAATCCGTCGTGTTCTCCCAGTTTACATCTTTTCTGGATCTCATCGAGCCAGCCTTAACACGCGACCACATTCCTTTTCTCCGCTTCGACGGCTCCATCTCCCAGAAACAGCGAGCCATCATTTTGGCCGAGTTCGCCAGTTCCCCGAAACCTTACGTCCTGCTTCTAAGCTTACGGGCGGGAGGCGTAGGCCTGAATTTGACGTGTGCGAATAAAGTGTTCATGATGGATCCGTGGTGGAGCTTTGCTGTCGAGGCGCAGGCTATCGATCGCGTGCATCGGATGGGGCAGGAACGGGAGGTAAAAGTAGTGAGATTTGTGGTTGAAGGCAGTATTGAGGAGAAGATGCTTAGGGTTCAAGAGAGAAAGAAGTTCATGTAAGTACCCGCTATTGACGTTCGTGAGTCAAGGCACTAACGTGTACACAGTGCAAGTTCTTTGGGTATGATGAGCGACGAGGAGAAGCGCGTACAGCGCATTGAGGATATCAAGGAACTGTTGAGCTAGGTTTGAGCTGTTTACAGCCTGGGCTTTATTGGGGTCTCACGTAGGTATGGCGTATTATTGCAGGAAATATATGTGGATATGACCACGACTCGTATCTATCAGGATAGTCACCTAGGTAAATATACAACAGCGCATCACAGGTCGACAGGGTAAAAACCAGGGTAGATAACTTCGGGTTTGCATAGCATGGCGTCTATATCGAGTATTCCGGTCAATCATCTTCATTTGGCTTGTGCATGTTTCCTTCCAGTCATCAAAGCTTATTACCAACCCGTCGCCATTATTAATTGTACGATAATGGCTTGGCGAATTCATCTCATCCGCACCGACATCTATATACCAGGCGCTATCTGAACATAGGCTATCACGGCAGGTGTCTTGATACTCCCCAGTTTCCTACCCAAACATCACCTCACACCTCACACTATTGATCTGCTCCATGCTCGACTCCGCGGCACCCTGCGTTAAACAAGAAGCGTATTCGCTTTCGAGCTTGAATCGGCCCTTATGCGTAATTACAATTATAGAAATCATCTAAGCTGGTAAGAAGGGTCTAGTGGCAGCTCGGTAGATCCGACGTGTTGGTCCCAGTCTACACATCTTGCAGCAAGGCTGATGTTGGAAACGCATGCAAAAGACCCAGGGCAATTGCGTTACTTTGCTCGCACAGTCTATACTGCTCAATGTGGATCATTACAAGTCACGAGAGGGTAAAGATAGCTTTTCAAAGAATGGCTTATCACTAAGTCCAACACTGTGTCCACGATTACTATTAAACACCAGCAAATTCTGCAAAAATTGGCATTAAACCCATACATTATCCATTAAATATCGACACCAGTGTAATATGTTTCATTTCATCTCATCCTGACGGTTTAAAACAGCCCGAGACCAATACCCGCGGCACCGATAAGCAACCCGGCGATATGTCCAGTGGGAAGGGCGGCAGCATTTATTGATAAGTGAGAAACGCTCGAACTTGGTCGCGGAGCGGGGACGGTATTATCTGAGGTACTCGTCGATCGGCTAGACGAACGGCTTGGAATGACTGGCGGAGGAAGTGATGCGGAGGAGACTTCGAGGGCAGACGAGGACGGAGGGACAGCCGACGATGGTGGAGAAACAGACGACGGAATGGGCGAAGGGGACGGAGCTTCAGAAGCGGAGTCAGCGGGGCTGCTCGAAGGAGGCGCGATACTTGGTAGCGGTACAGGAGTACTTGTTGGCGTGGGAGGTTGGCTGCTCGGTTCTGGGGCTGCAAGGGAAGAAGGAGATGAGGGAGCATTACGTGAGCTAGATGGTGGAGGAAGCGGCGGTGGCGAGCTTGGTTGGGCAGTGCTCGTCGTAGGTGGTGGTGGTGAAGAGATCACTTCCGTGGGACTAGATGGTGCAATAACGGCCGCAGCAACATGGCGGGTAGTCGTTAAGCCAGTATCCGCGACAGTTGATACAAAAGTGGACGTTCCCCGAGTGGCTGTGGAGCCTGTAGTCGTTGAGCCGACGAGGGGATCACAAGCGCCTGTTCCAATCGTCCGCCCAAGTTGTGAAATTACTGTGGAAAGGCTGTTGAGATATTTCACCACAGTGGGTGCTACAAATTTTGTATCGGGGATCTCAGCTAGCGGCACGATGAGTGATGTATAGTCGGTTGGCGATGGCAAGGTCAGAGTGAGTACCCTGGTAACACACGCAGTCTCGATTGGCTCCACAATGGTATGACTAAAGGTCGCGTAAGCGGCATAGGTCGTTGGGTAAGTAAGAGTCACGCCCTCAAACTCCCAGGTAATTGTCGGCTGTGATGGTGACGGTATAATTACGGTATAGAGAGATGAGCTAACTTCATTCCCAGCAGCATCCGTGTAGATGTCCAAAGTTACAGCTGGAATTACTGTAGTTCTGGTGGTGACATCGCCAGGATATTGCAATCTCGTGGCGGTCACATCAATCTGGCAGTTGCTTGCGCAAGACACTGACGCAGGAGGGGTTGATGTCGAGCTTGGCGTAACGGTTTGGATGATAGTTGTTGGTAACACCTGAGTTATAGTGAGTGACTGCGTAATGATTATTGTCGAAATGGTCGTGGAGGGCGCTAAAGTCAAGGTTGAGACTAATGTTGATCCGGGTTGAGTAATTGTGGTTACTTCCGTTGAACCGGGAAGTGTCAAAGTTGATAGCAGCGTTGTTGTAGTTGTAATTGCTGGCAGTTGCGTTACTAGAGTCGACGTGACCGCAGGAAGTGTAATCGTTGAGAGGATCGTGCTCGGAGGTAGCTGCGTAGTGATTACTGATGTAGTTCCCGGGAGCTGGAATGTAGTGGTAATGGTCTGCCCCGGCTGCGTGAGAGTGCTTGTGATCGTTTCGGGTGGAGAGACGCTGATGGATGTAGTCGTGACTTGCGGAAGTGTCAAAATCGTTGTTACGGTTGAGACTATAGTACTTGGAGGCAATTGAGTCGTGATGAATGAAGTCGGGCCTTGGACCGTAGTCGTTGTGATGATTGTCTCGGGCGGGAGTGTGATTGTGCTGAACAGAGTGCTGATGCTGAGCGAGATTTGCGTAATCGTTCGATTAATCGTTTCAGTGATGGCAACAGTTTGTGTTGGACCAGGAATCGACACCTCTCGGGTTTGCGTCACGTCGCGAGTCTGCGTGACTGGCACAGTTCGGTCTACAGTCTGCACTACAGTTTGAGGAATTGTCTGCGTAATAGAGATCGTATCCGTTAGCGTTGTCGTTCGTAAGACCTCGCTGGTGACCGTGCTCGTTGTCGTTATTATCGTCCCAGGCACTACTTCCGGTTAACGCTATCCATGGGCCTTATTAGGTGCAGTTAGCTTACATGATATAGTCCTTGTGATATACTCTGTTGTGGTTGAAGTGATGACCTAAATAGGAGGTCTTGAGTTAGTAATTGCCCCAAATATAGTGAACACTCAGTTTGCAGTAACATCGCAAAAGTATTATGGAACCTCCCCATCGCACCATATAAGTTGCCAGGTTGGACAATCTTCATTCTGATCGATGGAACAATATGTTCCAAGCCTGCTTGTACGGGAATTCACTTACCGAAGTATATGTCGACGTTGTAACGCTAACGCTGGTAGAAACAATCGTAGTTGGTACAAGAGATACTGCAGTGGTGGGCACAAGCTATAGGTTTGTCAGCAGTCTGTGTTAAGGGAGCATGCGCGTGCTCCGAGGTGTCGTAAACGAATCGGGCCGGACTCGCAAAGAAAGATAATATATCTTCACATAGACCAGGCATGGGGACGGGGAAACAAAGGATCAATTGTGGTAGAGGCACATACTGATATGACGGTCAATGTGGAAGTCTATGTATGTTAGTCAAGATGCGAGTACACGAAGCAGAAAGCTTACAGAAGTTGTGCGTTCTGTTATGGTGTTATTGACGGTAGTAGTAGGACCAGGAGTCTCCTTCGTGGTAGTCGATGTCGAAGTCTGCAATCTATATCAGTATAGGAGAGTACAAGCGAGTCACAAAGCTGGGACGTACAGTTGTGATGTTGGTTCCGGGTTCAGTTATGGTTTGGGTGGCGGTCTAGCACAGTAAGCATGGGCATTTAACAGATGTTTTTCGAGACATGCCGTTGTTGCTGTTGTCTTTTCAGTGAGAGTAGAGTTTCGGATTTCGGTGATAGTTGAGGTATCGATCTACCCCGTCAGCACTGTGTCTATTGTTTTGGGGATCTGACAAGTACCTTCGTCTGCGTGGTCTTCTCAGTGGTTGTGGAGTTTCGAACCTCAGTGGTAGTGCTTAGTTCCGTCTACGAGAGTTAGCGGTTAGGCAATTCTTTGATATGATAGTCTGAAGACCTTCGAGCTCAAAATCACTTCCAATATAATACGAGAATCACAAACGAGCTCGAAAGGTTTTTAACGACGTACCTTTGTCGAGAACAAAGTAGTGGTATTCCATGAGGTGGTCGTATCGTGTAATGTAATGGTTTCGGTACACGTTGTCGTTGAGGTGAGCGTTTTCCAGTCTGTAATTGTCGTTGGCTTAAAAATGGTAGTTGTGCACGTTTCTGTAATCGTTGAACCTGGATACCATTTGGTTTCTGTGAGAGTTTCTTTCGTGCATGTCTTGCCACTGCTTGTAGTACCATATCCTCCCGTCTTAGAACTGCTTGGAGTACCATATCCTCCCGTCTTAGAACTGCTTGGAGTACCATATCCTCCCGTCTTAGAACTGCTTGGAGTGCCGTATCCTCCCGTCTTAGAACTGCTTGGAGTACCGTATCCTCCCGTCTTATCATTGCTTGTGGTGCCGTACCCTCCCTTCTTGGCACCAAAAGATTCTTCGGGGGCCGATGTTGGGGTTATGACTAGTGCCTCGAGTGATTGCGTTTGTTTGGGCCGTGAATTCAAGGCTAAAATGGTATCGTTGTTCTGCGCGAGGGCTACACCAGTGAAGGCCAGAAGGAAAGGCCAATGTCCGCGCATATTGAGAGCGAGCGACTTTTATGCCGACCGAACGAGTGGCATGCGGCTTGGGGCTGGTTGAGTCAGACATGCATATGATGAAAAGGAGATGGTTGTTGTTAAGTTTTCTGCATGCGGAACCTATAGCTATCGGAGGTTTGACAAGGACACGAAAACCAGGGCGTAATTACAGATGTGAAAAGAGTTTAGAAGATGAAATTTCAATTCCCCAACCCCGGGTACACACACCACAAAGAAGTGTAGGTTAGCAATTTTTTAACATACCTGACAAAGAACGATGGGTAGAAGGCTGAAGCTCAGGGGAAGAGAAAGGCAGGTTAGCAGTAACAGGTGACTATAAGGCAATGACGATACTAGCAAGCAGCTGCATATTACAAGCCATTGGACTGGCGGGGCTGGGCACACTCAAGGTCCTCCGATGATCCTGTTGACCAGGGTGGCCGACAAGGTGAACCGAGTGGAGGATATGCAAGCAGGAGGCGTAAGGCAACTTGGCCACCATTTGACGGCCACTCGGTCGTAGCCGCAATAGCAGAGCTGGGTATGGTCCAGACTGCTTACACGTCTTGCACATGGTTAGGGCCAGGCACGACAGTCGGATAAAAACTGGCGCGAGTGGCGACGTGAGATACATAGAGGGTCGGAATGAGTGCAGGATACGGCGTAGCATTCGGCTCCTCTCATCAGGCACGGTCGAACGGGCATAGCCCGAGATGAAGGTTATCCAATGCAGAGGTCTGGGCACGAGAGGTAACCCCACCCACGGCGATTGCTGACATGGATATATAAAGGCTGCATCTGGCTAGCAACCTGCCTCGCATGGATTAGAGCTGCAGCACCTTGATGCACGTTGGCGCCAGCCAGGATCATGATGGAGATGCCGCGGGCCAAAGAAGACAAAGACGAAAGCCATAGGAAGGGTTGCCCTTGACGAGATAGTGGGCGCCAGGCACGCAATGGCTGTGTGTGTGATAAACACAATTGCTACTCGCGGAAGCGGCTGCTTCTGAGTGTAGTGGTACAGGCTGTAGCGACGTGGCCGTGGGATGTAAGATCTGCAGCTCAGCTCAGCTCAAGCGTAATCGTCAGAAGTGGTGAATGGCCGTGTACACGTGAGAACTGACGAGCAAATCCGTGCATTACAAAAAGCGGGGCCGGGCGCCGTTGGGCCGTTCTGACTTGTGCTGAGTAAGACGGCAGAGCGGCCCTAGACCTTGATCTAGTCCACACTCCACGCCTTTGGCGGTGATAGCCTGTAGGTTTCCATCTCCAACCACCTCAGCATTGCTGCAGCCGTGTCGCAACCCTGCTCAATAGGCGACTTATATCTAGACAAAGGATGCCATGGCCCGCGCAATCCTCCCGAGCAGCAATTATCCCCCAATCGGAACCCGGTACTACCCACAGTGTGGTGCCCACTTTACCCGTGAGGCCTCGTCCAGTCGTGTACCGACAGCTCTGCAGGTGGTACGCAACCCAGTACAGCAATGCACTCACAATATCCTACCTACCCCGCCTGTGGCACCGAGTCTGCTCAAAGAAAGGCAGCTGGGCTTGACACGACCGCACGGCTAGTCGAGCTCTTCTTTAGTCGTTCCAAATAGTTGGGTTGAGCACCATGTCTGCTTTCTATTGAATTCTGACGCCCTTTGCCCCCCCGATTCTGCGGCTCTTCTACATATTAGCACTCCATCACGTCTAGCTGACGTACAGGCAAGGCTGTTGCCAATCAGCTGAGACTGCCTAAACGGCGATAGCTTATCTTACGAAGCACGCCTCTTTTTGTCTCTGGACCTCTATCACTACTCAGTCGGCTGGCAACTCCCCTTTTTTTCTCGTTATGCTTAGTTTGTTATGATGTATCTTGAAAGGCGCGCAGATCCGATTCCGCTTCCACCGAAGCCCTACGTCCTGAGCCCCAGTGGAAGTTTCGATGGTAACGACGGGAAATGGACCACCTTCCTCATCAACATTGGTGACGATGGCACTGGCCAGGGCCAGACCGTCAAAGTACTCATATCAACATCTTC
Organism: Cucurbitaria berberidis CBS 394.84; assembly: GCF_010015615.1. NCBI lineage: Eukaryota > Fungi > Ascomycota > Dothideomycetes > Pleosporales > Cucurbitariaceae > Cucurbitaria > Cucurbitaria berberidis. The sequence continues at coordinate 489,619 of NW_024468936.1, forward strand.
GCCATTGACATTAGTGCCTCAGCAGGCCGGATGGTGCAATCAAGACTGCGCAAAACGTCGCGGGATGCTGATCTTCCATGGAAAACAACCTCTTGGACTTGAGCTGTCACAACAATGGAAGACTGCGGGAATCTACAACATTCCGTTACCAAACTGGTGGTCGAACAACTTGACCGCCAACTCTACTAGCACACTAAGTGGAGTTTGGGGCTCAGAGAATCTAGGCATGGGGGAAAGCTCTGCCCAGAGCCCTGTGATACAGGAGCAATATGTCGTCAAGTACACCTTCCAGGATTTCTTCCTGGGCTCTCTTGGTTTGGCAGTGGGAGAGGTCGGCCCACAAGGCGGGACCAAGCCAAATTTCTTGGATAACTTTTACAAGGCTGCGAATCAGATCGCAAGCGCATCGTATGGTTATACTGCCGGCGCCTACTATCGTGAGTAACCATTTTTGGCAACATAGATCCCTACAGTTGATCGACGGAGTTCCCATCCGCGACTTTGTCCGCAACTCAAGAAAGGTGTCGCTGATACAATATAGGAAACAATGGCAGAGGAGTTATGGGAAACCTTGTACTCGGAGGCTATGATAAATCGCGGTTTACAGCTCAAGGCCCAACCATCTATATGCCGAATGAGAAAAACAACTCTTTGGTTGTCGGTGTTCAATCCATCCTATACGCACCGGACCAGGACGTCGAGACGGCCACATATTCCATCTCAAGACCGGAAGAAGGCTTCGAGGCCAACATTGACTCGACCATTCCATACCTTATACTGCCAGATAGAATCTGCAATGAATTCCAACAGAAGTTCCAGCTGCAGTTTGACGAGGATATAAAACTATACACTGTAAACAAATCAGCGCATGAGTGGAACACGCAACAGAACGCAACTGTATCTTTCAAGATCGGCGCTGGTCGACAAGACAGCAATAAATTTACCACTATAGTCCTCCCATATGCTGCCTTCGATCAACAAGTCAGTTTTCCAATTACCGCTGAGGCCACACAGTATTTTCCTATCAAGAAATCGGATAATGGCATCTATGTCCTAGGCCGCACCTTCCTCCAGGAAGCCTACATTGTGGTCGACTATGAGCGTGCCAATTTCACAGTTGCGCCAGCTTACTTCTCGGAGCCTATGCCAGACGAGAGCCTTGTCCCGATATTCAACAAGACTTACACAGGGATAATGCCACAGAAAGATGCCGACTCCGGGCTTTCTACGGGCGCGATTGCGGGAATTGTTGTCGGAATTGTGCTCGCCTTCATCATCGCCGGTGTTGGTGCCTTCTTGTGGTGGAAGAAACGACGACACACCAAAATGAATGCATTACCACACAACAAAAACCCCTCCGAGGTTGACACAGCCTCTGCAGGTGACGAAGTCAAGTATCCTCGCGTTTTAGAGCTCACTGGCTCTGAGCTCCCGAAGCCATCCACGACTGAATACTACGGTAACGACCACAAGTTGATACCGCCCATCAGTGAAATGTCGCCAGAGAGCCCACCTGCCGAGCTCTACAGTCCACCGCAGGAGAGCGCAAGTGAGAGGACTAGCCCCGACTACTTTGCGGCAGGCAAGCCACGTCGGCGCGGCGCAACGAGAGATTCCTCGGGTCAGAATACACCAGGCACGCAGATCGCTGAATTGCCTGGCGACGGCACGTTTCAACCTGTGCACAGTCGAGGCCCAAGCGACACCTCTCTCTCCCCGAAAATCGACCAAGTACTAGCAAGGCAGCCAGTGGTACAGCCAGGAGAGGCTGCAACTGCTGATGAAATACACAGGGCGAGAGCGGGGCCAAACCTTGAAGATACCGTACAAGAACACGACCCTAGATTAGAGCGCCGGCCATCGCACGCCAGAAATTTGAGCGACACAACAGTCCAGAGTGACAGCACGGCTGTGTCTCAACCGACACCCGATGAGCTAGAGCGCTGGGCAAGAAGTGTAGATGATGGGCCAAGGCGGCCGATGTCTCCGTGAGAAGGACCATGCGGTGGCTACGGAAAGAAATTGCTTCAATTCCATTGACCTTCTTGCGAACGTTTCATTCATTGTCGGCCGGGTGAGGGACACATACATGCTACCATCTAATGAGTTTTGAGGATGTTGCCTATGTTGGCATTTTAATTGTTGATTGATACCCACCAGTACGCTCGCTATAATTGGAATGTAATAGTACACGATATGGATGAAGGATTTGTCTCAATTCATCGCTCGGATGTTGGAGTAGCTTCTACATGATGTTCACAGTTCTAGGTTATATTTCCACGTTCTTACAACACACAGCCTTCAGCCTCACTTCACTCCGCACGTCCTCGATTCGAATGTGCGCTTAATATGGACCTTCAGCCCCCCAGACGTATATACGGTGTTTCCAGCCTCATGTCACTGTTGCAGCTATTTTATTTAGCCGCTGTAAATTATTCAACCGAAGCGAAGATCGGAGTGGGGTACATGCTTGGATGCTAGGGGTATAGTTTTAACCGAATAGTGCATGTACATGGTGGTATGCGTGAATGTCATCGGATGTCTGATCGTCCTTCGTCATGATGTCAGACTACTCTGTCGTAAGAAAGCTGTAAGCTGTCAACAGCCGCGCGGGACCTGAATGACGCATCATACCGCTCATACCCAGTGTAATTCCTCACATCGACTGACCTCCTATGGTACGGCCGGGCCACTTACTACGAAGATCATAAACTGAGGGGAAATAGATCTACTTAGGCACGGCAAGCAGGCTCTCATACTGAGGTATTGAGGTGAATAGTCTTTCAAGATTTGCTATGGCACCATCTCTCTTAGTAATTATGACTTGTACCTCTGCAAAACCTCCTTGATCTTCTCTCTAACTCCCTGCTTTCCCTCGTACTTCTCTAGCAAACTTGCCACAACATCCTCCCCTTTCTTCCCGCTTGCCTCCCTAAGAATCTCGTCCTCGCGCGGCAATCCAATCCACGCATGCGGATACTCTTTATAATCTTGATCATTGATAAGAGGTAGGGAAACCTTCGCACCAGACGCAAAGAATGCATCGACATCCCGCTTCTTGACGTCCTTCAAGGTGTTGGGGGACCAGTTGGGGCGTTCTTTCTTGCGCTCGATGAGGCGTGCGGTGACGCCTTCAACGAAATCAGGATGCGCCATGAATTGGCTGGCGATGTGGTGTTCGCGCTGGAAAGTTTGCGCAATGGACCATTGGCGGCCGACGCGCATTTGTTGGAAGGTGACGGCGACGGAGATGGGGGATCGCTCATTGATAGTTTCAATAGTCTTCTCAGCCCATTCTTGAAGATCTGGCGCGCTAGAATCGTGCTTGACTTGCCCGAGAGAATGTATAATGCCTTTGATACCTGGCTGGTCGACGTGGAAGACGCGGTCGATTGTTTTGCGGAGTTGGCCTGAGATGTGGGGTGCCTCTGCTGGTAGGCCAGTACTGAACTCCTCAATGGTGGCGTTTATAATTTTGAAGCGGTCGTTTAGCGACATGTAGTCGGGAAATTGGAGTTCTGCGAGACGCGATTCGAGCTGTTGGAGGGTGGAGGAGTGGATGTAGTGGGTGGCTATGCCGTGGTAGAAGGCATCAACCCCCTTGAGCTGCTCTGACGTGAGAGCGAGGTAGGTCCCGAGCGAGCCCTCCATGCGTGGGAGGAAGAAGGAGGCGCCGACATCGGGGAAGAAGCCAATGGTGGTCTCGGGCATGGCGAAGAGCGTGTTCTCAGTTGCGATTCGGAAGGGTGCGTGGATGGAGAGACCAACGCCTCCACCCATGGTGATGCCATCCATGAAAGCCACGTAGGGTTTTGTGTATGTGGCAATGAGATGGTCGAGCTTGTATTCCAGCCCGAAGTAATCCGAGCTCCTCTGCTGGCCCTTTCTGCCTTGCTTGTTCCATTGGGCGAGGGCTGCGACATCTCCTCCTGCACAGAAAGCGCGACCCGAGCCCTTGATTACGACGACGCCTGCCATATCAGACTTGGCCCACTCTTGTAGTCTGGGGATGATTTTGCGGGCCATGGAGCCATTGAGCGAGTTGAGCTTCTTGGGCCGGTTGAGCTCGATGCTGCGCACGCCGTAGTTGTTGGTGAAGATGACATCGTCTGGGTCGTCGTTCTCTTGTGCTTTCAGGGCTTCTGCGGTCGATGTGGCATACTAACAACAAAAATGAGTTTTGGGACGGAGCATATCATTATGAGGATGGGGGTGGACGTACGTTCCGTGTCGCGCTCATGCCCGCGGGATGGTTGATCTTGGCGCGAAGAGGCATACTGCTGCTTGCTGTAGTGCTTCCAATTGTCGTCGTCCGCGAGGCCCAGCTCAGCGGGGCTCTTGATACTGCGCGAAGAGACATGTGTGGGTGTTTGGAGAGTGCGCCAGATGATGCAACTTTTTCGAAGGGCTGCGCCGGGAGGAGCCTCGGGTATCCGCAGTATACTTGGTTCAAATCTCTATTCTGATCAATTCATCTCGACCATGCTATGTGTAAATTGCAGTAGTGAATGAAGCTCGAACAGAACCAAAAAAATATGAGGGCTCTCGGGAACCCTTTTCCCACCATCATCGCAAAGCTCCACGCCCCACACAGGCCTGCGAGGGAGCTCGGACATGCCTCTTAGCTGATTGGGCGAGCCCCGACGTAAGCAACCCATCTTGGCGCTAAGAAAATGATTTGACATGAGCCTCCTCACACGACGAAGGCGACGCCATCACTCCATCCTGGCCAGCAATTGCTTTGTGCTTTTCCTCCATTCCCATTATCAGGGTCCTGTCCGCCGTCCTGAACCACAACATGTCCACCTTCTCAAGAGTTCTCCAGCGCACGGCGCGCTCCGCCTTCCAGTACCAGCGCAGCGTCAACCCGGTGCAGAATGCTCTGGGCACCCAGGGCACAAGCAGATGGATGAACGGTGTACGGAACTATGCGGCTTTCACGCGTGACAAGCCGCACGTCAACATTGGTATGTCCAACTGTTACTCGGGCTACCCCCCACTCGCTTGCCCGACTAACGGATATCAGGAACCATTGGCCACGTCGATCACGGAAAGGTATACATTACAATGCCCTCGAGGGCTTGCCCCGAACCTTACCAAGTCACTCGACACTAATGTACATAGACGACCCTCACCGCCGCCATCACAAAGCGACAAGCTGAAAAGGGCTACGCCAAGTTCCTCGAGTACGGCTCCATCGACAAGGCGCCCGAGGAGCGCAAGCGTGGTATCACCATTTCGACAGCCCACATTGAGTACTCGACCGACAACCGCCACTATGCCCACGTCGACTGCCCTGGCCACGCCGATTACATCAAGAACATGATCACGGGTGCCGCCAACATGGATGGCGCCATCATCGTCGTCGCTGCCTCCGATGGCCAGATGCCGCAGACCAGGGAGCATTTGCTGCTTGCGCGTCAGGTCGGTGTGCAGAAGATTGTCGTCTTTGTCAACAAGGTGGACGCCATCGATGACAAGGAGATGTTGGAGCTTGTCGAGATGGAGATGCGCGAGTTGCTGAGCAGCTATGGCTTTGAGGGTGACGAGACACCCATCATCATGGGCTCTGCGCTGTGCGCCCTCGAGGGCCGCCAGCCGGATATTGGCGAGCAGAAGATCGACGAGCTGCTCGAGGCTGTCGATTCTTGGATCCCCACCCCCGTCCGCGAGACCGAAAAGCCCTTCCTCATGGCCATTGAGGACGTCTTCTCCATTGCCGGTCGCGGTACCGTCGTTTCCGGCCGTGTCGAACGCGGCATCCTAAAGAGGGACGCCGAAGTCGAGCTTGTCGGCAAGGGTACCGCGCCCATCAAGACCAAGGTCACCGACATCGAGACCTTCAAGAAGTCCTGCGAGGAGTCGCGCGCAGGCGATAATTCCGGTCTCCTTCTGCGTGGCGTCAAGCGCGAGGACGTCAGGCGTGGCATGGTCGTTTCCGTTCCCGGACAGGTCAAGGCGCACAAGAGGTTCCTAGTGTCCATGTATGTACTGAGTAAGGAGGAGGGTGGCCGTCACACTGGTTTCGGCGACAACTATAGGCCGCAGATGTTCATCCGAACCGCTGATGAGTCGTGTGCGCTCACCTGGCCCGAGGGCACCGCGGATGCGCATGATAAGCTAGTCATGCCTGGTGATAACGTTGAGATGGTCTGCGAGCTCCACCAGCCGCACGTTTTGGAGACGGGTCAGCGGTTCAACATGCGTGAGGGTGGCCGGACAGTCGCTACTGGCCTCGTAACGCGTGTCCTGGAGTAGGCAATGCACGCACGCGGGACTATAAGCATCTTCGAAGGAGTACTAGGCACACCCAATCTAAGAATGAGGGGGTTTGGCCGGATAGGGGACTGGGAATGAACCTTCGTGTATAGTATTTGTGTTGGACATATCGCCCGCTCTCCTCTTACGCTCATCATGTACTTTTATCACGGCAAAAGGAATCTAGACAGAAGGCGTTGAGCATCTTGCGAGGTTGGAAATATCATGATTCTACTGCAATGCCCTGAGTAAACTTGTATTAGTCTCGATTCATCAATTGTGACTTCACATGTTGCCTAAAAGGCTTTGCCTTGGAGCTGGTTAGTACTTTGAACTTCTCGTAATATTTAATATTGTTACAAAATCGCTCAGCATTATTTCAAAGACTCCACTGCCCAATAGCGCCCCAGTCAATTCCATCATTCCCAATCCCTGCTCCACCTGCACCAAATTGCATCCCAAACCCACCAAATTCCGTCCCCTCAAACCCATCCAGACCCGGGCCCGTGAACAGGTCTAGGCCTAGCTGCTCACTACCCGGCGTGACCTCACTGCCCCCAGGCGCTTGAGCATCCAGCACCGCATCAATAACCCTTGTGAAAATCTTACCCGCCTTGCGACACAAGTTATAATTCGCCTCGCCCTGCCTAGCTCCAGAATTCTCGACATGTGCAGCGGCGTCGAGATGCGAGATGAGCACGCTGAGCATGCGTATAATTTCCGCTCTTGACACATCGGCAGGGAACTGCTGGCCCGTCTGCTGCTGTTCGCGGAGCGCAGTGGCTAATACTGACGCGGCAGGTACACCAAATAGCAGAATAGCATGCAGCAGGTCCCGGTGGATATCGTAGCTCCGATCGCGGATTGTGCCGAGCGTGAGTACATTGGCGAGGAGGTCGACTGAAACGCGGAGCAAGGCAATGTTGAGAGTCAAGGGTTGATAGTCGAGGAGTTTTTGAATCATAAATTCGTTGTACCCTGAGAGTGCCGAATATGTCAGTAAAGATCAACAGAATGGAGCGAAAAAGGTTCATCGGGGAGTATCATAAAGACTACGTTAGAGGCTGCAGAACTGTGCAGATTTCTTGGGGACAGCTTCACAGCGTGTACTGCGCATTACTTACAGTGCGTCAAGTGAACGATGATGAGCATGAGGCATACAGTCGAGGGTACGTCCTCGACCCAGCATGTCTTCCAATAGCGCATGTGTTTGGGAAGGGAATCCCAAGATGTACGTATGCGTTGAGATATGTCACTGTGCAGATACGTCAGAGGGCTAATGGGTTTTATGAAGGGACATGCCTACAGTAATTGATGTTCAACGTTCTCATCGAGTTTTACAAACGAGAACTCTAAAATCTCTTCTCGGAACTGGAGAGAGAGATGGCGCAGCCGGATCCACGAGGCTCGTAGCCACCGGCCTTTTGTGTTCCACCCTTCAGCATCCAAGGTTTGGGTGGCTGACTCCAAGACTGCCTTGTCATCGGTGGTCTCATCGTCGGCAACGTCGAGTGGAAGGCTGATGTCGGTATGTCTTTTGCTTATTCGTATCGGACGTCCAAGAAACGTGGCAATGGACTTATCCTGGTTATAGGATGAGCAGAAGACTCTTCGACGGGTCTCGCGGAGCCACATGGGGACATCAGCACTTGTGGATTCTTTGTGGATTCCCAACGCGAACATTTGTGTTGCTAGCTCGCCAATGCGCCTCCATGAAGGCGGGCCTTTTGATTGTTAGATGGTCTTCGATCTCGCTGGAGTGATTACTCGGGGCAGACGTACCAGCATAGCCACACATCATGACAGTGAAGAGGTAGTTCTCGTAGTACATCCAAATGTTAACATCGTTTACCGTGGCTAGCATGGTGCAAAGAAAAAGACAAGTTGTGCTTGCACGAAGGAGTTCGTCGATAAATCGTGACTTCAAATTCCGGTTAGCAGGGTCACTGAACAGATCAGGTGCAAATCCAAAAGTCAGTGACCGTCCGGCAGTTGCGAGGAGGAAACCGATGGTCTCGAACCGCAGATTCTCTCCTGAACAGAGAATATGAAAGTCACGAGCTTCTAGAGATTGGGATATCGTAAACGGTCGACTTGTGCTTTCCAAGACCTGAGCGATTAACTGAGAGCTTGGGGGTACGTGTCGTAGGTTGTGCTTGTCGACCACGGATTCCATGGCGTGGATGGCATCGATCTGGAGCTGTGATGGCACCACGCCCGCTTCGTTGCCTGCATTATACCACAATATGAGTTCTCGTATGGAGTTGTAGTGACGGAAGGCGCTCAACACGTCACTTGCCATCTGATACCTCATAGACTTGGTGAGCACGTGTTGATGAGTCAACTCTCGATCCGATCTCTCGGATGCGACTGACAGTTCGCGTTCACGCAGTCGGTCCGACTCGTCGTCTTGCGGTAGGAGAACTCCATAAGAGCCAGGTCCAAGGAATCCTGGGTGGTATACATCGGCAGCAACGGCATCGGCGAGCTTGTCGCCTTGTCCTGGAGATGGCGGGGGATACAATGGATCTGAGTTTTGGTTCGCTTTTGACGGTCGTCTACTCTTGGTCAATCCAAGCTGCACTTCAAGGGGGCGTAAGAGGTCATACTTTCTCTTCAATGGGCGCGACTCGCCGGTGCCTGTGTCGTCAACGGCACTACGAGGTTTGGTGAGTGGGGCCGGATGGTAGAAACAGCGATCTTCGATGCCTCGTTGTCGGCAGCGGTCGCATTTTGGATGGCCATGATCACACTTTGTCTTGTTCAATCGGCATGGCTCGCATGATGCTGGCTTGCCATTTCGCCGGCTACTGTTGGCGTTCCTGGTGGTCGGTCAGTTCAGGCAGCAATTGTGGAAAAGGGCCTTTATCATGTGTACATAGTGCAGCTCGTGACACGTCGTGGCTATGGCAAAAAAGATCCCAAGCTCGTAAAGACCATTGTTATCTGGGTATATCTTCAGCTTGAGAAGGTACACATCCTCGACACCGAACGAAAGTGCGTCAAAAGTCCGACGAATCGCGTCAAACGTCAGCTGTTATGCTACAGGCTTCTCTTATCGATAAGCGCTACGGTCATCACGGTCAGAGCCCAGATCCAGGTTTAGATCCAAACTTCGTTTTGCCTGAGCGGCGACCACACCATCGCCATGTACTACTATCTGCTACGCCTCAGCCTCGAGTGTGGAGTCAAACTTAACGACGGCCTCTCGATGCCTCGTCGCGAACGCGCTGGCGGACGTCCTCCTAACTTCTACTATGATATGTCCTTCACTGTCAACGGGCACTTTCAGCAGGCGGTAGGCTGATGGCTGATGGCTTTTGGGAAGTTTTGCATGGCAATTGAGAGTAATTGAGGACACTAAAGTTCTTGGTTGTTACCTAGGGTCGTTTGTTCAATGTCTCCAAAACTCAATACCCCTAACACCTTCCGAGTCGACCTTACTCCTACCTTTAGCTATCCAAATCCCCGTCGATGCTACTGCCGAGTCGTATCTCAACTACAATCGTTGTTCGCAGGGTAGATTAATAGATGGGTAGATGAAGATTGAACATTGCGATCTGCTTCCAATGACTCGTGCCAACCGTTCAACTCCCTCATCTATTGAAACATCTCTAAAACAGAAATTGGCTGTTCAACTCTGCCTTGCGCGTTGATGGTTAGGGGCAGAAAAAGCGGGGTGGATGCTTGCTTCGCAACGTCGCTGGCTTTCATGAGTAAGTGTCGAGGCCACCCTCACCCACATTGTGGAGGCGCAGCCCTCGAACTCCACCAAACCGACAGTTCCTTCGAAGCTGGGTTCCGGTCAGAGTGAACCTTGGCCCTTAGGCACCGCCGTTATCAGTCAGCCGCAAGGCATAGCCAAGCCCAAAATACTAACCGCTAAGCGCCAGCAACCGAACGCGCGGGGGCCAATGCGACCGGCTTCCACAACATCCACGATTCGGTCCTCGCCTATTTTCAGCGTTACACCATCGTCCTCGGGTCAGCCTTCCGCTTCTCTACAGATGGAGGCCTTCTGCCTGCTGTGACTCCACTGTGGTGGCTTATACCATCTCTCACGCCGAGTCGATGACGAGATGAGGAATTCGCTTCTTCGGTCGGCTTATGCGTACCATTGGTCAATTCTCTGAAGTTTAGAAGTTGGGGCTGAGTCAAGATGATAGCCATTTTCCATTTGCGGCATGCCGAGGACTAGCTGCAGACGAGACTGACAATGAGGGACCTAGTCCAGCTCGCAGTGCGGGTTCTGAGTCTTTGGCTTATAGATGGCCTTCTTACGTCGTAGTCGTCTTCACTTTCCAACCTACGATCCTTCTCCACTTCAGCACCCTCAGACCTAAAGATATATTGAACAAGAGCTGGAAAGAGATCATTAGATTGCGTGCTGCCATTATAAATCGCGGGTATCAAGAATTGACAGGATGGCTTCGAGCGAGTGGAGCCCATTGTTAGATGAGAAGCCCATGCACATTGATGGACTGGAGAGCAATGAAGAAGTGTCAGCATGCAGGAGAAGAAAAGCGTGCGGGAGGCCGAGCTTTTCCGTGCGGGTGTTACTCCTCTCTTTACTTTGCGGGTCTGCTCTATATGGAGCCTACGTTTATTGTACCCGACAACGCTCTCAGCACCTACCCTCGGACACTTTCGATCAGACGCCAGTCAAGGAAACTGTAGCCATCTCGAACTACACATGCGTTCCAGGACAGTCGTGTTGGCCATCTTCGAGCGAGTGGAGTACATTCAACCAAACCATCAATGGAAATCTACGACTGACAGTACCTTGGGCTGCGCCATGCTATTCCAACTCATCGAGCGAAGAATGCCAGGAGGTTGCGCTCAATTATACCAACGCCATCTCACGTACGCAACAATATGGTGCAATGGAATTTCTCAACTGGGAGACGTGCGGAGAATCGCAGTGCTTCCTCAACTCCTACAAACCGTCCTCGCCTGTATCGGAGACATGTTCGTTGGGCAGACTCTCTACATACTATGTACAAGCGCGAACGGCAGATGATATCAGCAAGACGCTCGATTTTGTTCGGGAGCACGGTATCCGCGTTTCGATCAAGAACACGGGGCATGATTACTTCGGTCGGTCAAATGCAGCGAATTCGTTGGCGATCTGGACACACAACATGAAGGATACAAAGTATCACAAGACCTTCCAACCACAAGGATGCAAGACTCGCTATGAGAATATCGGAGAGGTTGGTGCAGGCATCCAGGCGCAGGAAGCCTGGAAGTTCTTTGAGCCTCTCGGTATGCTTGTCACTGTGGGTGCTGTAGGCTCAGTCGGCATTGCAGGAGGCTTTGGTCAAGGAGGTGGCCACGGACCGCTTGGCCCTGCTTACGGCCTCATGGTGGACCAAGCTGTTGAATTCGAGGTTGTTACTGCTGATGGCGAAAAGCGGACTATTAACGAGTGCTCAGATCCAGACCTTTTCTGGGCTATGCGAGGAGGGGGTGGTGGCAACTACGCCGTCCTGACATCCTACAAGTTCCAGTTGCATCCGGCTGTTCCACTCAACGTGCACTGCTTCCAAGCTTACTTTCCACCACCAGAGGGAAAGCTGGATATCACCGAGTCCAAAGTACACCGCGACATCATTAGGGCACTTGCCGCGAACCAGACCGTCTTCGGCAACCACGGAATTGCGGGTTACAACTTCTTACATAAAGACCATATGGTATCTTTGCAGTTCATGCCATCCCGCGACACCGCGGCTCTCAAAGCTATTACTTCGCAGTGGCATGACTTCCTCGTTGACTACCCAGGCCTTAATATCACGGAGAACACTTACCATACTTTCACCACATTCTCGAAATGGCACAAGTTCACTGAGATGCCTGCGATAGCTCGCAATGGTCCCGTTGGGCTTGGTATCATGGAGGCGAGTCGCTTCATCCCCAAAGACCTTTTCACCTCACCGGAAAACATCGAGCAAGTAGTGGATGCCGTTGTCATGGCAATGCAGTTCTCCTACACCAACCAAGGCGGTGGCAGCGCGCAGATCTACGCCACCGGGCCGCTCAACCACCCTGACAACAGCAAGACAGGGGTAAATCCTGCATTTAGGGATGCTCTCTGGCATGTAGTGATGGGTGCGGCGTGGATGACCGATACACTGCCGCATGTGCGAGCGCAAATCCAGAACGCCATCTCGGCTTCAGTGCAGCCATTCAAGGCACTGACGCCGGGCGGTGGATGCTACATGAACGAGGGTGATTGGATGGAGGACAACTGGCAGCAAACGTTCTTCGGTGAGAATTACGATCGCCTTCTGGAGGTGAAGAGACGGTATGACCCAACGGACTTGTTCAATTGCTGGAAGTGCGTGGGATGGACCGGATACAATGAGTAAGTATAACAAAGGATCGCGATCGTATAGAAGAGATTCTAACACAAGATAGTCCCATGTACTCTTGCTACACTCAGAGTCGGAGCGATCCGCAGCCTACAGTACCGCTTGAGCCCGTAGGCTAAGCCATCCCGGTAGCTCTAAAAGCCACAACCTTTGAATATTTCCGCGAATCGATGCATGGATCTGGCGTTTACTTGTATACTATATGACCTTGTGTATAAATTTCAAAAGTCTTTACATTGGCCAGTCGTGCGCGTCATTCACCACTCGTTTCTATCCGTGTCTCGTGCCACTTGCTCACGGCGTCCGAGTGTCGCGCCTGTAATTGACGGGGCCGCTTGGTGGACCGTCATCGAGCGCGTGGAGGATTAGCAGAAACCAATTGGCTGTTCATTCGTTCGTGCTCGTAGCCGGGTGGTAGACATTCACCACCAGTTTGTACGGTCGGTGGCGGCCCAAGTCCCCTCCGCTAAAGGCGATATCTCACATTCACTGGCCCGGCGCAAGTTTTTTTAGTGCACGACACGACAATATCAACAACAAGCGAACCTCCACACCCTCTCTCTTTCTTCCTTGCGCAATCGACCACTCAACTCACTCGATAACCTAAACAACCGATCGCGTTCAAGTCACTCAATTGACGTAGCTACGAGCAAGTAGCACATCATGCGCACTAACATTGCAGCTCTACTCTCCCTCCCTCTTCTCGCCGCTCACGCGCGTCATGGACAAGGTGGCCAAGGTCTGACCCACGGTCATGGAGTTCATCATCGCGCACTCGAGGTTCAAGTTGTCACTATCACCGAGGTCATCTACCACACGGTGACTGTTGTCGCATCAAGCGCTCCAGAGTCATCTGCATCTGCGGTACGTTTATAAACTCCACCCTCTGTCTCGCTCACTAACATCTCACAGTTGCCCCAGAAAGAGGCTCCGCAGGCTCCGCCTGTCGCGCCGCCCACGTCACCGCCTATCAATAGCGGAAATCCCTACCAGCCCCTCGTGCCCATCGCCAACTCTGCGTCAGTCAAGAACTCATGCGATTACCCAGTCTACCTCAAGTCTGAGGGCCATGAAAGCTGCGACCCTGGTGTTGAGTGCGAGCTCATCGCACCTAACTCGACCTACACTGAGAAGATGCGCAGCTGCAAGGATGGCGGTATCTCGCTCAAGATCTCCAAGACCAAGGCCATGCACAAGCCTATGCAGTTCGAGTACAGTGTCTGGCCCGACAAGGAGCTCGTCTCGTACGACATCTCGTATCTCAACTGCATGAAGAACCAGAAAGGCGAGAAGGATCTCAGTGGGTGCGCAGGTCATGAAGGAGGAATCCAGGCTGGTGCTGGCGACGATTCATGTCCCGACTACCACTGCAAGGTAAGCTGACATTGTACGGACTGCGGGTGGAACATACATTGACCTCGTGCTTTCACTTTTGCAGGCGAACGAGTGGTGCGATCAGCAGGCCTATGTGGTCGCTGAGTTCGACTATAAGCCTGGTGCTCCTGTCGGTGCCTGTGCAGTCGAGAAGGGCATTGCGTTTGAGCTTTGCGCCGGCAACCAGTAGTCGCGGTGCATGCCTAGTGAGAACGGCGCATTGCGGTGAAGGCTTGGGCGTCTATCTGTTTATGCGGTCAAGGCTGGAATAGAAATTGCTTGCCTCTCTGTCTCACTTTCCACGGCTCTATTAGAGTTCAGGGTATTCGATCCACCATATGGCGTGGGATCCTTGGATACTCGGGGCGTCTTAGGCGCGCAATTGGAGGTTTATTTCTCTTCTCACACCAATGTAGTCATTCTGCTTCTTCAAAGCATGGACATGTATCCGGCGAGGGGTTTCAGCGAACAATGACAAGATCTGATATGGGCTCCAAGTAGCCTGAGCCATAATCACAAATCAAGTCCATAAAACATGCCTTGAGAGCGCGTGACTCCTCTGAACTGTCATAATTGAATTGTTTACAGCTAAAAATTGCATCAGACTTATTAGTTAACAGTAGTCGTCGAGAGCAGAAAATTAATATTTAGTACTAGTTGTAGGAGAACAATAATAAGGTTTAGAACTATAGTTAGTAACCGTCCTAAGCTATCCGAGAAGAATTAATATAATTATAAATATCTCCGCACTAAAAGTACAACTATAGAACTAGCGATAGCTTAACGGGCGTAGGCGTTTTAGAAATCCTCAATTCTGCAAATCCTAAAAGGACTTTTAGAGCGCTGAGTTCCTCCTGGCACCAGTTGCAACAGTCAGCCGTGATTCGTGTTGCACGGTCTAGGATTCACTTAAGGTACTTTCACAGAACCAGCGATAGCTTAACTAGGGCTTTGGATATTATCAGTTCTATGATTCCTCAGAGGACTTTAGAGCGCTGAGTTCCTCCTGGCACTAGCTGCAACAGTCAGCCGTGATTCGTGTTTCACGGTCTAGGATTCACTCAAAGTACTTTCACAGAACCAGCGATAGCTCAACTAGGGCGTAGGCGCTTTGAAAATCCTCTTTATCTTGGGGTTGCTATGCATCATCACTGGATTTGTCGCCAAACTCTCGAACCATTCGTCAGCCCCGCCAATCCCGCTACCCCAGTCACAGCATGTCCACGGAGAATCGCTTGCCGTTGAATTGGTCGAATCCACCAAGGCTTTGGAACTGATTGTCACTAAAATGGTCGAATCCGCCAAGGAGTTGGAACTGATTGCTACTAAAATGGTCGAGTCCACCAAGGCTTTGGAACTGCTTCTCGTCAACTTGTTCGAGGTTATCAAGGCTTTGGAAGCTCGCCTGGACAGGGTAACTATGCACCACTGAAGGCCTCGTACAGATCACTGCTGACATACCAAGTTTGAATGTCTCGGTCAGCCAGACGAACGAGTCGCTCTCTATGTTGGCAACATTCGAGGTCTGCATCAGTGCATAAGGGTGCAGTGGTAACGATGACATGTCGTACTGTTGGAATATGAGGGTAGCACCCTAACATGTATTATTTTCCAGCGAGCTCTAGTAGGTATAATCAAGCCATTCCATGCGCTCGTACCCTTGATCCAAAGACTTGGTCCCGTGACTGTAACTCCTATTAGCAATAATCGACAGTGGCGATTTCGACAAAGCACACCCACGAGAGCATATACAATAGATTTCGAAACAAGATTGTTGAATTTGCGAAGAAAAATATCAAAACTGGCGCGGGTACCAAAGACGGTGTAGTAGAAGCCCGCAAGTAGTGCGAATGCAATGTATTGGTCGTTGGCCAATCGCGAGTTTGTAGAAATGCACGCTTTGACTCTCGCGTCACTTGATAGGACATAAGATGTGGGCATCCATGTTCATCTACTCTAAGAACCAAGTTCCAGGCACATTGGATGTGTTGACAACACTACTGCAGGAACGAAACACACACAAGTCTACGTGCCGCTACCTCGTTCGCCCTACGCTACAAACGACTAGGGGGCAGCTCCGCCATTTGACGACCACCATCTTCGGCATCTCCCTCCTCCAACAACACCACGACACGAGCGCAGTTTAATCTCCACAAGCCTAGGCGCGATCTGAAACGTGCCAATGGGGCGCATTCATGGTATCTTTACTGAACCTGCAGCATCAGCTTACTGCGGCGGTGGCGCTGCGCTGCGCTCGGACTTCGGGTGCTCGACGGGTGGGATGGTTATTCTTACGACGTGGCGATGCTGCAGATGTCTCGGTGATCAACCGGTTTCTTGTTGGACTGCGCAAGATAAGTATCCGACTTGAGGGGCCAAATTCGACGTGTTGTTTTCGTTGCAGAGCTATTGTCATTCCCTCAGTCATTCCTTTCCGCAAGGCCTACCTCATACCACGCCTTACCAACACTCCTTTATACCTAACCCTTATAGCTTCTTCAGCGCTTCAGCTCAAGTTCATAAGTACCTTACTTTTTCTTCTGTCTGTCTATCGTTCCTCGAAGAGCATCAGACTCCTCACAACGTGCTACCGCACTACCAACGCAACACACTCATTTCCTCGAAAGCCTCTCGCTATCGTAAGGCGCTCCGATATAGTCTCCTCGACGGATATCTGGCTAGCAGGCGACTTTCCCTACTTTGCTTCGGGAATTCTTCAAGGACTTCGTGCTGTTCCAACGCGACCCAAAGTACTTTTACAGAACCAGCGATAGCTCAACCAGGGCGTCGGCGCTTCTGAAATCTTCTCAGTTCCAACGCGGCATACGTTCCTCTTACGCAACCATGTTGCTTTTGCTTCCGCTACTTCTCTCTGTTTCCTTGGTCACCGCAGCGCCGCGTCATCTCCGTCTTCGTGATTCGGCCAAGAGTCACACAGCAACCACGACTACCACCATTCTAGACACAGTCTATGGGGCTGCGGACATACTGCAGCCCACTGGAGCCCCACCATCGATAGAAAATGATGCGAAGATTCTACCGGAAAGCGACAAATCATACAGCAAAAAAAGTGGCGATACCACGCTACAACGCATGTCCTCGAGCGACGTTTCAGCGATCTACAAGACTTGCTGGAACGGCCAACTTCAGTGGCCTCTACCCGGTATGCCCAACCCTTGTCTCGACGTGGTAGCTGCGCAACTCAACATCTTTCCCCTTCCCATCACAAAGCCAGACACCTTGACAGTCCACAACTACTGCTCCTACAATATATACTTCAACCACTTCCAGGGCGCAAACATGTTGGAGAGCGGCAACATTGCTGCAGGAGCAAAGATCGATCGACCTCTCTTCGGTTCGGTTCTGAAAGTCTCCAAGACGCCGGATATGGCAAAGGACGTGCTCGTCGAGTACGCAGTTGCCGACGGTAGACTGTACTACGACCTCAGTCTGATCACCTGCCTGGGAAGAACGAACGGGGTGGAGAATGGGGATACTAGTGCTTGTGCGGGACATGAGGCTGGCTTGCAGCTGGGAAACTCAAAGTCAAAGAGCTTCCAGTGCGCTGCTGGGGCTTGGTGTGACGATCAGGCGTATCTGTATCAGGTAAGTCGACTCCGATGCTTGACGTGGCGCTTCGGAATGTGATGAGCTAACCTACTATTAGGAGAACCTTTGCAAGAAGCAAAATCCTGTTTGGTCGTGCAATCAGAGCGACGGGCTCACTATGGAGTTCTGTGCTAGTCAGAGGCGGTGAATCTGTGTTGGATGAGGCAGCGGAGGTCGTCGACGAGTCGCTGCTTTATACCATCTATTTTTGACAGGCGATCTATTCATCGTTCAAGTTGCGAGGGAGATTGACATTCAAATGTATATTTGCCTATATGATTGTTATGATTTTCTCAGTACATAGAGCAGAAATGCTACGAATCGATGTTTGACCGAGAAGAATCATTCGTCCAGATCTCACAAATAATCATCTAACATATAGATACTACCGAGGAAGCACGTAAAGGTAATCCTGAATTGCAATTGAAGCCGATATCAGGTTTTAACGTGGGAACGATGGGGTATAGCTGTCGACGGAAATGAAAAAGGAAGGATGCGTTCCTAGTATACTACTCACTTCTCTGCCTTATGACCCCTGTATTTCCCACCAGAGAACCCAGTCCTCAATCAAGTCGATAGCGAGTAATATGCCGTGTAAATTACATCCAAGGGAGCTCTTCCAAGCTATAGTACAATGTGATTAATACAGAGGCATTAATAAGCACTGTTTTGATGTCCTGAGGTCCGGGGATTTGGCGAAACTGAGAATGGACACGGCAACACCTTGGGGACCTGTAGAGTAGTACCGCCTTTTCTGAACGGACGAACCCCTCGCTATTTCGAGTCTGGCGCTGACTATTACTAGTGGGGGTAGGGTGGGGTGGATAAGTGAGGCTGATGTTGTAGGCTCCAGCAGACGCGCAAACGGCGCCCTGTTTCACCCCGAGGCGTTAGGTCGTCGTACACAGGCACCGTGATTGGCTAGCAGCAGTGCTCCGGCAGGGCAGCAGGATGCGAAAGGGACACGGTGGTGAGTTTGAAGGTGTTGCTCGGCGCGCTCTCCTTCACAGCTATGTCCGGATGTCTAAGCGTTTCCAGCGGGTTCCATCGAAGTTGTTGCGGCGAAAGCACAGACTAGCCCTTGCTAGGCAACTTTGGAGCTAAGCTCGGACAGCGGTGACGAGGTGAATCGACCTCCAACTTACTTAAACCACCACCACACCCCGGGGACTTTACACCATCTCCCTCCATCTCGCCCCCCCACTCACCCGCCTCTTAGTCAACCGCGCTGCAGCTTGCATAGTCGCTCTCTACCCCCGAAAAGTCGACCTCGCTGCAACAACACACGCAAAGCCCAGCACCATGTCGGCTGAGCCAGATCACTCCAAGCCCAAGGTGGATCTTTCCAAGTACGATTACCTGCAACAAGCTGTGAACTGAGGAATGCGGTTGCTAACAGAGTCGCAGAGATCCATCTGGCGCCGAGCACAAGGATGTAGCTATCCCCAAACGCCCCTCGAAGCCCACAATCACTGACGCGCCACCACAGGTCGACGAGACAGCAACCGCCATCCTCAAGAAGAAGAAGAAGCCCAACTCGCTAATGTGCGTATCACTTGGATCTTCGCTACGTGACTGCCCATACTGACTTGTCGCCCCCACAGCGTAACCGATGCCGTCAATGATGACAATTCAATCATCGCCCTCTCAAACAACACCATGGAGACGCTCCAGCTGTTCCGCGGTGACACTGTCCTCGTCAAGGGCAAGAAGCGAAAGGACACGGTCTTGATCGTGCTCGCAGACGACGACCTCGATGATGGGTCAGCGCGGATAAACCGCGTGGTCCGCCACAACTTGCGGGTCAAGCACGGCGACGTTATCACTATCCACCCATGCCCGGATATCAAATACGTACGTGTCATCATCAATTTTCAACATCGACTTGATACTGACTACTCTCCTAGGCTAAGCGCATCGCTGTCCTCCCCATCGCAGATACCGTCGAGGGCATCACCGGCTCATTATTCGACGTTTTCCTCGCCCCATACTTCCGAGAAGCCTACCGACCCGTTCGACAAGGCGACACCTTCACAGCACGCGGTGGCATGCGGCAAGTAGAGTTCAAGGTGGTTGAGGTTGACCCGCCAGAGTTCGGTATTGTTGCACAGGATACAGTCATCCACTGCGAGGGCGAGCCGATTCAACGCGAGGACGAGGAGGGCAACCTCAACGAGGTCGGTTATGACGATATTGGTGGTTGCCGCAAGCAAATGGCACAGATTCGAGAGCTCGTCGAGCTGCCGCTCCGACATCCACAACTCTTCAAGTCCATCGGTATCAAGCCGCCGCGTGGTATTCTCATGTACGGCCCGCCCGGTACGGGTAAGACGCTGATGGCTCGTGCTGTGGCGAACGAGACTGGTGCCTTCTTCTTCCTCATCAACGGCCCCGAGATCATGTCAAAGATGGCTGGTGAGTCGGAATCCAACCTGCGCAAGGCATTCGAGGAGGCCGAGAAGAACTCGCCGGCCATCATCTTCATTGATGAGATCGATTCCATCGCACCCAAGCGTGACAAGACCAACGGAGAGGTCGAGCGTCGTGTCGTCTCACAGTTGCTCACACTCATGGACGGCATGAAGGCACGCTCTAATGTCGTTGTTATGGCTGCCACCAACCGACCGAACTCCATCGACCCCGCTCTCCGCCGTTTTGGTCGTTTTGATCGCGAGGTTGACATTGGTATTCCCGACCCTACTGGCCGCCTTGAGATTATGCAGATCCACACCAAGAACATGAAGCTTGGTGACGACGTCGATCTACAGACCATTGCCGCCGAGACTCACGGTTACGTCGGTTCCGATTTGGCATCCCTCTGCTCGGAGGCTGCCATGCAGCAGATTCGTGAGAAGATGGACCTGATTGACTTGGACGAGGACACTATCGATGCCGAGGTTCTCGATTCGCTTGGTGTTACCATGGAGAATTTCCGCTTCGCCCTCGGCGTCTCCAACCCATCTGCTCTCCGCGAAGTCGCCGTTGTCGAAGTTCCCAACGTTCGGTGGGAAGACATTGGTGGTCTCGAGGACGTCAAGCGCGAACTCATCGAGTCCGTGCAGTACCCTGTCGACCATCCCGACAAATTCCTCAAGTTCGGCATGTCTCCTTCCCGAGGTGTGTTGTTCTATGGTCCTCCCGGTACTGGTAAGACACTGCTCGCCAAGGCGGTTGCCAACGAGTGCGCGGCCAACTTCATCTCGATCAAGGGCCCCGAGCTGCTCTCCATGTGGTTCGGTGAGTCTGAGAGCAACATCCGAGACATTTTCGACAAGGCGCGTGCTGCCGCCCCCTGCGTTGTCTTTTTGGACGAGTTGGACTCGATTGCCAAATCACGTGGTGGATCTCAAGGCGATGCCGGTGGCGCTTCCGACCGTGTCGTCAACCAGCTCCTCACTGAGATGGACGGTATGACTTCTAAGAAGAACGTCTTCGTCATTGGTGCCACCAATCGTCCTGAACAGCTCGACAACGCTCTGTGCCGTCCTGGACGTCTCGACACCCTTGTCTACGTCCCTCTACCTGACCAGGCTTCCCGTATCAGTATCCTGAAGGCCCAGCTCCGCAAGACTCCTGTTGCAGAAGACGTCAACATCGATTTCATTGCCTCGAACACGCACGGCTTTTCTGGTGCCGATCTCGGTTTCGTCACGCAGCGTGCCGTTAAGCTCGCCATCAAGCAGTCCATCTCCATTGACATTGAACGCCGCAAGGCTCGCGAGGCTGCTGGCGAAGATGTCGATATGGAGGTAGAGGAGGAAGACCCTGTACCTGTGCTCACCAAGGCTCACTTCGAGGAGGCTATGCGCTCTGCCCGCCGATCCGTCACTGACGTCGAGATCCGCCGCTACGAGGCTTTTGCCCAGTCGATGAAGAACTCTGG
Organism: Cucurbitaria berberidis CBS 394.84; assembly: GCF_010015615.1. NCBI lineage: Eukaryota > Fungi > Ascomycota > Dothideomycetes > Pleosporales > Cucurbitariaceae > Cucurbitaria > Cucurbitaria berberidis. The sequence continues at coordinate 511,114 of NW_024468936.1, forward strand.
CGGCTCGAGTTTCTTCCGCTTCCCCGATGCTGAGCAAGCCGCCGCGGGCGAGCAGAATACCTTTGGTGCAGGTGGCGAGGATGAGGATCTGTACAACTAGACGGATTTCACGGGTTTCCGAATGATGGGTTCATATGGCTTCATGAGGATAGGTTTGGCGCTGATCAGCTTTTACATCACAGGAAAGGCTTTGACGCCTCTACGATTAGATAGGGGCGAGTAATTGCAGGCGCCGATGGCAGTAGTTATTTTATGGCATGAGCGCCTGAATGAGAATGCACGTTTAATCTAGCTATAGTGTGTATCATCATGTGACGGCCATGCGACCCACACTCCAGTCATTGATTGTAAATATGGCCCGCTGTTGGCAAGAAATGCTGTGATAGAATGCGACGCTAAAATGTTCAAGACTGTTATCACTTTCGGCCAATTTTAGGCCTAGACTCGAACCATCTCGAGGCATCTCTCGAAGGGACTTGGACACAGTCTGTCATCCCTTCGAAGATCCATGGCCAACTTCTCTCCGACGTCGACGACAACAACAACGCTCCGAGGAGCTTTGCGGAGCTGTAGTGTTGGTTTCTATTTCCGGAGGCGGGACTGTTTCGCTAATTGATCTGGATGCTGTAGTGTGTTCTGATGCGCGGAGAAGCTTTCAGAGCCCCTGCGTCCTCTTACAGTCTCTTGTTTGAAACACAAATAGAATAATTGGCATGCGAACGGATAGAGAAAGAGCAGGGATATCACTTGTCGTCGGCATAAGTGATGTCGCACACTTTCTCCAGCTCCTTCATGACGCCTTTGGTGCCCTGCCTGACAGCCTCGTCGGGCACTTTGAGCTTGTAGTCGTTAGCGTCAACCAGGTCATTGCTGTTGTTGGAGGTTCCATTGACGCCGTTGGTTGTGCCGTTGGTTTGGGCAGTTTGCATTTGGGCCTTGATGCTCTCCATGGCGAGATTGCGGGCTTCCTCGGCGGTGGTGGCCTGTCCTGAGCGGAAGAGGTCGGTGATGTAGCGTTTGAGTTCGTCTTTGAATCCCGAGGCTCGAAGCTGCTCATCGAGGGTGCTTTCAATGTTGCGGATCCCGCCTTCGGAGAGCAGGGCTGAGTAGATGTTGTTGCGGAGCTCTTGGGAGATGCCGTTTTGAGCTTGGTCGGTGGTCATGCTAACGGGCTTGTTGCTGGACATGCTCCTGCTGTGGCTGGGCGAGAGCAGAAATGTGCAATGGTGGTGATGATGATGCTGATGATGATGGTGGTTTGCAATCTTGGTTGAACTGTCGAGTTGAGGTACCTGAATGCTTTGGCTCGATGGTCCCAAGGGCCATGGGCCCCATGAATGCACGGACTGGCCTTTCCCGGTTGGCGAACGTACATGGAGGAGTGCAGCCCAGTCAGTCAGGCATTCAGTCAGTAGTATTCACTGCAGTCTTCGCCTTTTCGTCTGAAAGTCGCTGCGCTGGGTTTGATTCTCATTGTACAGTTGCGTGCACCTGCAGCCGCCTCCAACCTCTAGCCTTGCGCCAACCTGCGTCGCCGCCCCCCAGTATCCGTCCATTCATCCATCAGGCTTCGTCAACAAAGCGCTTAAACCTCCGCCCAGGCCTCGACACACCCTCTGTCTACCCTCCCCGCCTTCTTCACCTTGCTCCAGCTAGCTCCTAGCCCCTCGTGTCTGAGACAGCGCCGTAGAAGCCGGCTTGCTCCCCGTCCAGCACGAAACCCGCCGCGTCAATCTCGCTTCGTCTCAGACAGGGTATCCTTCACCACCACCTGCGGTCTGCTACCGGGGCCTGGCACCAGCCTCAAGTCCAGCGCAACACCACGTCTGATAGCGGCCACGCCCCCTCGACGACCTCTGAGAGTGGCCTGGGCGGCATCCATTCGTTGCACCGCTGCCAAGTCTCCCCGAAGTTGCGAAGCCTCCCACGCCCGTAACCATGGCCTACACGACACAGTACCACGACGACTCGGACGCAGATGACGAGTTCGAGCGACAGGGCATCCACAGCCCAACCCTCCCCGCCGAGTACGAGAGTTCGCCCACGAGCTCTGGTCCGCTGAGCACAGAACACACGCCCACGACCTTTACCCACTCGAGGGACAGCAAGAGCAGCCCCACCGAACACATAATGGAGTGGTCGGCAGATCAAGCGGCAGACTTCATAGCAGACCTAGGCTTGGAGCAGTATGCCGACACGTTTGTTGGTAGGTGCCATGGCATAGTTGCGCCGTCAGAATGCTAACACGAGTTGCGTGCAGACGAGGGCATCACAGGCGATGTGCTAGCCGCCCTACAACATGCTGAGCTCAAGGAGATGGGCGTAGGCAGCGTGGGCCACCGCCTCACCATCCTCAAGGCCGTCTACGAGATCAAAATCAGCCAGAACGTGCCCTTGGAACCAGATGACTATGTCCCGCTGTGTAAGTCTCTGCTAGCCCTTGTGCAACCCATGTGCTAATTCAAACTGTAGCTGCGGACACTTCGGCCCAGGAAGCACCACCAACACAGGACGACTTCGCCAAGGTGATCCGTGTCGTTCAAGCACGAGACGAGCGCATACACACAGCTGAGTCGGAGCTGCGACATCTACGGGAAGACCTCAGTAGGGTCATGGACGAGAACAAGCGGTTACGGGAAGAGATTCTACCGCTCATGCGCATGCTAAAAGACAACCCGAAACCTCTGCCTACTCCTCACGAACACACCGTCACCTCACCCCCGCCTACGGAACAAAGATCTGGCGGAAGCAGTCTGTCGCGTAAGTTCTCTACTAAGAAGCTCTTCCTCGGGTCCGCCCCAAAGAATCCTTCTCCAACAATCCAAGAACATCGTGCTCTTGTCGATCATTCTTCTTTGGATCCCTCAGCAGCAGCTATGGCAGCATCTTCACACCTCACAGCCTCACTTGGTGGTGGCCCACAAACGTCGCCCAACTCGATTGCACAACCATCGCCCACTTCACCTGCATATACGCAAGGTCAAAGTCGACAGTACAATCGCGAACTGCCCCGAACCGGACACGAGCACGAGAATACCTCTGGCTGGGGACCAACAAATACCTGGGCTTCAGACACAACCGCTGTATCCGACCGCAATCGCGATCCACGCGCAACGCCCGCACCGTTGTCATCGCGGCTGATGCGAAACAACGCCGCACCTACACCAAACCCCGATGATCGAGATCCACCGCTATCAGGCGGTTCAAGCACACTAAATGCATCTTCGTCCGCCCCCGCATCGACTCCTTCCACCAATCCGCAAGTCGAGATCTTCAAGTCTTTCCGCGTGTCCATCGACGATCCATGTCACAAAGTTCTTCCAGTAGCACTCAAGAAATACAACATTACAGCAGACTGGCGGCAATATGCGTTGTATATTGTCCACGGCGACCAAGAGCGGTGTTTAGGGCTGAACGAACGACCCCTCATATTGTTCAAGCAGCTGGACAAAGAAGGCCGAAAACCAATGTTCATGCTTCGCAAGCACGCGGCACCCGCAGAAGGCCATGTCAGTACTGTCGGCGGCAACGATGTTCGCCCTGTAAATCCACAGAATGAGAATTTTGGTTGGGGTAACCAGAACAGAGGGACGCCATTGCCAGGAGGAGTGCTGTAGGTGATAGCTGGCAAGTCATTTCTACGTGAATGATGATCCTTTAGTACGCACAAAGATTATTCGAATCTGACGAGCTGTATGTGGGAGTATTGAAATGAAGCAACTCGCCTATAGGACAGGATAGCCGATTTGAACGGGAAGAGCTACATGTTGGATCCGGAGCTGCCATCAACAGATCAGGGTACGGCGCTTATGATACTGGGAAGTGTTGAGGACGAACACGGATTGTCTTACGGCTTCAGCGCAATTAGTGAGGATGGCGTTTGGCCTACATGCAGCATCATTTACCGGAGTTGAGGGATGCATATCAGGGCGCACAAGTTGAACCGGAACCGCATCGATCACGTCATTTTCGCGCCCTTCTACATCGATCGGACTTGAGAACATCAGGAGGTGATGTTTAGCTGTCTCTGTTACGTGTGCAGGAGAAGAGACTAGGGAGGGAATATTTTGAGACGATACGGTTGCCATGTAGGATTGTTATGAGCGATACGAGATCTCTTTGGAGCGTTCAGTTTTTCCATGAGGGATGTTTGGCGATGCACAGCGCGCATGTTTAGATCATGTTTGTTGGATTCGTGTGTTACGTACGTACAGCCCAAATCAAATGTTTGACACATGTACCACCCCTTTCACCCTTGTCTCACGAATCATGCAATGCCGCTATTTTGTGATGAAGTTGCTAGCAAGTCTTGACGCCGATCAAACGATCAAAGGACGTGCTAGAGTGACATACTCGACTCACACTACGTATATATATAGACCGATGTGCGAAGCGCAAACATGCAGGAGGCGGATCGTGCCGTCACTGGCATGCAACATCGAGGAGTGTGGAGGTGGCTGAGTTTATAGTCGAAACACTGGTGCCTTGCTTTGTAGGCGAGATACGAAAGCGCGTCTCATCTTCAATCGTGAACAAACTCTAGACGAAGTGATATTGTAAACACCGGCGTGCGGCTACAAGTGTTTGTGCCGCAGAGATTTCGAGTTTGTGGACGGTATACTGCCTTTGACGCGCTTAGTCAATGTAGTCGAATGTTTCGAGGAGGAGAATCACTCACCTCCAAACCCATAGCATGCCTTCAAATGTTCCTCCACGATCTGGTCATACTGAAGCTAGTGTGTAAAGGCCCAAGCAAAAGCCCTTGAACCCATACTCTTCACCATCTCTCTCTCTCTCTCTCTTACACAACCCACCCATCAAAATGGCTTAGCAGCCTTCCTCGGCTCCCCCTTGCCCGTAACCGGATCGCGAAACTCCTTCCAACTAACCGGATACATCAGCCTCCCCTCATCGCTCCTGGCCATGACAACCCCCAACTCATTCCGCTCCGTAGCAACGTAGTAATTCCCGCTATCCCCCAAGCTAATCACCACGCCCCGTACCAAGTCGCCGACCCGGAAACTCTCCTCCATCTTGATCTTGTCCTTCTCCGTGGCGCGAATATCTTCCCGTCGGATCTGGCCCTGGAACGCTTCGCGGCAGACCGTGTCGTTGATGACGAGGATCTCGCACGTTGCGAAGCGCGGGCCTAGGCGCGTTATGCGCGCCAACACGATGGCGTCGACTTCTGGGAGTATGTTGCCGCCGCCGCCACTGCCGGTGCCTAGGATGCCTGGGTCGGTTGTCGAGGTGGGCCGGGATATGGAGAGGAGGGGCACGAGTTTCGATTTGGATGGGGTGGTGGAGCTCGAGGGAGGTTGCGATGGACGTGGTGATGGCGAGGAGATGACGGGTCCTGCTATTGAGGCGTAGATCTGTTGTTCGTGAATGTGCGTCCCTGGGCCGGGGAGGTATTTGTCTGTTGCGCCGAGGAGCTGCCCTGGGAGGGCTATTGAGGGGAGAGCCATTGCGATGGCGGAGTTGTGATTATTTGTGGTGGTGAGTTTGCGCTGGCCAATCGTGGAGTTATGCGACGGGGATCCAGACAGATATTTCGATTCACTGTGACTGCTTGCGTTGTTTCGTGGTGTGAACGAGTGGGTCTGTGTGGTGAGGTCCCAGTATCAAGCTGCTCTGAACTTTTTGGCTCGGAGGAGGCTAGTTCGCCTATTTTTCCTACATCCGCTTAGACTTGCCATGCCATGCCATGGTATCGTTCCAACCCATTCAACAGCCGTTCGCATCGAGCCTATGAGGCTGGTATTGCGAATAAACCGTGCAGTGTACTCTGAATGTGGGGATTCTTATTCTGATGATTGTCACTCTCGCCCATATCACAGAGCAGAGCGATTGCGGCATTCCGGTACTTTGATAAGACACTACAGTATTCGCTACGAGATCTTGCTCGTCATGGGCATCCCAAGCGCCAGCACGGGGTCAGCCCTAAGGCGGAGCTATCCATGCTCCCAAGGTTACAGCTCTCCACAGACTCCAAAGCAAAGAACGCCCTTTTGGTTGCTTGCCCTAATGTAGTACATTGCTCCAGTCGCCAAGTCATGCATTCCCACGCAAGAAAATCATCAATTCATTCGCTCATGGTAACGTTCCGAGAGAAGACGCGTCCTATCTGCCCATGGTGAAGGTTCATTCGCGTCGCCTCTGTCTTGGATCTGACTCTGCGGTCCGGCGACTAGACGGCCTGGTAGAGGAGGAGCGGCTCGCCGATGTTTTCTATCTCGGGAATGGTGCATTTGAGATCAAATGCTTTGGACAGAACGATCTTGAAGATCTGCGCAAGGGTGAGCATGCAGCTGACAGAGATGGTTCATGATTGCGTACCTTTTGCACGTTGATGCTATGGCTAGTGCTACTAAAGATGAGACTAGCTTTCATGGCTCGTGCGAATCGTTTGGCCTAGCTGACGTTAGCTGATAGGAGTTTCCCTCTTTATGCAGAGATACACACCTGATTAGAGATTTCTTCTTGCTCTTCCCGTGGAAAATTGACAAAGTGATCGTACTTTGTGCCCACTAGGAATGGGATGGCGGTCTTGTTGAAGCCGCGTCCTTGCCTGTACCATTCCTTGATGGAGTTTAAGGTACTCTTGCGCGTCAAGTCGAACATGAAGAGTATGGCAACGGCGTCGTTGCAGACGAGTGGTAACATGTTGACGAATTCGCGCTGGCCTCCCAAGTCCCAGATGGAAAAGGTAATCTCCGTGTTCCGGATCGAGATTGTCTTTTCCATAAAGTTGACACCTGTACTGGTTAGCATAAAGGCCCGCCACGCAAAGCTGGGGTGCATGCCCTACCTAGCGTCTGGATATAGTCTTCGTCCCAGCTGCCCTCCACGTACTTGACCATCAAGCTTGTCTTGCCAATCTGGGCGTCTCCGACCATGCCCACTTTGATGACGACACTGGCATTCTTGTTTGGCGCATCTTGCTGCTGCTGCTGTTGTTGCGCGCTCCGTTGGTTCTGATCCTGGTACGAGTTTGCCCTGGAGCCGCCCTCGGAAGAAGGGTAGCGGCCCATCTGCGACGAGGGCCGCGAGTGCGACTGGCCCATGTGTGTCTCCTTGGGGCCGTCATAGTAGGGCGGCCGCGGGGGCGTGTCCGCATCTGAGGGCGTGTTGAAGCGCGAGCCGTTGTGGGTCGTGTACTGGTAGGCGGTGTCGGAGTAGGAGGTCGAGGGGCGGAAGGGCTCTGGGGTGTGGGCAGCGGCGGTCGTAGTGTTGTTGTTGTCGTTGTTGTTATTGTTGTTGATCTGTTGCGAGAAGTCGGGCAGGGGTGCAATGGTGGAGGCGGTGATGGTGGTGTTGTTGATGCTGTCGTCGACGTCCATGGTCTGGTCCATGTGCTTCTGCGCCTCCTGGCCATCTGGGGCCACGTGCTCTGGCTGAGCTATCTCCATGGCGAAGAGCGGATACTGTTTGTGTATACGCTTTCCTTTGAGGTTTCTGGGATGTCTAGGGTATGTCGGGCTGAGCGAATAGGAGGGGGGCAAAGGCCGGTGTATGCGGTCGGGCGCTCAGAGACGGGCCCCGCCAACCGCTGGCGACGACAGCGAGCTGGACTGGCTGGAGTCGCGCACGCGTCAAGACGTGCAGGGCCGATCACGCACGTCTCTGTGTTTTGCTGTTGAGCCCTGCGCGCACAGCAGTAGCAGCCTTTAGGAGAGTGGTGCACTGCGGAGCGGCGGAGACTATCTTGTTGTTTTGCTTATTACTGGGCTACTATCGATTGAAGAGCGGCCGGGGTAGGTGCTCTGCTCCTTCCCCCCCAGGCGAGACTGGCTGGGCTGGGAGGGAAGTGACGATGAGGGCTGGCCTGTGCGGGCGTCTCAGGGCCCGCTAATCAAACGCTGCAACACCAAAAAAAGTTCTGGTGGGGGAATTCGGCCTCGACAACTTTTGGCTTCTTCCATTCCCCAATACACCCCAAAATTGCCCCAAAATCAGACACATACACCATGGCCAAGCGACCAGCAGACGCAGAGGAGGATCAGGAGACAATAAAAAATGGCGACCGCCCCATGCAGATTGACCAGGACGAGGCGGGAGAATTCGAGGACGAGTTCGAGGACGAATTCGAGAGCGAGGACGAGATCTTCGAGGCGGGAGTAGACGGAAGGCCAGACGAAGAGCGCGAAGCCGAGGAGCGAGAGAGTAAGTGCCAAATGCAACCGCACATTTCTCTACCCTTGCGCATGCTAATTCCCCCATAGATGGCATGGACATTGACCAAGGCACCTTCATACCCGGCCGCCACAAGCTCTCCCCGGGCGAGACGCTGAATCCCGATCTTTCCACATACGACTTGCTCCACACATTGGAGGCGCCATGGCCCTGTCTATCCTGCGACATCATACCAGACAATCTTGGCTCCGACCGCAAGACATACCCCGCTACCATATACGCAGTGGCTGGTACACAGGCTGCGCGAGGGCGCGACAAGGAGAACCAGATCATGGTCATGAAGATGAGCAGTCTGTCTCGTATGGAGAAGGAGGACGACGAAGGCGACGACGACGATGATTCGGACGACGAGGCCTCAGATCCCATATTAGAGACCAAGTCGATACCCTTGGCGAGCTGCACCAACCGTATACGCGCGCATCAAACCCCACAAAGCACATCGGCGAAACCTCCAACCACTCTGACAGCTGCCATGACCGAATCGGGCCAGGTTCTGATTTACGACGTGACACCACATCTGACAGCCTTCGATACCCCCGGCACCACCATCACCCCCACGCAAAACAAGCCCGTCTGCACAATCCGCGCCCACAAGGCAAATGAGGGCTATGCGCTCGACTGGTCGCCTCTAGTACCCGAGGGCAAGCTTCTGACGGGCGATGTTGCAGGCAACATCTTCGCAACAACACGGACACAAGGCGGAGGCTTCGTGACAGACACAACACCATTCACAGGCCACAAGGGATCGGTAGAAGAGCTGCAGTGGTCACCGACAGAGAAGCATGTCTTCGCTTCAGCATCCAGCGACGGCACAGTCAAAATTTGGGATGCACGGTCAAAGTCGCGCAAGGCAGCAGTCAGTGTGCAGGTATCAAAGTCCGACGTAAACGTGCTAAGCTGGTCGCATCAAACCGCACATTTGCTGGCCACCGGCGCAGACGACGGCGAGTGGGCTGTCTGGGACTTGCGGCAATGGAAGCCTTCCACCTCCATGGCGAGCGATGCGAAGCCCTCACCAGTCGCAAACTACACCTTCCACAAGGAGCAAATTACTTCGGTCGAGTGGCACCCCACAGACGACAGTATTGTACTCGTCTGCGCAGGCGACAATACCCTCACTTTGTGGGATCTGGCTGTCGAACTGGATGACGAGGAGAGCAGGGACACAGCGGGCGTGCAAGATGTGCCGCCGCAGTTACTGTTCGTGCACTATATGGAGCAGATTAAGGAAGCGCACTGGCACCCTCAGATTCCCGGAACCATCATGGCGACCGGTGGGTCCGGATTCGGCGTGTTCAAGACGATCAGCGTCTAAGCGACAGCTGCAGTGCAGGCCCGAAACATTCTGTTGTCTCATGTTCTTGCATTCCACCATTTGTCGATTCTTTGTTACGCGTGATCACGTTACCTCTTCTTCATCCCAATCCGGCTAACAAAGAAGCATGCTCAATCATATCTAGCACAAGAGACTCCACTGTACTCTGATGATTAAACTGCTGTTTTCCAGTCGTCTCTAACTACTCAGACGCCTCGGTCCTCACCCTTGACACTCGTCCTTTTCTGTGACGCGAAGATCCGCGCCATCCCGCCGAACAGGAGAGTCTTCAATATGGCCAAGTCCCACGACGAAAACGCAGCCACACACTCGCACCCACAACCTCAACAACAGCAATCCACCACACAACAAGAACCCTCTCCACCGCTCTCCCAAAAATCACTCGACCGCTCCGCATCTCCCGCCGCATCACCACTCTTCCCCACACATCATCAACGCAGCCAGTCTGCGGCGAGAAGCATCCACGTAGCCGACATCTCCTACCCCGAATCTTTTATGCGCACGCCCGTTTCCATGCTGCCGTTTCCGCATCCCAAGTGGCACGTTCGGCCTAGTACGGGCGAGATTTACGAGGTCACCAGTCCGATCTTGGAAGAGTATGATCCTGAGATTGGCTACATTGATAGTGTAGGGGAGGTGCGGGAGTCCATCGAGGGTGATGGCGGTGGAGGAGGAGGTGGTGGTCACGAGGAAAGGAGACTATGGAGAGGTTATGTCGAGCATAGGGAGAGTGCGGAGCGGTGGTGTTTGACAAGGGAAGGGAAGCGGGATTTTGACGGGGAAGGGCATGCTGAGCGGAAGAAGCTTCGGATACGATAGTAACCGCGCAAGGGGGACAAGTTCGGATCTCATTGCAGTCTCACACTTTTGTTGGTGGGTGTTCTTATTCATAGTACTCATGCGAAACCAGTTCCATCCTGCATAAGTCATTTGCTCCTGAACTACACAATAGCCGAGCCCAGTTTGGAACAACCTGACAACACCCGTTCTATAATCAACAACGCCTTGAGGCCTATGCAACGCTTTATTCCCCTAACTCCTCAAGGCCCTGAAGACCGCTAGGCTAGACCTAGTAAAGAGTCTTTGGTCGAGCAAGCAGGCGGTCGCCAACATACCAACTAGACTACTCCTCGAAATATATACAAAACGCCCAGGGCATGCTAAGAAAAAGCAAAAGAATGCAAATCAATCATCATACCGGCCGCTGTATGGGCCTAGGTTGTATCGCCGTCGACGCGCCCGGTATAGGAAACAACGGCGCTGAAGCCTCGCTCATCTCGCGGATCTTCTTGATGAGGTTACTGTTCATTTCATTAGCATCCAGTTCTGCCTCCAAGAGACTCGAACCGTACTCACCTAACAGGCAAATGCAGCTTGTCCTGCTCTCGCCACAAAATGCCCACTACCTTTTCCCTGCCTTTCGTATGGTCCTCGAGATGTTCAGTGATGAGCCGTCTTCCGATTTCTTTGCTGCACCCGTAAATCCTTTGCGAACAGCCGTCGAAAGAACATATCCACGAGTCGCGCGATCCGTTAGGTTCGTAGGTTGGTAGTGGTGTTGATACTATCGAAGCTACTACTGCTTCTTTAGTACTTGACGTGGGTCTCGAGTTCGGAGCTACGTTAGACGGTCGGTAACGGAGAGGTAATGGGGGCTCGTCTAGTGCCGCTGCTACGTCGTCTTCGTCATCTGACTCGGCGGCTGTGGGTGGTGAGTCGGGGGTTAAGGAGGCCCTCTCGGCTGCGCGTTTCCGCCTGCCTTTTTCTTCTCCTCTGTCTGCATCCATTTCGTCAAGCTTGCGCTTCTCGCGCCCTGGGGAGAGGCCTTGTGTTGGCGTATCAATGCCCAACTCATCTGAGCTATCTGAGCTACTCCCGCTTCCTTCAGCATCCGAGTCCCCACTAGGTGCTTCGGAGTCGGGAATTGGCGCTTTTCCCTTGCCAGCCTTGCCAGTCTCTCTCGTTATGCCTTTGCTCTTGCCTGAGAATTTACTGCTTCTTGGTCGCAGTACAGAGAGTCTGCCTTTCTTCCGCCTGCCTTGTGGTCTGCGAACCGGCGTTGATACATCATCCACTTCCTCATCCGATGCCTCTGATGATTCGCTCTTATCGCCTCTGAGCGTTGCGTGATCTCTTCTCGGCCGCAACGCTACACCCTCTGCTCGTCTCTGTTCGGCTGCAGATAGATTGTGCTCAGCTGTTAATTCCTGGTATATCGGTTCGCTAGCGAAGAACTTTATGCTCTGCCGCCGCGGGTGATCCATCATGTAACACAGGTTCTGCGCATGCACTAGGAGTACATTTTGAGCAGTCTCCAACTCGTCGATCTCGTAGCGTTTTACGATTAGTTCCGCAACTCGTTCTAATGTTATGTGGTTGCGCGCCACCCGCAAAACTCGCTGGTTCACGGCTTTCTGCATAAACTCGAACAGTGCAGCAGCTTCCCACCAGTTGTCATCTTTCTTAGGCGGTTCACCCGGCTTCGGAGTCGCGGCTTTGCCCCGAGCAGTCCGTGACTTCGTAGTGGTTACTACAGGCTTTGGCGTAGGTGCAGATACGGGAGCGGGCGCGGGTGAAGATCTTGACGTTCGTGTTTGCCGCGTTGGTTGTATCTGGGAGTAGCGACCTTCGATTCGAGCTTTACATGTCTCGAAGTCTTGCTGTCCATTTGTTAAAATAGTGACTACTCCTCGGGTTTAGGATTACCTACTGGGTGCCGCTTTCTGAAATGCTGGTATAAAGGAGTGGTGCTCCATCCAATGTCTTGCGCTCTATTCAAGAAGCACATCATGAGAAACGTATGATGCCGGTCGAAGATCTGCTCTGCAACGGCTGGGTCACTGCAAGTGAAGCGTTCGTCTTCTGCATACTGTCTCGAGTCAGCACTCTAGTCTCCAGGTTTCCATTTCAGTCCCCGTCGCACTGCTCGGACACCAGCCTCATCGCCACGGCCAACTGACCTCTTTGAATATTAATTGCGCGCTGGGTCCACCGCCCCTCTTCCGCGGTTCATTATAGATGTCGGAGACGAAATATAGAAGCTCTACGGCTTGGACCATGTCATCGAAAATGGGCTTGTAGTGGTCTGCCGGTCGTATCTCGAACCAGCCTGCTTTGCCTTGTGCCCATATCACATATGCCCCGTCTGTCATTTCGCCGTAGGAGAAGCGCGCCACGTTTCGTATGTCGATTTCGACCGGCTTGTAGGGTTTCTTGAGAACTGTTCATCGCGTTAGTCCATGAGAGTTTCTTCAAAGAAAGCGCCCGCGCAAAGGTGGGCGCGCCTCAAAGACGCACGGTATTTCACCTGTCCTCGCCCTGGAGCCTCCAATCGTCCCACCACTTTCAGCGGCGTGTCCGCATAGGCCGACAAGAGACTTGCAGGCTTGCCATTACTCTCGTAGACGACATGGGCATCGCTCAGTACAAAGATTTCCCAGTCGTCGGAATCGGTGATGGAAGGCTCCACGGGCTTTAGAACGTCGGCTTCGGAAATAGGCATTTTGAAATTATGTATGTACAGTGCTGCATTGCACTAATGGTGGCTATTAGGAAATTGCTGAATGAGATGCTGGCGGTCTCCTAGGCTGAAAGAAAGCTTGGTTTTGTTTTGAGGCCGCCATTGCGGGCGGGCGCGAAGCGGGCAGCGAACGCGTCTGAAGGAGGCACACAGGGGTGGACGGGCTATCGATAAGCCATAGTTCTTCAGCCAGCGCTGATGTTACAGTCCAGATAAAATTAGGCAAGATGGAACATATTCCGCAGAGGCATTCACACTTGCTATGGTGCAGCAGAACAGACTGTCGTTGAGTTGAAAATATTATCATTACTTGTTCATCTATTTAGGACTTTCCAATCCTGGTCGTATGACCTCTTAACAGCAATGCAAAACAACAATAAACCTCTCCGTATTTCAAAGCGAAGCGCCTTCAATCATGCAATGCGAACGTAAATGTAAAGTATACACCAAAGAATCGTTCGTCCTCCTGCTGCCGAATAAGAATGCGCCCAAGTCGCTCGTCGTAGAGTCGTGTGCTCCAATGTAAGTAGTTGTGCAAACAATAGCGAGACAGTGATAACTGTCGAGAAAGTGGCCTAGAAGGAAGCCAGACGCGAACGAATCCGCACATCCAATGGTGCTTAAATTGACCATCATGGTAGGAAACAACTTAAAGACTCAAAGCGGCGCCAAAGACGGCGATGATGGCTCCAAGAGTCACTCCACTTGCGATGGAGGGAGAAGTGGCGGCACCAGTCTGGGCAGGAGGAGCTGGGACTGCGCCAGTCGCACTCGAAGATGAGGCACTTCGAGATGCAGAACTACCCTTAGAAGAGGCAGTAGCAGACGACGAGCCAGTAGGGGACGACGAGCCTGTGGAAGCTCCCGAAGTCATGGTAGCGTTCCCGCTATGGCTTGTTGATGTAGTAAGGCCAGACTCTGTTGCTGACAGAGTGGATACTGTGCCTGAGAAGTCGCTCGAGGTAGCGCTGGATGCAACAGACGTAGCGCTGGATGAAGCAGGTGTAGAGCTGGAAGAGGAAGGTTGATCGAGGAAAGCGATCTGGATCCGGATCTCCTCGCACTGTTCGCCAATCCACTCGTCGTAGAGGTTGTAAAAGGGGCCACTATTGCATTGCCACCACCTCGTTGTGCCTCCAATGGCGAGCGAGTCGTTCTTGCAGACTGCAAAGCCACCTGTGTATATAGCGCCAGCTTGGGGTGGGCCGTCGAATTGGAATTGATGGTTCGCGACGACGGAACCTGTGCGGCCGTATTGATCACGTAGGACACCGTCCTTTACTGTGCAAAAGAGAGCGCCATCTGCTGCCTATGTATACCAATCAGCGTTTATTCGGTACATAGTTCTTCACAGACGTGAATAACGTACCTGCTGTGCAGTCTCGCGCTTAGCGTGGTGCGACCCAATCTTCAGCGTGCCAATAGTGAAGTTTCCCTGTGCAGTCGTTTCACAACCTTCAGGTGGGCCTGAAGACGGTGCGATGCCCTCTTGGACGCCCTGGGCCAAGGACGAGGCGGCTAAGAAAAGCGGAGCGAGAAAGCCTGAAGAGCGCATCTTGAGGTCGTGTGCTACGGTGCACCGTTAAGCAAGTTCAAGTGATGAGCGTCGGTATGTCGTATTCGAGAAAGAGATGCTTGCAAAGGCGTAAGATGGTCGGGGGGAAGGCTGCTGGTGTTGAAGTATATTATTAAGATGAAAGAAGCGAAGGTGAAGGAGGGAAGCAACAGCAGGAGAAGAGAGGTTGGGCATGCGCGGCCAGTAGTTTGTTGGTGCCACCATGCATGGCCCAAGCAAGGAAGGCGCGGCCGAGCGCCGCATCCATCAGCCATGCCGCTACGGAAAAGCAAGTTGTACCTGCAGGACGAGGCTGCATTGGGCAAGGCGACCGCTGGTGTGAGTGGGTTTTGCCCCTGCGCTTAGATTGGAGCGTCCTCTACCGGGCCGTTGACATTTGATGCAGCATATAGGGATAGGGCAACAAAACAAACCCAAACCCAAACATGTGTTTGTTTTGTCCGCCCATGTGCAAATATGTGTTCTGTTTCACAGAAAGGGCTGCACCCGCCACCTGTACCCGCCACATGCACCCGCCATCTGGCCAAACACTCAGCCTGGGAATATGGTTGGATCTCGGTGGTACACATTAGACTACGAACACACTATATGCATGAATGCTATCATGAGCTGAAACGCGGGGGTGGACAGTGACTTGACCAATTATGGCTCTAGACACGACTAACAAGAGGCATTGCCCAGCGCTGCAGACAGCCAAGTAGTTGGAAATAGTCGGAAAATGACGTGCCAGCTGCATCTTGTCTAATTTCACCGCCATGCTTCTTGCGCCATGTTCCCGCTGGCTTGAACCGAGCCCGCAGCTAGTCCAGCCGCATGATTCTGTCCGGATCCAGCATCTGCATCAGCCTTCATGGCAGCCTTGGTTTCTTCACAGACCCGCGCGATCGAATACGTCTGTATTGCAGCAGCTCTCGCCTGCAAGGCAGGAATTTCAGACCTGTCACGCCTATTGAGATCAGGGTGATTGAGAATCCCAGGCTTATATGTTTCCGCACACAGTGCTGGTATCACGTCGTCAATGTCCCCAGGCGCATGCAGCACCTCGAGGAAGAAAAACTTGTACCATGCTGGCCGGTTGAGAGCCGGCATATAGGTCGCGTATGTAGACATCGGCGTCGGTGGCTTAGCAATCACTTTCAGGTCTTGCGCATGCGAGTGCTGATGGAAATTCCAGATCGGAATTAACCCTGGTTGGCATGGCACCATCATGTGCGGAATGCCCTCGAGGCTCCACAATTTCGCGAGCGCGCTATACGATCGGTACGAGAACAACTCTGATGCTCAATTAGCTCCCAACCAAATCGCAGCGCACATTCAATTCAACTTACCATGTGCGTCTTCGGTTAATCTCACCCAACTGCCCAGGATTTTAGGGGCTTCTAGTAGGCCCGTGTTTCTCGGCTCAAACTTTCGATCAAGGGCGTCAAAGAGCAGATCAGCGAGAATGTAGAACTCTCGCGTCGGCGCTTCTGTAACTGGATCGGCAATTCTCCATGGATCGGCCAAGGGGACGTTGCTGATACTGACAGACCGCCGAGGGATGGTAAATCCGCTTGGAGGTGATTTACTTTGCTGTCTTGACGGATTGTATGCTTGAAATTGTGGGCCTTGTGCCGACTGCTCATACCTTTGATGCTTCGGTTCAACCATGTTCAGATTGTCCATACTAGCCGGTAACTCTGCGATGAATTCTGGCGGCCCGGGCTGCGGAGCGGTGTGCTGAGACGCGGGTTTTGGCGGTGGATTTGAATCATGAGGCTTGTTTGGTGGAATCTGTGGTGACAAGTTCATTTGCTGTGGTGGCGGCGGACTAATCGAATGAGGAGGCAATTGGCCCTGTCCTTGACCTCCCGGACTTACTGGAGGCATGCTATTCCACTGTTGTTGATCATGCTTGATTGGCGGACTAGGGAGGGGCTGTAATGAGTTTATAGGATTGACAGCCTGTTGTTGAGCACCTGGAGATGGCAGCTGTCCAGTACCTGGCTGAGGATAGCCCCATTGTGACTGTGTTGGCTGGGCAGGAGGCTCTGGAGAGACGCTCGGCATGTGTGGGGACGGGCTGTACTGGGGCTGTGGGCTTTGCATGCCTCCTACCACACCCATCTGCTGCCCAGTATATTGACCTTGCAAAGGTTGCTCTTGCTGGAACGGAGGTTGCGGCTGGCCCGACATCGTTTGGCCCTGACCAGACTGCCCTTGTTGTCCTTGTGTATACGGCTCCACTGTGAGCCCACTTGGTCCAACTTGTGTCGCGTTGTATGTGGGCATATTGGGCGATGGTTGCGACGTCTGAGGCTGCGAGTTCGGTACTTGATTCGTCTGCTGGGGGAAGTAGTTGCTTTGTCCCGAGAGACCCGACGCGGGAGTCACAAAGTTTGACTGCTGGTAGGGAGACTGTTGAGGCGGGGTGAACGCATTCGGCGCCTGTTGTTGCTGATGTTGCTGTGGTTGCCCCCATTGTTGTTGTTGTTGTTGCTGCTGCTGCTGCTGCTGCTGCTGCTGTGGTTGAGGACTGAACGACTGGCTCGGCTGTTGTTGATAGCCCTGCGACTGATTCTGCTGGCCATGGTGGTCTTGGTAGTTCTGATAGCTCTGCAGATGCTGCGGCGGGCCGGCAGGAGGTTTGCTCCCTAGCTTTGAGCTTATCGTCTTGCCCAGCTTGTTCAACATTGGTTTCCCAGTGGTAACCGCCTGGTTCATCATCTGCCCAAACGTACCCCCAGCCTTCTGCGGGTAGCCCGGAGCACCATATTTCGACGCCGCGCCCTGGGGCTGGTACGGCAAAGGTACCGGTGACTGCTGGAAGCCTGGCTGCTGTTGCGACTGGTAACCTTGCGCAGGAGTACCTTGATTCGGTGGAATATAAGGCCCTGGCGGCGGCATTGAACCATACTGCGGCATAATGTCTAGAGGCTGATCAAATCGCGGGTCTCTGGAGGTCGACGACTTGACTGTCTAAAAGCCCCGCCGGAAGTAACCAGAATTCTGAACGAGGCTGAAGGCAGCCCAGCCGCACCGGATATGGTGCTTGGCATGGCGGCTCCATGTTGAGATTAGCGTCTACGACGGCTTTGTGTGAACTGTCGAGATACATAGCTTATGCATGAATCAGAATATTGAGATGCCTTGTGGAAGGTGTTGATGATAATGAAGGTGGCTTTAGTTCGCCCAGCAAAGCATCACGGAAGCGACGGCAACGTGAGACCCTGGGTCCCAACGGATTGGTCCCTATGCCTGCGACTCCTAGACTTCAACAACACCGCACCATGATATAGATGTTCACAGTTTGCTCGAAGGTATTCATCTACACCATTGATGCCAGGTAGGTTTGAGCACAAAATATTTGATTAGAGAAACCAGTGTTAATACACAGCCACTCAAGCACCTTCACAGAATCAGCGATAGCTCAACCAGGGCGTAGGCGCTTTGCAAGTCCTCTCAATGCACAGCCGCCGGATTAGCAAGATTCATCCCGCCAACTTCGACCAATATTTTAACATGACTCTCTTTATCATGGATCAAAGCCTTGATTCCGCCCTCGATTAGATCATCCAACTGGATCTTGCTAGTAATCATATTGCTCGGCTTCAAATTCCCTACCGGGCAGTCAGCATATATAGTCTAAGTTGTAATGGCCGTCCGGTCAAACTTACCCGCTGCTATTTGGTCAATAACCGCCTGGAAGTCCTTCCTCTGATATCCCAACACAGCCGTATACTTCGCTTCTCGGAAGACTAACATGTTAGGATTGAAGGGCACCTCCTTCTCCCATATTGCGACATTGACAACAGTTCCCCGAGCTCTTACAGCCGTGCAGGCAGTTGTCAGGCTTGCAGATACGCCAGCACAATCAAACACAATATCTGGTCCATCTCTCCCACTAAGCTCCTTGCTGATTGCTACGACGTCGTTTGTTCGCGGGTCGAGGACGTGATGGGCGCCGAAATTGCGAGCAAATTGTTGTCGTGACTTCGATACCTCACTCACAATGATCATCTCTGTGCCCAGTGAGACGAGACACTGTACTATCGCCAATCCGATAGGGCCTCCTCCTAGAATTAGAACAACAGAATCGTTCGTCAGAGGAGCCGCAGATATCGCGTGCCATGCTACGCTCAGTGGCTCAACCAGCGCGCCAATATCCAGTGGCACATTATCCGGGAGCCTCAACACAGCTCCTTCGGGGACAACGACCGAGTCACTCAGCCCCCCTCCGCCTCCCGAAAGCCCTATAAACCCACCATTGTAACAAACGTTCTCGACACCAGCGGTACAGGCTTGACAGGTGCCACAGTATATTGTGGGCTGAACGACGACATGCTGGCCTATGGAGAAGGAAGACACGCCCGAGCCAAGTTCAGTGACAACGCCCGAGAACTCGTGTCCTAGTGTGATCGGGATCGTTTCCTGAGTCACAGGATGCGGTTTTATTGGTGCGAAAGTTGGTCCACCAAGATATTCGTGGAGATCTACTGAAATGAGAGCTGGATTTTAGAGCAAGTGTTTTATGCTCACCTGTTCCACATATGCCTACGTAGGCTGGGGCAACCTGTATCCTGTTAGTTTTGGGGGCCGTTCATCAATGACAGTGCGACCACAACGGGAAATGACATACCCTGACTTGCCCCGCGCCGCACTTCTGCTCTGCCACATTCTCAATTCGTATGTCCTCCTTGCCATGAAACCTTGCTGCGCGCATGTTCTAGGAGTATTCAGGGGTCCCACACTAAATCTTAAGTTTATAGCTGCCTCTTGCTGGACCGATAACGCTGTTGAACGCACTCTTAAGAGCAGGTAGCTCGCTTAGGAGTAGTGTGTCAGCCGAGCTGTCGGATGTGGGACCACGCTTGAGAAGACATCTACAATGTCCTTATGGCCGGCATCGCGTGATGTTGAACGTGAGCCGGTGGTATCAATGGGGAATGGTGCATGGAGAGTGGACCAATCGGGGTCCACCTCGCACCCCGTCTCGGATCTTCGGCCCAGTTCTTTCACACCTGGAACTATTTCCCTTTGAAGTGATATGAAGCTGATATTCTGGATACATGTTACTGTACGCTCTTCATATTGCGAGACGAACTAAAAATGCCGGAAGTTCAGGGATAGCTTGGTCATGATTCGACGGAACTCAAAAGTCACTACCCAAATCATCGAAACTGTCCTCAGGCAGTGTCAGCCTGATATTTGAGGCGCTCAATAGAGTCTTCATCTGCTCAATGGTATTCTTTTGCAACTTCCACTTCCCCACCTGCTCCTCAACCATTGCCATCAAATCGTCAGGCCAAGATATCGGGTTACGGGGTAGTGTGCGAGGGCTCAGCGCTGGCAACGAGTGGCTAAGTTCAAAGCCAGGCAGGGACAGATGACTTTTGAAATCATCAAAATCTTGATCGAGCTCTTGGATATCCGTGTCCATGGCCTCGTAATCTAAAGCTAGTTGACGCAGGTAGGCAAGCTGACGAGAGGTCATGGCGGCCTCGCGGCGAAGGAGAAGTAAGAGATTAATTGCATCACTTTCGACGTCTTCGAGAGGGACGTGGTGTTGATGGCGAGGTTTTCCAAACAAAGGATGCAATAGGCGCAGCGACCATCTGAGGTGCCTGTCGATGTTGTTATCAGGATTCAAAGTCGATTGCAGTCGTTGGCGACGGACCGCGCGAAGACAGTCTTCAGCGTGACCAAAAGTGAAAAGCGAGTCGCGTTTCTGAAGCGCTGCTTAGCAATTGAAACCAAAGGGATTAAGTGGGGGCACTTGCCTCCTCCATCATCCGTCTGAGTGTTGTTTCCGTTTTCAAGAATCGAAAGAGCATATCCTTCCAGCTAACTCGTATACTCTTTGTATTTAGGCGCACATCGACATCGAAGGTGTTTCGACCCGATTCGAGAGGGAAGTCCATGTCTAGCACTGAATGGTCCAATTTGATGCACCACCTCAACGTACCAAACCCTTCCTCTGTCCGACGCAGCCCCAGTCTGTCCAGCGTACTTAGCCATTGCGTATCTGCATCCTCAATTGTATCCCCACCCCTCGCTGCAGCCCCGCCTAGTCGCCGGAACGACGAGAACCATTTGTCCTCGATCTGAAAGATGGCATGTGTGCCGCTCCAGACGGGCAATGGCCGCTGTGCACCTGGCTCGCACCCGCTGGCCTTTTCAATGCGCTGGAAGCTTGCACGTAACAGGTGTATTTGCTCATAATGCTCCTCGATCAAGTTTTCCATGTGACGAGAGTGTCTTGACCCCAAATAGCCGATCAACTGTGTCCTCTGCAGATAATGGAACAGTATGCGTCCGTCGATTGCGTCGCGGAAGCCACGGCATATAAGTCGCCAGTCGAGAACATGGTCTATGGGTACATATTCAAGGACCTGTAACACAAGCTCGGCGGGAAGGTGTGGCGCTGACGAGGTCTGCAGTTTCTGGCTGGAGTCAATGGAGCTGATAAGCGCAGCGACGTCAGCTGAGTTGAAGCCTAGGTTGACGTGTCGAGCGATATATGACGGAAGCGGCGGTGTGTCGTCTCCATGGTCTTCAACGCTCATGGGCGACTTTGTGAGTCCCATTATGGATATGCGGGGTGTGAAGGGTGGCTGTTAATGGGTGCATTGTGCTCGCTGTGATCCAGACGCGTATTCACGTGCACAGAAACCCCTCCTTCTCCAAAGCGTGCATGACTCAGGAAGGCGTGGCATCACTGAAATCATGACCGCAAAGTCCGGATGCTTAAAGCCGAGCAACGGCTCCCTCTACTCCAACCTCGCTCCTGACCCGACACTCCGCGACCATTGGATCCACCATGGAAGGTGAGCACACGTGAGGTGCCCCTCGTGCTCGCGGGTATGCTCGGCAGATATTGGTTCCGCCTGTCCAAGAGCCGGCTTGATCTTACCTACGGATGGTTAGGATCATCGATCCCACGAGTGTGGGGTACAGTAACCATCCCCAGCTTTCAATCAACCCCCGATGCGTTGCGGATATGGACAACCGCTCAGTGTCTAGAACACCTTCCTTATATCTGTCAGACGGAAGAAGTCCCGGGTAGATGTATATCTTACTATACCCGCTGCTCATCAATCTCGTAGCTCATAGTCTTTGTTTTCTGTGACCCCTCCCGTCACCCGTTACTTTGAACAAGCCTCAACATGGCTCCAGCTGTTCGTCGCCCAGTCCGCGTTGGAGGCGCCTCAGGCGGCTTCTCAGACCGTGTCCGAGCCATTTCTTCCTTGGCCAAAGATGATGTCGATGTTATTGTTGGAGACTGGCTCTCTGAAATGACCATGACAATGCACGGAACTGGCAAAATTAAGAACAAGGAGCAGATGCTGCAAGCGCGGACTTTTGAGGACAAGCTCAACCACGCCATGTTCGCCGAGAACTTCATGGATTGCTTTACACCTGCTATTGAAGACATAGCCACCCGCGGCATCAAACTCTGCGTCAATGCAGGCGCATCTGATACAGAGCTACTAGCGCAACTCGTTGATAAGACGTGCAGAGATGCTGGACACCCTTTGAAGGTTGCCTGGATCGAGGGTGATGATGTCACAGGGACTGTCAAAAACATGCTGAACAAGGGCGAAGGATTCAAGAGTCTGATGCACAACAGGTCAGTGGCAGAGTGGGGCCTAGAGCCCGTCTGCGCTCAGTGCTACCTCGGTGGGCTAGGTATCGCAAGGGCGCTTACTGAAGGTGCTGATATCGTCATCGCTGGACGTGTCTCGGACGCTTCACCCATAATCGGTGCTGCGGCATGGTGGCACGACTGGACAAATGATCAGTTCGATGAGCTTGCTGGCTCCTTAGTCATTGGTATGTATACACAACCTACACTTTGGCACAGGTCTAATATTTCCAGGCCATCTGCTCGAATGCGCCGCCTATGTTTCAGGAGGCTACTGCTCAGACTTTCGATCTCTGCTCGCCCAGGGCAAACACATTAACATGGGTTTCCCAATCTGTGCCATCAACAATAAGGGCGAAGGCGTCATGTACAAGGAGAAGAACACCGGCGGCTGCATGACTGTCAGCTCGGTCACTTCCCAACTTCTGTATGAGATCCAAGGTCCCCTGTACTACAACTGCGACGTCACGGCAAACTTGGAGGGGATTAAGATTGAACAAATCGGGGAAGACCAGGTCAAGGTTTCCGGTGTCAAGGGCCTGCCTCCACCACCTACGACCAAAGTCGGCATCACAGGATTTGCTGGTTGGCAAGCGGAATACCACATCTACCTTGTCGGCTTACACATGGAAGAGAAGTGCAGGTGGATAGAAGAGCAAATCAGATACGAGCTTGGTGAGGAGCTGATCAAGAAATTTGATGTCCTCAAGTTTATGCAGAATGGATCGTCGGTGGTCGACTCACGGAATCAGGACGTTGCAACCGTCGACTTCCGCGTCTTCGCCCAATCCAAGGATCGCGAGATTCTCAACATGCGCAACCCCAAGGGCTTTTTCCGCATCTCCATGGTCAACTTCCTCATGTCCTGTCCCGGCGCTTCCCTCGGCAACGATGTACGGCAAGCTGAAGGCAAACCGTACTACGAATACCACCCATCTCTCCTTCCGCAGGCAGCTGTGCAGCAGCGCGCTCATCTCATCTGGGAAGGCGAGGAGAAAGATGGCTTCAAGGAGGGCAAAAAGGTAATCGATGTGCCGCTCGCTCCCGAGTTCCGCGAATACGACCGCCAACAACCCTCCTACGAGACTACCAACCCTGTCGACCTATCCTACTTCGGCCCCACTGTCCGTCTACCCCTCGGCTCGATCGTTCTTGGCCGCTCAGGAGACAAATGCTCAGATGCCAATGTTGGCCTGTTTGTACGCAATGATGATGAGTGGGAGTGGCTACGCAGTCTTCTTACAATCGAGAAGATCAAGGAGCTGCTTGGTCCTGAGGAGTTCAAGGGTAAGCCCGTTGACCGGTTCGAGATGCCAAATGTTAGGGCAGTGCACTTCCTACTCCATGACCATCTTGATCGAGGTTATGATGCTTGTTCGACATATGACACACTTGGTAAAAACGTGTGTGAGTACTTGCGGGCAAAGACGGTGGATATTCCAGTTCAGTTTGTCAAGAGGGGAGTGTTGTAAGTTAGTCTGAAACCTCGCAGAGAACGAGATATGATGAGATCGCATATAATATGTTTATAATGTTCTGGCTCCATGGATTTACTCGAAGCTCTTTATTCTCTACAATCTATGACGATGTTCCTTGCGTATTGTGCTCCAAAATCCTTTTAAATACTCTACTACAAAGGCAAGACTCGCCGCTGAGCAATCCTAGGTCTATTCAACCGTTTCAGATTCATTTTACAAACACAGTATAATGTACCGCGGGTGTATTCACGATACTCTAGGAATTTCACTGAGGACAGTATGATGTACCGCGGATATAGTCAAGTAGTTGCATCACAGGAACTGAAATGAAGGTACGAGCACATGGAATGGTTTGAGTATACCTACTAGAACCTGCGGGAAAACAATACATGTTGGCGTTATAGCCCTCATATCCCACCAATACGACATATGTGTGAGGGGTGGCGAGGCGTGAAAGGATCTGGTGAAAAGTCTAATGACAATATAAAACACCCCCAAGATAAAGAGAAGGTATGCCGCCTTTATGACCTCAGAGCCGAACCCTGGTTAGGCCTTCGCGAAGAGGGCTGCGAATGCCGAGATACTGGTGGCCTGCGGAGTCATGGCCAGCGTAACTTGGCGGGAATCGCCGCTGGCGTAATTGTCTCCGAGTCCGAGTTTCGTCCAGCACGAGAACGTTGATGAGGAGTAGGTGTCAAGTTCGCTGTGCTCGGAGGCTCCCTACGGCGAAACTCCCCGGATGAGTCCAATAAATTGGAGCTAGATATGATGGACTCGGCGTCGTCCGGTATATTGAGCGCGGGCTAGAGGTATATTAGCTCATGTACGAGTAGTTGAAAGGAACTCTCACCTACCTTGAGGAATGGTAAGCGTGTATCTTCTGGTTCGAGTGATTCGTTGGATGGCGTGGGTGAACACGAGAGTGGACAAGTAACATATGCCCTAGTTGAGCTATCGTTGGTTCTGTGAAGGTGCTTTGAGTGGAGTGGGTGAATACGCGCGATGTGGATGGAAGAGTCATCAGAGCGCGAGGTGCGCCTTTTGTACAGCAGTGGCTGCTGCTCGTAACTTCCCATGATGCTAATGCGCTCTGTTTGCTAGTAGTCACAGGAAAGCCCACTGGGTAGAGATCGCTATCAAAAGGTAGGCGCAGATGTGAGTGAGAAGCGAAATGGAAGGTGTGGTGCTCGGTCATTGCCAGTGGTGTTTTCGAAAGTAATGAACAGTTCCCATGTTCATCAGTTTAGTCTCAAGAAGAATATTTAAAAAGCGCCTACTCTACAGGACAGCTATCGCTGGTTCTATACAGGTGCTTCGAGGGCAGAGATGTTCAAGATTATACTCAATCTTCTAGGATATGCTGCATTCACCATTTACTATTACCGAAATTTATCACTGTTCTCGTAATGAGTACCAACTGTTGGATTTCTGCCCCTGAAGACTACTGATAGGTCTTATACAATCCGTATTTTTATGCAACAAGTCCTCCCCGCGAAGACGGGACCTAATGTGTTATTAATAGCTTACGTTATTAGTATTTTTACTATGTATTATATACTTTTATTTTTAGAATTACTAAGTAATAAACTTTTAACTTCTAATAATATAACTTTAACTGCTAAAGCGCTGTTTTTTTTAATAACTTTTAAGTATATGTTTAAATATCTAGCGTAATATTAGACTGCTAAGCAGCTAACTAATACTAGGCCTTTAAGCAATAACAGCAACGCTAATAATAATAATAATAATAATAATAATAATAATAATTTTTCCTGCAATATTAGCTTAAATACTTAATTACTTTTTTACTCTTTTTTTTTGCCTGCGCAAGCTATTATTTATAGTATATTTAAATTATTATTGCTTATTTTTCTGCTTTATTACTTGCTCTACTGCTTATATCTATCTACGTACTAAGTTAACTATTTTAAAAAGCTATA